>NW_025335440.1:3982650-4305580 GCF_004798865.1 Varanus komodoensis
GAAGACAGTCCGGATACTTCAGATGGTGCAAAACAGAGCAGCCAGGTTGCTGACGGGAACTGGATGTTATTCTCATATAACCTCAGTCCTCTACCAGCTTCACTGGCTTTCCATCGAAGTCCCGACTCAATCCAAGGTGCTGGTTATTACCTATAACGCCCTTAATGGCTTGGGACCTGGATACTTGAAACAACGCCTTCTTCCATATTTGCCCTTCTGCCCCCTGAGATCGACAGCAGAGATCCTCCTCTGGGAACCCTCTGTGAAAGGTAGTAGGAGGCAAAGTACCCAGAGGAGGGCTTTCTCTGCGGTGGCGCCCCACCTATTTATTTATTTATTTATTAAAACATTTTTATGCCGCCCCATTCGCCGAAGCCTATGGAATGCATTCCCCAGAGAGGTCCGCCTGGCGCCGTCGTTATTTGTTTTTTGGTGCCAGGTTAAGACTTTTTTATTCCAATAATATTTTAATAACTTTTAATATTGGTTTATATATGTTTTTAACTGTAGCCAGGGTGGATCTGTAATACATTTGTATTATGTTTTATATTATTTTATTTATGTAAGCTGTCCTGAGGCCTTCACAACAGGATGGCATATACATATTCTAAATAAATAAATAAATTTATGTCAATCCTATGCACGAAAGCCCTCCCAAATGTCCTAGCCATGGCAGCCCTGCTCAGCTCTTCCAAATTCAAGGAAGCAGCTTCTTTTATGGAGTCTGTCCATCTCTTGCTTGGCCTTCCTTTTCTTCTTGGCTTCAACTCTTCCTAGCTTGACTGACTTTTCCAGCAAGTCTTGACATGTATAAAGAAGGGCAGTCTCAGTTTTGTCCTTTTACTTCCAAGGAAAGCTCAGGTTCGATTGACTGAAGATCTTGTTTTTTTGTCAACCCAGGGTATTCACAAAACTCTCCTCCAGTACCATGAGTCAATGTAGTGTAGTGGTTCAGAGTGTGAGACTGAAACTAGGATATCCTGGGTTCTAGTCCCTGCTCAGGCAGGGAGTCAGCTGGGTGACTCTGGGCCAGGCACAGCCGCTCAGCACAACCCACCTGCTTCAACCAGTTGTGGAGAGAAGACTGAAAACAGGAGGAGAATGTCAGCCACTTCAGTTTATTAAAATGAAACAGTGGTATATAAACGTTTTGACTGCATTTTTAAGACTTTTAAAATACAGTAAAATCACACTGCAGCTACACTTTACCTTGGCTTTTAGTTCTGTTTCACCCTGTAATTTAAAATGTTATGGTGCATTTTATGTTGTATTGCGTTAATGATTGTGAACTGCCCAGCTATTGGGCATTATAGAATTAGTAAATAAAAAACTCCAACTCGTTTGAAGAACGACACAGAGCCCAAGTTTGCGACGAAAATCTGAATCTCTCTGTTGATGCCGATTGGCCGCTCCCATGCCCAAAATACCACGTCCCCAGTATAAGTCGGGAGCGAAGCACTGAAGCCGGTCGCCCTCCAGTTTATTTCTGCGAATTAGGAAGCCGCTCTGTCCACCGCACATCTCTATGGTGCTTCTGCGCCTGCGCTAACGAAGAGTTATATTCTGATTCTGCAGAGAGCGCCTCTATCATATCCTATTTTGCATACATTTAGGGATGCCGTTACAGAAGCATTCTGGGAGTTGTAGTACTGCGTCGACGTCTTCCCACTCTTCAGAACCAACGCCTGCTCGGTAACGAATCCGTTAGCCGCCTTCTGCCTCGCTCTCGCGTTATCCGTGCATCTCCCGGCATGCCTCGGGGAGGGCAACTTACCTGTTGGCGCGGTTCATTCCGGGAGTTGTAGTTCTTCACTTCTGAGGGTAGAAGAAGAAACATAAGCCCGGCACCAAACCAAGCAGCGGCGGCTTCCTTCTCCCTCGAGGGGTGCCGTGACTCCCGCTGGGGCCGTCATCGCCGCCGGGCTGAGGAGATCGAGACTGAGGAGACGGGCCCGAGGGAGGAGGCAGAATGGCGCGGCAGGGCAGCCGGGGGGGGCGCCGAGAGCAAGAAAATGGTAATGGCGGTCGGCGCTCTGTGTGTGTGTGTGTGTGTGTGTGTGTGTGTGGGGGGGGTTCCGGGGGGGGGGGGGGGGGGGGGTGCTTCCTGATGGGGGGGGGGGGGCACCGGGGGTGGGGCACGACGGCAGCACTGGCCGGGCAGAGCGGTGGCTTTCAACTGAATTAGATATAAGGCTTTTTTGTGCCGGCCTTGCCTAAATTGCCCGGAAAATCTTGGCCATGGGGTGGTATATAAACATTGGGATAGCAACAAGCCCAACCAACTCGCCATGAAATTGGTAAATTCCCTCTAATTCCTTGCCAGGGAGTGCCAACTGTTGATTCATCTACAGAGGTGCATCGTCGTTAATACTTCGTTGCATCTGCTGTATTCGGTTCTGAAGAGGACTAAAATCATTCCTCTTGTTTGGATCCATTTTTCTGCCTAAACGGGCATGCGACTGCACCCTGCGCTGATTTAATTGTTTTTAAGTGCAGAACACAAATATGTGACAGCAACATGTCACCTGTCACGTGTAGCATAAGGATGAGTAGAAATGCCGGAGTGAATGGAGGGAGTACCCTTAGGTGCATAAAAAGCGAGCCGCATCAGTGCTGAGTGAGCCTCCTGTGTGAATTTGGTTCTCTAATTGGAGGGGGCCCTGCTCAGAAGGAAGGTTTCCGAGAGCATCAGCACATAGCCTAAGAGGATGGACTTGTGATAACTTTGTAGATGCTGTTGTGTCCATGGCCTTTTGTGAAGAACAAGAGGGCAAGGCCTGTTCCTATGGTTATTAACAGGTACATCAGCTTTTCCCAGCCTGGTGCCCTCCAGATGGGTTGGACTTTTCCTCTAATGCATGGGGATGATTGGAGTGGATGTCTTGGCACATTTGGAGGCCCTCATGTTGGGCAAGGCTGATCTAGAATGTTGACATCAAGGACACAGTAGAGAAGGAGAAAAGATTTGGGGGCTGAATGAAACAGGAAGAATATGCAGTTGTAGCACTTATGTGTAATTTGGGGTGCGGATTGGTATGGGAACAACGAGAGCATGTTAAACACTTTCAAGGGGCATGCTTTTAATTGGTCGGACAATTTTTTGGTGAGGTTTGCTGTATTCTTCTTTCTCTAAGGGATGTCTGACGGGAAAAACCAGAGAGTGTCCACTGAAGGGGTTCAGTCAAAAGAAATTTTACAGTTTACTCACATATACAGGAAATAAATGCAGTATGTTGGCAGCCTCCAAAGGGACTACAAAGATGGAGTCTGCAAGACAGTTTAATAACTTATCAGTTACATTTACAATTTGGAGGGGAGGGAAATTGAGTAGGCATTTTGCTACAGGCACAGAGTAAAATAGGGTTGAATGGAGTAAGGCAACACAAAAGGAAAAACTTCCAGGACAGCTAGATATTAGCATGTATAAGGTGTTCCCCCAAAGGAAGAATTTTCAGGGTAGGTATATTGGCATATTTAAGGTGTATGTGATCAGATCAGGAATCCCAGCTTAAGTCTAAAGCTGTTTTTATAGTGTCAGGCTTTTAGCAGCCATATTATGACAGAGCTTTCCCTCATTTTGTCCTGACAAGGGCAATGAAGATGTTCCATGTGCAGAGTCTGATGGATTTCTGAATGCCATTGTGGAGTTTCTTGTTAGCATGCCTGGCACTCTTGTTCCTTTCTGGAATCTGAAGTTAGAGTTCAGTTTGATGAAGATGTAGCACTACTTTTCTAGTGGTGACTTTCTAGATAGCGTGAAGCGATTTTCATTCTGGCTAACAAGATGATAGGATTTCTTGGAGACCCACTGTGACTTGTATGCTAAGCATCTGGGCCAGGAAAATAGTTTGTATCTGTAGTGATCTGGATTCTATCCATTTATAAACTGTAGGTGTCTGTGCTGGTAAAAAGCCAGATGAAGATGAATAGGAAGAGTTAGCTAGTGGCAAGAGGGCATATAAACCCCCAAAGCTAAGTCTTATCCTACTATTGTAGGAATGCTCTCCTTTGATGGCTACATTTGGTATTCCTCAAAACACACGTGTCCAAACAGAGAAGTTGACTTCGGGCAGAAATTCAGAATCCCCCACTTTTTTGCTGCATTATTAGAAGTTCTCTGAGGAACTGGAAACATACCTCTTTAATGCGAACACTGATTCTTATCTGATTTGTTTTTGCCCTAGTGTGCTAGTGCTATTAACTGACTCTTAGCAGGAAGCAATCTTCACAGAGATCTTCTTAAGCTATATAGAAGCAGCTTTTCCTTTAGGCTGTGTGCATGCTTGTCAGTGCTTTTGTCACAGTTTGTGTTGTGTGCCTCTGATCTCATATGTGTTATCAGTATAGCAAATAAGAATGTGGAGGAGAACCTAAATTGTGAAAAATGTAAAAAGAGGTGAGGCTACCTTCATTTCTACTTGTTTTGCTCTGTTTTGTCCCCAACCAGGTTTTACCCTGTAAAGATCCACTATATGAAGATACATTGCAGGATCATAGACTTTTAATATTTTCTGCTAGTGTTCTGAATACTTGGTAGCTTACTTAACAAACTTGTCCATTAATGTTAAGGTGCAACACCTATTTTATTGACAAATCTCTTAACTTTAGGTGCCCAACAGTAATGGAAATATTACACTGACTCAAACAGATAATTGATGCATGTATAAACTGCTACTTTGATTATATTTTCCTGTTAGTTCCAGTATTCAACCAGTCTAACAGCTTTACAATTCGTAGGTGGCCAGTTTTTATCAGGTAGTATTCTTGAAAATCTTTTGGAAGACATTTTTGCACATCTGAATCAAAATCCACCTTCTTTTAATTGCACTTCATAACTTTTTGTAACAGTATACTTTAACAATCAGTCCAAAACAGTGACCTTGTATATGCAGAAACTTTATGTATCTCTCCTTGGTACTTAGCATAGGTGAATAACTCAATGAAGCAATTATTTGCTCACCTGTTACCTCCCTGCACCTCTTTGTTTACTTTTCTCCCCTATGCATTTATCAAGTGTATCTTCAGGTATTCACTTTTCAAGCTCTTAATTTGATAAAGCAGATCCATCTGATTTCCAAGCCAAATCTGGGATCGCAGGACAGTTGCCTTTTCTGCCTCTTCAAATAAAGCAAAACCAGATGTGAGATGTGTGCCGTACCTGATTGCTGGCCTTATCAGTTGTGGCTCAGTAGAAATGGCAAGCTGAATCCTACACAGCATCCAACAAATCTTACTTCTGAACGTGACTTGATTCTCTCTTCTGCACTCTGGCTTTGTGTGAGCTTGTGAGAACATGGTATAAACTGTGCTGTTTCATTCAACTCTGATGTTGTCTTTTTTTTTCTCCCTTTCTGCTTGCCTGCTGCTTTCATTCTGTAGTATTGGTATTTGCCATTCATTTCACCTTCTGCATCTATGCATCTCATGGTAGGTGATAGGTTTCTTAATCTGAGACAAGACATTTCTGCTGTATGAAATGAAACCTTAATAAAAGTTTAAGCAGGGCATATTCAGTATATATTGCTGAGAGTTACTGGAGAGACCTTTTAAAATCTTAGGAGGTTTCAGCTTTTAAAAGAGCAAATTTTGTATATCAGCAGTTGCAATAATTGATGGATTACGTTTGGTTAATCCAAATCTATATTTCACTCACTCCAGGTGTGGGCAATGTGACAGAGACACAACAGCTTTTTTCCCCTTCTGTTTGGTTTATGCTACGCACATTTCTACATACATCTTGACACAGAAGGCTTTGCTGATCCTTTGAGCTGTGAAGCAGAATATTATGTTGGAATGAGGAAGCAGTGGGAAAACTGACGATGAGCGGTAGAAAAACTGCTCTTGGAGGTTGTCAAACTCCCATTCTCATCAGTAGTCCTTTCCCTCTCTGGAGCAGGGAATTGGACTTGGCAAAATGCATTGCATGCCCCATACCAATAAAACAAATGGAAGAATTGGATCTGAAGCTTTTGAAGATAGAAGACAGTATTGGTTATTCTTTGGAAAATGTGAGATAAGTGTAAGTTTCAAGTATGTAGGAGAGCCATTACAGCACTGTGTGCAGCCTCTGGGCAGTATAAACAAAATGTCACAGTGCCTTAGCCTGCGTTTGTGTCCGAGCCCCACAAGATCCCACAAGCCCTGGCGTTCTTATCCAGGAATGTTAGAAACTCCTATTGCTTGTGGTGTCAATGCTGCAGTTTGACTACCTGTGATATAAGAGGGTAGCTTCAATTGCCAGAAAGTATGGTACATCACTGATAGAGTTTGTTGGATGTAACAGCTTTTCACTTTGTAGTTGGATATAGGGGTGGCTGCCATTCCTTTTAGCCCTCCCTTAAAATCCAAGTCATAATGTTAGGATTAAAAATATTACAATTTAGAGTTATTCAATAGATAACCAAGAGTTTGTTCCAGCTCTTAGCCAGGGCATATGGACCATAGTATACAGAAAAGTAATTGCAACACCAATGATACTAGGTGCTGGGTAAATTTGGTGTACTGAGCAGTCTGTAGGTAACTTTTCCCAAATCAGGACTGAGACTTTGATGGTATGAGAAAGCAGAAGCTACCAGTCCCTGAACATTGTGTTTTCTCCTCATGTCTGTCAACAAATAACTATGGACAAAATGCTCATATCTATTTCCAGCCCCCACCCTGAGGCAAACATTTTCTTTCTAGTTTGGAGCTGGAGAAACCTGCAGAATCCATTGCACACTTGTTTCTATGAAGCAAAAGCTTTCTTACCCAATTTATTTCCCAATTGTGCCATGCCATGCCAAGCCAAATTAGTCCTGGAGACAGTTCTGACAAGCATGTGGACTTTCCTGTCTGGCCTTTGCTAAACATGTTCTGAATTTGTCTAGAGCTCGGAGCTCTTCACTCTGACCTATGGAGCTCTGGTCACTCAGCTGTGTAAAGACTACGAGAATGATGAAGATGTCAACAAGCAACTAGACAAAATGTAAGTAAATGCGGGGGGGGGGGCACTTTTCCAAATGTCACTGGCTAGGGTTGCTGCAGGCTCCTGTTCTGTGAAGTACCTTCTTGGCAGAGTGAATCATATTTTTGTAAATTAACTGGAGTTGTCAAACAAGGGGAGAGACAGAATAGATTTCCTCCTCTTTACTTCCAAACCCTGTGATGATTCCCTTGATCTAGCCCTCTTCTATGCTGTCTGAGTTTTTAGCATGCTGCTGTTTGGCTGCCTTGACAGGGGCTACAACATAGGCGTTCGACTCGTTGAGGACTTCCTGGCCCGGTCCAATGTAGGGCGATGTCATGACTTCCGAGAAACTGCCGATGTAATTGCAAAGGTGAAACCTTATTTTGCTTATTTTCTTGAGTTTCCAGAATGTGTTCTGTGATTATGATAATTATTGGTAATGATGTATTCATTCTGGATATATGAATATCAAAGATACAGTTTTGTTGTGCATTTCCTTGGGGCATTAGAGCAAACCTTGTTGCAATGAATGCAGTGCAATCCAGATACATGCACAGTGTAGCAAAATCATGTTCAGCATTTCTTTATTGTCAGTTTACTGCAGTGAGGGCATGGAGGGCTAATCACAAAGAAGTGTTTGTGTGTGCTATTCATTCTGCTCGCTCGCTCTCTCTCTCTCTCTCTCTCTCTCTGGTTGTTATCTGTCTCTCCTGTGCTTTCCTTTCCTTCTTCCATCCATCTCTTCTTGTATCCATCCACCTCTGATTTTTTTGTTTGTTTCTGATTTCTTCTCTCTGTGTCTCCCTCTCCCTCTCTGACTTCTCCTTCCCTTCCCTCCCCTTCCCTCCCCCCCCCGCTCTGTCCTTTTTCTTACCTCACCTCAGTTTGCGTGCACTCTCTGTGGCCCCTCTTTCTCTGGCTCTTCCCTCCCTCCACATCCCCATGCAAGGAGATGGAGCAATTTCTCCATTCATTTGCAGAGAGGGAAAATAGCTCAGCGGGTGCCTCAGCCTGGTGTTGTGTGCACCATCTTAGATACACCCCATTTTTTAAAAGCTTTTTCTGTGAGACTGCTGATGACACACATTAAAGAGGTTTCCTTATTTTTTCCCTAAAGAGAGATGCTGGTTGCAGTTGACACATCAAACCACAGAGCTGTTTTTGGAATAGATTTTACAGAATGACAAGGAAGCACTAGAGAGGCTGTTGTTTCATATGTCCTACTGCTGGTCCTGAAAACTCCCAGGTGCTGTCAGGAAAGCCCTGGAACCCAAGGGGAACCAAAATGCCATTTTGTCCTTGAGTTCTGTTGGTCTGACTTGTACAATGGTTAGCATCTGTATCAGCAGTGAAAGGAAAAAGATCATGAGCTGGGATGCCCCCTCTGTCCAGAACACTGCAACGGATAAGTGGCAGGTGTGAGGAACCTGAATGCATTACCCACTGCAGCCCAGGGGGCAGGGCAGGGCAGCGCTCTGGAGGCAGAGGCAAAATTCATGTCAAAGTCAACTATGGACTTTTGTGGCTTAGTCTGTATATACCAGAAAGACTTGCTTACTGTAGTATCAATAGAAATGTAAATTCATTTTCTGTTCTATTAGTATCAGAAAGTGAACTAACGTTAAACTAGATACCGAGAAGCAGGATAACTAAAGGTGTTTTCTGTAATAGTAACCAATGCAAGCAGAATTGCCTCTGTCCTATCTCACAGTATAAGGCAACAGACACAAGTGGTACCGTATGGTTTTCTAGGAAGGAGGACACTGCATCTGGTGTATGGAATGGCAGGGATCCATTCTTCTTGGGATCAGTCTTTCATTGTCTGTTGTATACAAAGGAGTTTGCTTAAGCATGTTACATCAAAGAATTGCTGCTGGATTCTTTTCAGATTTTGGCCAGATACTCAGTGATCCATAAAAGACAGCCTGCTAAACAGTGCACTGTTTAAGCCTGCCCCTATTTTATGTTTCTCTCGCCTGGCAGGTGGCATTTAAAATGTACTTGGGTATCACACCGAGCATCACAAACTGGAGTCCAGCAGGAGATGAATTCTCCCTCATCCTGGAAAACAACCCTCTGGTAGATTTTGTGGAGCTGCCTGACAACCATTCATCTCTTATTTACTCTAACCTCTTGTGTGGGGTGCTTCGGGGAGCCCTGGAAATGGTGAGGAAAAAGGGCGCCTGTTGAGCCAACAATTATGCATGGCTTCCTTGTGTTGAAATGTATTAAATTGCATGACGTATCAGGTTATATATCTGTTCTCTATCCAGTTAAATGTACAGAACCACTGTTTAGGGACTAGATTATCAGCAGTGTCTGATAGCCATGGGCAGTAACTGTATGAGAAGGAATAGTGGACTGTTCTGGACCCACACATATGCTGCCTTCCCCAGTGCTCTCATTCTCATCATTGCTGAGAAAACATTTTCCACATATGTTCAGGCTCTGTCTTGCAGCAGTTGCTGCTTAATCAGCTTCTTCATTTTAATGAAAACTTTGAATCCCAATAATCAGACTACTATATACTGAAAGCCAGCATGGTGTAATGGCTGGAGTAGCAGACTAGAATTGGGAACACCCAAATTCACATCCCTGCTCAGCCGCAGAGCTGACTGTGGATGAACTTCAGTCCATCACCTTTCTCGACCTAACCTACCTCACTGTGGTGTTGTGTAAGGAAATCATGGCAGGCAATAGCCCTGTACACTTAAGCTCCTTTTAGGAAAGATGAAATACAAATGCAATTTTATTTATGTTATTTATGTCATTTATGTTATATTTGACATTGTAAGCCGTCCTGAGGCTTTTTTGCGAATAGGACGGCATATAAATATTTTAAATAAATAAATTAACACGTGATCATGTTTGCCAAGAAATGACAGATAGGTAAGACAGCTGTGGCCTTTGGTGAGCAAACTCAGAGTTTCATGAATTAAATTCATGGAATCACTTGTGTGCTTAGTTCCCTTGCCTGGAATCAGCAGGGGCAGTGTAGATGGACATTGCTGTCTGTAGTGCTCAGTTCTGAGGCTCTGCATCTGCTTTGCCAACTTTCTTAGCTGAAAATAAAGCATTATGCTGACCTGCTTAACCAGGGATTGTGAGAATCCTGGTCCTGTATTAGAGACTTGTTTGCTACGTAGCCTTTACATTTCAGGTGAGGTTGATGAAGTGAAAAGGGAAATAATGTTGATCCTTCAATGGAAAAGTTCAATTGGGGTCTCTCCTTTTCTATCTTTGCCATAGCATTCAAAGGAACTAGACAGTTCTAGGTTTGTCTTAAATGTATGGGCTTGTGTCTCCCATATCACAGGTTCAGATGGCTGTGGATGTCAAATTTGTCCAGGACACACTGAAAGGGGACGGAGCCACAGAAATAAGGATGAAATTTATCAGAAGGATTGAGGACAATCTCCCCGTTGGAGAGGAGTGAGTCCCAGAGCAGTCCAGATACTGAACTAGAGGGGATGAGTCAACTCCACCCAGGATTCGTCCACATATCGTGACTTCTATACATTCAGATGCTCTGACTGGTTAAGATGGTGGCCTGCTTTATTTCCTTAGGAAGCAACTGTTTGAATTCTCCTGTGTTATTTCCACAAATTTGTATTAAAGGCCTTTGTAGGGTGTAGGACACTTTTCATATTCATCAGAGACACAAACACCCGTTTCTAGTTTCCATGTTTGGCTCCAGGCAAATATATAGAGTATTGAAACTGTGTAATTTTGAAACTTGGTACCAGAATGAGATCTCAGCCACAGCTGCCATTCTTGTCTTGGGCATATGAAGAGCATCAACCCTGCCCCCTCCCTTCCTGTTCACAGGGACAGGGACCAAAATTCATATTCATCTGTCAGAAACAGGTAGTGTTCTGGATTGCACAGATTCTTAATGGAACCAGGTCCGTCTGGCTTTTTCAGTTTTGTTGTCGAAATGTTAT
Source organism: Varanus komodoensis (assembly GCF_004798865.1). NCBI lineage: Eukaryota > Metazoa > Chordata > Lepidosauria > Squamata > Varanidae > Varanus > Varanus komodoensis. Next base: position 3,993,541 of record NW_025335440.1, read on the forward strand.
ATAACTGAGTAAAAATAAGAACATCTGTTAATTCCATTGCAAAACAAGAGCCCCGCCTACTTAGATAGTCTTGGTGGTGGCCTTGGTTTGAATAATCTCCTTGAGTAGGCATGTCCCAATGTCAGGCTATAGTGCTTGTTGAAAAAGAGGGAGAATTACTGTCACAGTTCATTCCAGTCCATTGGGTAGCTTGAAGGAGACTTGACAGTAGTCCCTTGTTTGAGCCAAGCTGAATAGAATCCCAGTCGTCTGGATGCTTTCAGCATCCCTTTGCCATCCTCTTTATATGGCTGGGCAAGAACTCAACACACTGTGAGTAAGCCGTGTTCAAGGTTTCACTATTGAAATAGTGTCAGAAAAAGCTTCCAAGCCATCGTCATTTGAACGTTCCTTCCTAGCAGTGACCTATTGATGCAAGTTTTCTTTCTGTTAAGAGGATACAGTCAGTAGTGGAAGATCTCACTTTGGGTGTGCTCCACCTTCCCTTCAGGAGGCAAGTGTACTCAGAATTCTGTAAAAGAAAGAAAAAAAAGAGGTTATAACAGACTGTCTTGCAAGGCTAGATCAGTGTGCTAAGGTTTATATCCTGGATCACTGAAAGGATATAACAGAATGCTCTAGGGTTTTAAAAATAAGGACCCATGAATGGCAGAATCACTCAGGAATTAAGTATGCAGCCCAAGTTTCATGCCACTGGTTGTGCTGAGGAGAGTTCCCATCTGCATGCATCACAAGGCTCTAAAGTTCCCATCAGACAATATAGTTAGTACTGCAGAAGACTTGTTTAGCTTGAGTATCCTACAGAAAACTCCAGAGTTAAAACCAGAAATTTCCATCTTCTTTGAAGAGGCATGGTATGCTCATTTGTAATACCTGTCCAGTTGCAACAAGAGAATGTGTCTGATGCTTTCTGACAGTGCTCTGCAGAGTGAAGAATGGTGCTTCAGCTGCTGCTTCTCCTGAATAGTGGAGCCTTTTTTCAATGGTGTATTAATGACATTCTTCTAGTCCTTTTCTATGGTTCTTTCCAACAGGACATAGGAATCTGAGGGATTAAAGGAAATGCCCTGGCTCAACTTCCACCAGATACTCGTATGTAGGATATGTTGCAGGGAAGGTAGAAAAACTACTGGTTCCCTGCATTGTGGTTCCCTGCCCACCTTATGTTAAAATCACAACTTTTCTTCATTCTTCCAGCAGCCCCCAAAAGCATTTTTACATTGTTCTTTCTGTGCTACTTTTGAACCTTGTTGAAAAACAGTTGCACTGATCAATAGCTGATGGGCAAACAGGTGTATATAATTTAAATATTTTTGTCCTATAAGGGGTCATTCCTGTATTTTTCACGTGTAAAGCTTTTGAAGGCAACATTTTAAACTCTTACATTAAAGAAGCTGTAACTGTCTTCTTAGTGGTTCTGCCATTGTGTTGTGGAGCACAGCAGGGGACTCATTTATTGTATTCCATGCTTATCCCCCCCAAAGTTGCTCTTTACCTTGCCCGCTCTCATGTTTTCACCTCATGCCAACTCTGTGAGGTGTGTGAGGCCAAAAGACAGTGGTGAGCCCAAAATCAGGCCATGGGCTGTGTGGCTGAGGAGCATGAACCTGTGTCTCACAAGCCCTGTGCTGGCATTCTGACTACCACACCACACCGACTCTTCTCGGGTGGCATTTAGGTGGGAGATGGGGGATACCCTCAGAATGTTTTCATGCTTGCATTCCTCCTAGTTGCAGAGAAAGCAGAATACACTTTTGATGCTCTATGCTGTGCAGCAGAGCAAAGCAGCCACAGAGGTGGCGTTGACTTGGCTTCTGGATACCATCACAGGGAACGTGATGCAGAATGTTGTAGGGCTTGCCAGTGATAAAGAGGAAGGGCTGTAGTTCAGGGCTAGTGCACACTCTTTGCATGTGGAAGGTCCCGGATTCAATCTCCTGTATGTTGAAATATGTCTGGGAAAGACCCCTGTCTGAAATCTCAGAGAATCACTCAGTTTAGACAATATTAAGAAGGATGGATTACAGGTCTGACTTGGCATAAGGGATCTTCTTAGGTTGTAACAGAGAGTAATTGCTAGCATAGGAGATGACTTCTGGTTTACACCTTAAGTTTTCATTGGTAATCCAAGTAGTTAATGATCTTGTATTCTAATCTCAGGTTAACTGATAGCTTGTTGCATAAGTGTGCCTGGTTGTTTCTCAGCTGTCAGCCTATGATCATAAATTTGGATCTCCCAAGGCCTGGCCAGGTGGTCTACAACATTTTGCTGCCTCCACAGTTTGGATAACAGCAGGAAGTAGCACCACGAGGTAACAAACATAACTTGCCCAAAGAATTTGCTTCTGCTGCGCTTTAGGAGAAGCCCCTGTTTCTTTAACTGACCACTAGATGTCTCCATTTATTTAGAGTGATGCGCATGGAGCATTTGCCTCAAAGGTGAATGGCTTTGGATACTTGCATAAGGGTAGTTTTGTGGTAAATTCCTCCTTATGGAAACATTTTTGGGTGAATAGTTTCCATTAAAAAAAGATATCAAGGTCATACAAGATTGTTCTGGCGTTACACAACCAGAGTTTTAGGCAGGTTAATTCCCTCCATGCTGCATTCTGAAAAAGGAAATGGACAGAGCCCAGCTGAGAAATGTTTCTATGAGTAAAAGGTTCAGAATAGGGATATCTGGATTTCTGTTTTCTTGCTTTCTCTCTGCTTTGAATTCCAACATGGGATGGCAGAAGCTTAAAATCAGTTTGTATGGTCAGAGAATGCTTTGATTGCCTTCCTGACTACCTGTGCCGGTTCCATGGGCAGACAGCTAAGCCTGGGGAATGCAGACTTGCCCAGGACTAGGCAATGAATGTGTGGAAGAGGTAAGGCCTTTTGCATCAGAGGCCTGACTTTCTGTTCCTCTGGCGCACGTGGGGTTGGTTGACACTTCACCTGGACTTGCAGTTCTTCAAAGCTGCCCATGGAAAGTATGAATGGGAGATGGCCCCCAAGCACTGTAGTTCCGCTGTTAAGGGTTGGGTCCACTGCATTTTGAAAACGTGTTTTACCATGGCAGCTGGATTGTTGCGTGACATGGCTTTCTCTCTGTCTTCCTGGCAACAAAATGTCATCCATGGCTTTTCTGTTGGCTTTCCAATGCACAAGTTTGGGAAGCACTGGAAAATCGGTGGTGTTTCTGCTGCAGGGCAATGCGCAGTGAGCATTTCAGGCAGTGGATTGTAGATGCCTTCAAAAGAGGCAGAGCTGGAAGGAGGCAAAATTGACCCATGGAACAGAGTCCTCTGTATAGTCTATTTGTTTGGCATCTACTGAAGCGATGGGAGCTGCTGAAGAGAATGGTAGAAGCTCCACTCATTTTGGGAAAGCTTTCAACAAAAGGAGTTCAACAAGAGGGATTATACCTGAAGCTAGTTGTGTGGAAGAGGAGGAATGTCTTTCGGATTTTCTACCCCAAGAACACACAGTGTTAGAGGACTTCAGAACCCTTTAAGAACTGAAGTCATTTCAAAAGAGATGCTGAGCTGGCTGGTTGAGGCTGACTTTAGAAGGCCATCTTGTTGCTTTTTGTCTGATCTGTTTGCGTAACACAGTTTTACAAAAGCCAGATTTGACAGTGCAATGGAATTTACCCCTTCCTTAGCCAATTAATACAAAACAAAAATTGGGTGTGTTTTTAATTTGGATTATTCGTTTTCTGGCTTGAACTTCCAGCTGTTGATTTTTGTTTGGCTAGATCAACAAGACCCTTTAGTGCAGTTACAGGTTTTTTTCAGATCTAGGAATTTCATTTTTGGCTTTGTGGATTTAAACAAGCAGATATGACCTCTGTTAGTCCTCCAGTACCCCAGACAACTTGTTTTTTTCAGTCAGATCTCTCTCACACATCATACTGTTGAATGTTGCTTCATGGCTTATAGTGTGACCCACTCTTATGGTAACCACAATATTGTTCTAACTATGCAATGTGAAGAGACAACATTTTTCTCTAGACTTGTAGATCAAAACACCACTTCTGGCTGGTGGCTAATGGCCACCAAAAGAATCCCATCTGTTTGAGCTGGACAAAATCGGTTTGGAAGTAACAGCATAGACGGATAGCTGAATATTGCAACTTACTTGGCAAGGGGCATGGTTGTAAGGACAAACTATTTGCTTTTGCAGAAGTGATGCCACTTTAATTATGAGCCTTGCCCCTCTGGGTGCCTGCTTCCCTGTGCTCTGCTTCTATATTTGTAAATGAATAGGTCACTGAAACACGTCTCTTGTACCCTCTGCATTGGGAAATGGATCCTGTCAAGACTGCTTCTAGAATTTCCTACCACTTAGATGCCAAGAGCATCAAACTGTATGATGTGCCCTTTTGTTTTTTAACTATGTGGGATAGATTCTGAGCCAAACACCAAATGCAGGTTCTTTGAAACTTGAAAAAGGCTGCAGAAAAGCCCATGAGACATCTGGGGTAGCGGAGAACCATGTCATCCTCTTGCTAAAAAGACTGGGAAAGTGGAGGACAGGTGCTGAATTGTTTATTTGGGATCAAGGGAGCTTGATAGTAAACTAGTGCTTGGCAAATTCTTTGAAGAGAAACATTCTTGTAAACAAACTCCACCTTTTCAGCTGTACTTTCTCCTCCAAAGCAGAAAATACATGAATATCATAGTAGTAAACACTAAAAAAGTAATATTTTATTTTTACTCTCAATAAAGGTGTGTGCGTGTGCATACATATGCAAATATATTTGCATAGATGTTCAGAATTCCTGGTTGATTTTGGCTTCTGTGTTTTACAATGGGTGGACAGGACTTCCAAAGTAGCGGCTTCTCCCCTCTTCTCTTAGTCTCTGTAACAGTTCCCAAGTGTTAGCTGAAACTGTAATGGGTCAGTGAAGGTCATGTCATGTACTACAGGCCAAGAACTTTGTCTTAAGTGCAAAATGATGGCCAATAGTAGATGTGGAGGAAGAACTGGGTAAGCAGGAGGAGGGAAATGGGATTGCTACTGATTCCCCACCAGCTACATTTTGGATTCCACCACTTCATTCATCCACTTTAAAAATTCAATGTCACAGTGAGAAGGACAAGGACAAGGAAAACATTTTTAGTTTAGTTCTTATCTTTTATGAGCACTGGAATGTATGTGTGTGTGGTGGGGGGGAATATGTACTCTGCAACTTCCTGGCATGAGCGGTGCACTAAACCAGTGCTTGATAAGTGTGCTTATTAAAAATCCACAGCCCAAACCACTGTGACCCAGGCCTTTTGCAAGACATTGCAGTATGTGAGGCAGAAAATGAAAACAGGAGATCTGTCTCCTATAGTCCACTGCTGTGGTGGCCAGGCCCTGCCTCCTGTGATGTCTGCTACCTTTCACCACTTCTTGTGCCTACTGGTCAAAGATCTTCAATCCAGCATCCCACCTGCTCTACTGTTCAGATCCCAGCTCACTGTTAGGACTCATGCTTTGCACGCAGGTTTCTAAGGCCTGATTGCTGTAGCTATGCCCTTAAGCCCCGATCCACACAACACAAACCTTCAGTAATTTTTCACAGGCTAATTCATATGTGTATGTGCAAAAACACCATGATTTATTTAAATTTCACAGAAGGCAAAGCCAACCAATTATTGTGTCTAAATCACCTCAAGGAAGAGTAAATGTTTCCTTTAATTTCCCCTGCACATCAGATCAACCCAAGATGCTCTCTCATTTTCTCTCTCCCTTGCATAATTATGCATAAACGAAAAGCTGTTCAACACGAGTGGAAGATTTATTCCTTAGCTTACTTGCCATGTTGGACAGACTTGGTTTGTTTGGGGTGGGGTGGGGAGCAGCCTATAGGGAATGGCTGGCTAACCTTTTTCTCCCCAGCTGCAGTCCCCTCAGTGTGATGATTAAACATGATTAAACCATCAGCTGGTACTTGAGGGCTCTGGGAAATGTATGCAGGGTTGAGGTCCCATGAGCTCCAAGCTAGCAAAGCCCATATTGCAGGTCCTCTGCCTGAACCTGCCAGTCAGAAGACAATGCCTTGAGTCACATGGGCGATCAGCTGGCTTGCTAAGGGCAGGTGCCTCCAATTCATCTGTAGGAACACACTCTCCAGATCCAGTTCGTGCTGCCTGCTGAAGAATTGTCATCCCCACGGGAAATGCTTCAGCCAGGTAGGCAGAAGTTTGGGCATTCTGTGCTTGCCTACGCTCTGTTTCCTTCTTGAACATGTGGACAGTCGTGTTTCTGGACTGCCAGGTTTTGGCCAGCAGACTTTGGCATGAGTCTCAGGAAAGATGTGATAGAGCAGGGTCAGTCCAAGGCGTTCGGGTGTGTGAGGCAAGGGATAAGTGCGTGTGTCCGCCTGTTACATACGGAAGCGGATGGCCTTGCCGCTGGATCTGACTTCACAGTCGGGGGTGGGACAGCATACCCCACTGCACTGCAAACACAGGGCTCTATCCTACTCAGCAAGAAGTAAACCATGGTATATGTACATATGATTATGATGTGGTGATCTGTATATGCTTTCTGTTCAGTTTTTTTCCCTGCTTGGAAATCCTAGGCGCCTTTGTGATCCTTAAGAGGATTAGATTGTGCTAATTGAGGAGGTGCGACTGCTCTCCCCTACACTGTGTTTCCAGTCCCTTTAGTCAGCTCAAGTCTTGTGGTAGCTTCTGTCTACTCAGCCTATAGTATTCTCACATAAAGGTGGGGGGGGTTGTTGGGGCGGGGTAATGCTTTGTGGCCATCCAGGAAGACTGCTTTTCTCTGCAACACTTTTCTCGCCTGCGGACGCACACCAGAATGGCCAAAAAAACAAGACCAGGTGCATTTCCTCATAAGTTTGTGTCGTTGGTGGAATGATCCCAAAGTGTACTTTTTCTGTAGCGACACTCTCCTTGCAGGATCATGGGCTGGCACAAGGGGGCGCCGTTAGAACATCTGCACAGTCAGGTGGCACAGGCTCACTGGCTGCGGCTGGAACAACGTGCAAGCTTTGGAATTTCCTCTGCTGAACTGGGTTTTCAGTGTTGCTTCAGCACTAGGAAGCCTTCAGGGACCAGCCAGTTTAAAACTAGACAGTCCTGGAAGTGTTCCTCCTAAAGGAGAAGGTCACAACTAGCTTGCTGCATTTTCCATTTTTTTTAAAAAAAACATGATTTTAGAGAGATGCGTAGCCTCTGGACACAGCTGGGGAAGAACTCGCTTGATTTTAATAGAATTTACTTCCCAGTAGCTCAGTGTAGGTTTGCAGGAGATAGCCAACAAACATGTGAGAGTTTAGAATAGTTTAAAATAAGCTTTGCTTCTGTATTGCTCTGTGATCTTCTTTGGTTAAGCGGGGATTTGGGGATTTTTAGGTCAAATACAACAAAACCCCCTGCCAAACTTAGTTTACCAGAGCTAGAATTTGGATGCATGCATGTAGCACAATCTGATCTCTCCACCAAGTTGCTTTCAGTTCTCTCAAAAGCCAGTCAGGTGCCTCTGCCCAGACCTAAGGAGCTTCCAGTTTGGGAAGCTTATTGCTTTCAAGGAGAGAAACTGCTTTAAGACCCTAATCCCTTCTGCTTCTGAAGAGAAAAGTCTAAATGATGTCTCCACAGAAGCTTGCTTTTTCTTCATTCATAGCTTTTCTACACAAGGCATTTATCATGCGCACATTATTCCCTACTCTCAATAGCCAACCTTGTCACCTTCCAATTTTATTTCTGTGTCTGAGTTGTTTTTAGAGTGGGAAAATGCAATATGTATTTCTTAAGGTGGAACCAAATATTTTTCACTTGTGCATTTGGGCTATTGTGCTCTGCCACAGTGCCACCTGGAGGTTAAGTGGTAGGAACACGGGAAGGAAACAGCTCCTCTTCCAAGTGCTTGGGTCTCATGTCTGCTACTAAAGGAAAAGCAGATGCAGCAGATGTATATAGCCTTGTGTAGCAAAGTGTCAGAACACAGCTTCCATTATCCCAGAAGTTGTGGCTGCTGGGGATGATGGGAATTGTGCTCTAGATGGCAACAGGTTGAAGAAAGCAGCCCATTGGACTCTATTTATGTAAAACATTTCTATGCCGCCCCATTCGCAAAAAGCCTCGGGGTGGCTTACAAAACAGCCTGGAACCACTGCTGCTATCAATGGCTCTTAGTCCCAATGACTACACATTATCAGCCGCCTCAGAGGAAATACGTCTTTGCATGCTGGTTGCTGGGGAACTCGTGCAGAAGGGCGCTCCGCACTCATGTCTGTCTTGTGGGTTAACTGCAGGCAGTTGGTTGACCCCTAAACACTAGACTGGATTGTCTGGCCTGATCCACCCTGGTTGTTTGGATGTTTGTTCTGCGGACCTTGAGTTGGGAGCCCCTGTTTGCTGGCCCAGCATGAGCAAGCTGCTGCTGCTGCTGCTGGAGTCTAGCAAGGCCCTCTGGCAAATCTACTCCATCAAGTCTGAGGGACGGAGCGATAAAAGCGTGCAACTGTTTGGCGCTGCTCCGGAGCCACCTCCTAAATCACCAGCCCTGCTTCCTGCTGGCTGCTCTGTTGCTTGGCTTGGAGGCCTTCCCACCCGCCTTATCGGAGCAGAGATGGGAGGGCTCCGGTTCGTTCTTGGACAGGGAAGCCACGGCAGGTTCCAGCAACAGCAGCCTCCTCCCTGCACTCTGGACCTGCTGCAGCTGCTCCGTCCCTGTTGGGCTGGCGCCTGTGCCATCTGGGTTTCCGAAAGCCTCAGTCCTCCATCTGCCTCTGTTTATTGTGCAGAGTCGATGTTGGGAAGGGGCCAGAGGCTGGGGAAGTGATAAGGTTCTGGGCCAGGAATTAGATGAGCCGGAGCGCCAAGGAACCCTTCTTGTGCCATGGCTGAGTGTTAGCCGGAAAGTTCTTGGTTCGCATTTCACCTCAGCCATGGATTCATTTAGATGGCTGTCTTACTAGGTGACTATTAGACCTAGCGGTGTGGTGCTGTGTAGGAAGACTAATTTTGTGTTAGTCTTGGGTCCTGTGAAGAATTTCTTGGGAAGGTTGCAGATGGATATTATTTGGAAAAACTTGGAGAGGTGCATTTTTTTCTTGGTAATTACTATAAACGCTTAAAGCAGCCCAAAATAAACAAAGGAGAAGTTAGCATTTGTACAGCACTTTACAAGTGTAGGGTGGCTACCTAGGAATCGCCAAAGAACAAAATGCCACCTTTTTTGGTTTGCACGCGCTGATTATACATATAGATGCACATTTAGAAATGTGACAGTTTAAATGGCAACCCAGTGCATTTCCCCACAGTCTGGAAGACTGTGACTGTGCCACCTGTCTATGCCTGTCCACACCTGCTGACCAGGTGCAGAGGGGTGATGGGCAGTTTTTATAGTGCTTTCTCTTTAAACCAGAATAGCACTTGGACAGCCCTGCAAGCACAGGTGTGTCACAGAGAGAGGTCATTCCGGAAGGCTTTGCAGGCTGGGGATTATGGGAGTTGCAACTCAGCGTATCTGAGGGAAGCAGATATGGCTCAGCGGGCTATGTCTGTTCTGAAAGTTAGAGCATCTTAAATGGCATCTACCACTCTATAAGGCAGTATATAAATCTAATAAATAAATATTGATACTGGCACACTGGGAGGTCAGTAAAGTTTTACCTGTGGATTGTGCCATACTGTTACATGGCACTTGGGACTAAATCACATGTGACACCTAATTCCTCATTAGAATTGGCATATCTTCATGTATCTCTTTGTTCGTTACAGCTGCATGCCACACCTGTGGCCTTGAGGCCCTCTGGGCAGCTTGCACTGCATTGAGCAGGAGCGATTTAAAAAGTCAGTATAAACAATACATAATTAATAATAGTAGAATAATAAAATATCAATCAATATTTATATAATAAAACCACAAATAATCCTATGAATAAAATGTCTGGCAACTAAACAAGTCCAATCTGGTGCTGGCACGGCTGACTAAGGAACACCTGGCACCAACACTGTCAGAAAGGTTTAGACATTCCTCTAATCCCAGGAGGACTGAAAGTATGCTATAAGATTTTAACAGGTCCTGGGATTATTGTTGATTGTTTTAAATTGTTTTTGTAAGTCCATAGCTTTATATTATATTATGGTTTATATTGTATTTTCAAGGCTTTAATCTTTTGTAAACTACTCAGAGTTTTAGCTATTGGATGGTATAGAAATGTAATTAATTAAATGAATAAAATTAGATATGCATTCATACCTAGGACTAAGTTCAACTGAATTCCACAGGGCTTACTTCTGAGTGGACATGTATAGATTAGCACTGCACAAGCTTTTCAAATAACAGAAGCAATTAACCATTCCAGCTCTGATAAAGACATGTGGGCAGAAAGAGGACCTTTTGACTGATGTTATCCCAGTTGGAGAATTCTGGCCCCCGGTGGGCTCACCTGGCATCCAAGGCGTGATCCTTGCAGCAGCAGGTGGAGGCTCTTAGTAAAACGTTAGAGGTTTGCAACTGTAAAATTATGTCATCATCTTCACTGTTACTTCCTGCCTTCTTCTTCTTTCAAGGAATCCCAGGAGGTTTCCATAGTCCTTGTCATGTCTCCATTTTGTCCTCATAACAGCCTTGCGAGGTAGGCATGGCTGAGTGGGGACTAGAGCCAGGTTGCTGAAGTGCAGGCCAGCTCCCCAACCGCACCACGACTGGCTTTCTTGTACTACTGTTTAGATGCTGAGCACTGTTTGCTGCCGCTGGCCTTTCTCTGGTTGTACGCTGGTGCTTGATTTGAAAACTTAGGCTGTTTTTTCTACTTCTTTTGATGGCTCTGAGAACTTTTGTTCCTGGGGCAGTATGTAAATATTAGAAGCAAATAAACACAGAGAGAAAACCACACACATGTTTAAGAATGTGAGGATATGTAACGGGTGCAGTAGAGGTCAGAGGCAGACCCTGAGGACTGGAGGCCCCCTGCCCCGTCACCCTGTTCTCCACAGGCACTTGCTCAGATAAAGGCACAGGGGCCTTGATGATCTCTGTGGCATCGGATGCCCTGGCTTTGGTGCACATGGGCTTCTCCTGCTGCCCCTGCCTGCAAATCTTTCTGTCTGAGCTTTCCTGCTGAATTCAAATGCCCCCTTTCTCCTGCCATATATGCTTTATTGCAGATAGGAGTGTTCTTAGGGGACAGGGTCCCCACACAGAGAGAGGCTTTAGCGGATGTGCAAATGTGTTCTTTTCTTCCTCTTTCCTTCCTTCCTTCCTTCCTTCCTTCCTTCCTTCCTTCCTTCCTTCCTTCCTTTCTTTGGTCCAGTGGGTCTGAATGCTAGATCTTTTCCATACCTAGCCTTTCCCCTGGGGAGGGGGAGGGGGAGGGGTCCCAGGCAGAGGGTGCCAGTGCTGTTCCATCTTTTCATATTGAATAGATACTCTGCAGTAAGAAGTAGTGGGGAAATATGAGAGTGATGGGTGGTAAATGACAGTGGGGGGCACCCGCTCCATGAAAAATGTTGTGCGTGAGGCAATGTGAAGGCTTTCCTGTGTGACCTTTCTTGGTAAAGAAAACACTGAGAGGCAGTGTGGTATAGTGGTTAAGAACCCGGGGCTGGGACTCAGCCAACTTGGTTTCTGGTCTTCACTCAGCCCTGGGGCCATCTGGGTGACTCTGGGCCAGTCACAGACTCTCAGCCCAGCCTACCTCACTGGGTTGTTGTTGTGAGGATCAGATGGAGGAGCAGGAAGAGGAAAATGATGTACCGTATTTTTCGCTCTATAAGACGCACCTGACCATAAGACACACCTAGTTTTTAGAGGAGGGATCCATGGAAAGCCTCCTAATAATCACAGGCACATTCCCCATCACTTCCCCATGGGCTTCATTAAAAGACGGGTTGCCATTTGAAAACACACACTGACTTGTGATTAACAGCTCTCACCTGCGCCAGCCAGGTGTGGTGCAGCCGGCGGTGGTCTTCCGGGCGGTGGGGGTGAGCACTCCGTCTCTCCATGCGGCCGGCGGGTTAAAGCCCGCTGCTCCTCCTCCTCCGCACCGCTCCCCCTGAGCGGCACAGCTCTCACCTGCGCCGAAGGGGGCGGGTGGAGCGGCGCGCGCCGAGTGCGTGCCAGCCAGGTGGTGCCACGTGGTACAGGCAGGCCGGCAGCATCCCGGGCGTCGAGCACGCACACATTCGCTCTATAAGACGTACAGACATTTCCCCTTTTGAGGGGGAAAAAGTGCATCTTATAGAGCAAAAAATACGGTAAGTTGCTTTGAGTTCTTTAAAAAAAGAAAAAGGCAGGATACAAATCAAATAAATAGCTCGCTACAGCAGGAGCTGGTCCTAACCCCCTTTCAGAGTGTTATGTATCCCAGGAGACAGGCAGCTGTGGTGACGAGAGGAGACACCCCCGAGCCCTCATTTCGCCATATGAACAGAATATACCCTCTGACTGGTTCCACCACCCATTTTGCTTAAGACAGACTGGCCACCATTTTGATATGTAATGTTCCCAAAATACATTGATCCTTTGCCTTTTCAAAATAAACACTAGATTCCTACAGATGCTTTTAAATTTGCAGTTACATTATTCCCTTGAGATGGGGGGAGCTGGCACATGAGATACTGCAGAACCAGCTGGTTCATGCCGCCCACATAGACATGACTCTGTCAAGTTGTCATTTCCAAGAGCTTGCCCCAGAGCTGAGGAAGTAGATTTACAACCAGGGTAGGCATTGTAGTACCTTCTCAGGTGCTCTGCTGTACCTACTTTCATTTATCACTCACACAAAATAGAGTGTGTGTTTAAAACAGATTTTGAGAGGGAGCAGGTGCATGACCATGGGTGAGACAGAAAAACAGGAAAGAATGATTTGGCGAGAGAAAGAAGGGGGTTCTCGGTGCTTCAAAGTGGCTGCTCAGTGTTTGGGGTTCAGACCCCACCTCTGCCTTGTACTTAGTGTTTCAGAGAAGCCATCTTGCATGTGACGAGCCCCACTGGCTGGTGCCCAGGAGGGGGACTTGACGATGCTGCCCTTCGTATCAGAGCTTTCTCAAGATGGTCCCTTTGGACAGATCCAAACTCTTTCCAGCCCTTTGGGTTTGGAATTGGCATCTCATCCACCAAGAGGCTGCTTCCCCAGCGTGCCAAGGGAGACAAGGAAAGCGCCCTGTCATGGTCCAGTGCCCCAACCAGCTGGACCCCGAAACCAGACTCCCCGGCACCGGGAGCCTTTCTTCAAGGGCTAAGCAATCGTCTTGCCTTGGCTCACCCTGTGGCGAACATTTCTTGCACAGGCTAAGCCTTCCGTGGGTGCACACGGGCAGGAGGTGAGCACCAAAGTGAGCTCTATTAAAGGAAATGGGAGTACGTAAAGTTCTCTATAAATATTGGTCCAGTTCCTTCCCTGCTTCAGCTCGCCTTGTGCTTTTCCCAGCAGCATTATCTATGCCCTCTCCCAGAAGCGGGGTTGCTACGACTCTTTGCCAGTTTCCACACAGCTCCCTGGCCCAGTTTCCTCCCCTGCTCTTCTGTGGGGCGATGGTGGTGGTGCGTGTGCAAAGGCAGACGATGCCATACCCGCCAGCTTTCCCCTTCTGTTCCTGTCATTTGGAATCCGACATTTGTAGGTCAAAAAGTGGCTTTGGAAGAACAAAATAAAACTCCAAAAGAGCATTAAGTAAGTTAAATGTCTCTTCTAACAAGTAGCTTTATTGCAGACGAGGGAGGCTGTGCCCAGAGCTCCACTCAGCTAGTGGTTAAATGATCCCATGTGCTCTTTATCAGAAACAAATGGTGAGAGGCACGCTGCCCTCACGAGCCCTGACGTCGGGACACAAGCCTTTCCACCGCTTGCAATGATGGGATTGGTGCCGCTTGCATGTCCCGCCAGCCCTGACCCCCTGCACCCGGGCTTGCCAGCCCTGTCTTCCAGATGTGCTGGACCAGAGCTCCCATGATCCCCAGCTGAAGGGGACCATGCTGGAGAAGGCCGTCCTAGACTGAGGACACGGGGCACTTCGAGTTGGAATGGGCATCCTGGTCCACCGTGTGGCCTGGCAGCATCAAAGGCATTGGCCCAGGCCTCTGTGCTTCGACCCAAGATTAATTCAAGGCGAGATCAGCAGGATGTTCAAGCTGGGAGGGGCCACAGCTAAGCAGCAGAGCAGTGCTTTGCGCAGACGGTCCTTGGTTTGGTCTCCAGCATTTCCAGGAGGGGCTGCAAAGGAAACCTGCTCAAAGGGCTGCTGCAACAGTAACAGTAGTGAGCTGGAGGGATCAAGTGTCTGACACAGTAGGAAGCAGAGTGTACACTGGCTGGTCTCCCCCTTCTTCCAAGTAGCCCAGGATAAAGGCTTTCTAATGAAAATAATTTATGTTAAAGCTTCCTGTATCGGCTTTGAGGTGCAGAAGAATATTGCTGAAGTCAACACCAAAAGGAACAAGCAAAGTCCTGGCTCTTAGGGAAATGCAGTTTAATGAGGAGATTCCAAATGGGATTCCTCTTCTCTCTTCCAAGCTGAAAAGATACGTCACACCTTAGTGTTGGATCCTCTTGCGTAAGGGCAGCACGTGGAGCATCTGATGCTCTTCAGCTGATCTGCTTCTTAACCTGACACAGTATCTTCAGAGTAATAGCAGGTCCAGCTTCCTCCGCATCAGGACTCTCACCAAGCTGACCTACAGCAGTTGAAGCCACCTGGCTCTCTGCAACCTCCTGGCTTATCTGGGCCTATTGGCTGTGGCATTTCACTTGCAGAGTTTGGCCTCCACTCTTTGTCTGACTCTGAATCCATATCGGCACCTTTGAAGGTTCTTTTGGGGAGCGTGGGCCCAGCCCCACCATAGATGGGGCGGACTGGTCAGGGACCAGAATTGCTTGGGTGGAGCATAAGGGCATCTTGGCGGCGTTATGTGGTGAGCAGTGGTAGAGGCATGCCAGGATGGCTGAGAATGGGGGAGCCCACTCCCAAAATTTCGAAGAATCCTAAAGGCAAGTTCAGAGGGAATGGTACCCCTGCCTCTGGTGTTTGTATACTTCTGAAGGGCAGATGCTGAAGGGAGTGGAACGGCTACCATCTTTGCATAGTTGTGAAGTCCATGTGCTTCAAAGCTTGCCATAGCTCTAAGTTTTGAGATCATGCTGGAGGGGTTCAGGCTTTGCAAACACTAAAAGGAACAGCTCATACTCACACCTCCACAACTAACATGTGAATTGGGATGCAGCTCTCCATTGGGTTTTACATGGCTCTGTATCTTGCGATGCTTTTCTTGACCTGCACAAGCATCTCAAAATATGTTCAGTAGTGGATTCGAATTTCAAAATTGTTTGCCTTGTAAACCACTGTGGAAACTTGTGGAAAATCTGCACTGAAGAGGGAGAAGGAGGGGGGGGCCTGTGGATAGAAGGGTTATGGGGCTATGAACCCCAGACCCATGCCTGAGGTTGCCACGTCCCTGGCACCCAGGTGCTGAGGCTTATGGGGCGACTAGCTGTGCCCCCCGGCCTGCCCCAGCTCCCCCCTCCAGCGTTGTACCCCAGGAGCAGCAGCACAATGTGGTGCCTGTGTCTGAGAATGTCTTTGTGAGGCTGCAAGGAAAATTCTCCTTGCAACAACGAAGATGGTGCTACATACAGAAACAAATCTGGGGCCCAGGCCCAGAGGGGAAACAAACTGAACCACAGATTTGCATATGCTAATTTACAGATGCTTTAACATCTGTGAAGATCGCTATTTCCGCTATTTCCAGAGGACAGCCCTATTTGTAACAACAGATGTACGAACAGGGGAGGAACAGTTGACCTGCTCATAATAATGAAAGTGGGGGGCGGCAAGAGGGGAAGCCCCTGTGGGCCAAACCCCAGCCCATCCCAGGGTGTCAGGTGCAGCAGCGATCATCAGCACGCGGGGCAAGCGCCGTGGGGTGGGCAGGCTGCCTCCTGCACCGTGGCTGGGCTGGGTGCATGCTCCTTGCGTCTGGGGCCAGCATTCCTGCAGTGGTCTCCTCGTCCAGAGCTTTCCAGGATTGCCCAAGAAGCCCCTCTTCTGGAAGGGCAGGCGTTTGTGTGACTGTACAGAAGAGAGCCCCCCGGCCCCCGCACCTTTGCACATGTTCTGTCCTCCAAGCAGTTCGACCTGCGCAAGGGCCCTGACACGCCATAAATCACCTCTGGCAGGAACGGTGCGCAGGGACGGGGTTCAGGCTGTGTCAGGCCCATTGTGTATCTAGGCCTGTGGCCAAAGGCTGGGCTACGTCTGGCTGCCAGAACCGAAAAATGTTAATGCTTTTGAAACGCAAGTGGTATTAATGAATCACTAAAGGTGGCAAGGATTTGGAGCCAAGGGGAAAGGGGCTTCTGTTGTTATCCCCCCTTCACATGTCATCAGAACAGCTGAGGAATGGGAAGCTGCTCGGGGCTTGGAGCAGCTCCGGTTCCGGAAGAGGAGCCTGTGCAAACAGTGTTTGTTCAGGAGGGCTGGGAGCTGCTATCACAGGCTGAGAGGACTCTCCCCCGCCACCCCAAATGTACCAGTACCTGCATGAGCACGTGGGTGAAAGCTATCCGTGACATTTCTGGCCCTCTTCACGGAGTCTGAGGCAGCAGGCGCTGCTCCCTGCTCCGGATGTCTCCATGCAGCTGTGCCGTGAGCTGGAGAGCAGCCAGGGCCCCACAAGGGAGCACCACAGCTGAGCAGGGGTGAGCCCTGGGTCTCCCCAGCCTCCACCGCACCACGCAGACTGGTTTTGCACACCCTGCTAACCCAGCACAGCTTATGAAGCTGCCCTGTCCTAGTACGGTATATAAATCCAAATCCACCAGGAGCTAGCATGGCTTTGCAGCAGGTCCTGCTGTGGTTGCTTTTTTTCTTCTTCTTCTTTTTTTTGGTCTTCCACTTCGAAGTTCAGTCTCACTTGTGCTCAGATCAGATTGAAAGCTTAGTTTTTTCATTTTGCATGGAAGTTCGTGCTCATTTTCATGTACATTTCCCCTCAAATGCTCATCATTTGTGTGAAACTTTGAAATGTTTGATCCCCTTGATTAAAACATGTTTGTGTGCATGTTTGAAAGCACCCATTTGACATCTATGCATTTCTTTTTGGCTCATCACATTGGAAACTTGGAAATAGGCATGTGTGAGGAATCCATTTTGAGAGTAGGAAGCCACTGGATTCCCCGGGCTTGGCTCCCTGAGTCCTGCCCACTGTCTTGCAGCCGGCAATCCAACTTTCTGTGGCATCTGTGTGGGCCCGCGTGACTGCTGTGCAAGCAGACTCTCCCTTCCACACACGAGACGTGCTGCGGGTGATGCGGAAGCAGGCTGGCACTTATACAGCCAGAGTGCTGCAAGCATTCGCTGATTTCCTCTCAGCTCAGCTCACTCTTCTACAACAGGGCACAGGAAGAAGTCCGTGAATCTGTTCCCAGCAACTTTGTCACAACTCCGCTTGAAAATGTATGGACTTTGAGCACAGTTTGTCTTCTGGTCCGTGCTCATTTTGGCATTTGCTAACTGAGTAATTTCTGGTTGAAAACATTTTGAAGATGCAATCCTACACATGTGCAGACATGGGAATGAAAGGCACTCTAGACCTATTTCTGTCAAAACATGCATAGGATTGCCCTTGGAAATGAATTTCTCATACATCCCTAGTTGCATGATAGTAGATGGAGCTTCTGTGTTCAGAGGCAGTGTATGCTATAACGCCAGAGGGCTGGAGGGGCAACCAAGAAGGGCAAGGCTGTATTGCCTCCGTGCCTTCTCTGTGGGCTTCCCAAGGCATTTGTCTGGCCATGATGGAAACAGGATGCTGGGTGGAACAGGATCTGGTCTGACTGACTCAGGCTCATCTTGTGCTTCCCAGTTCTCCTCTCCTCTTGGCAACCACCAGGGGTTCAAACAGCTGCGGGAAGAGAGGCCAGCATTTGAGGTGTGACCATTGCTGGCAGGAAATGACTGGCAGCAAGAGTGGTGTGGCAAACCTCTGGGCAATGGAAACAGCCAAATGAACATGAGTGAGAGCAATTTCTGTATAAGGTGGAACTGAACAGGTGTTTCTGCTGGCTGCTGACCTTTGTATTGTGAGGGTTTTGTGGTGTGACGTCTTCTCTGGCTCTGTAGAATAGAGCTAGACTCTCGCCAGGAGGTCAGGTGCTTCCGTTCTTCCAGCACGGTGGGTACTTTGACAATTTTGTCTTGGCCGAGGTTGCCTCGAGTCAGCAAAGTATCACAAAAGCTCTCCAGATGCAGAGTTCCCCATTCAAATGCCAGTTCTGCCACCAAATCAACCAGCCTCCCCAAAACTGGTGCTATCCAGATGTTTTGGACTATAACTCCCATAATTCCTGAACTTTAGCTCTGCTGATTGTCTAGGGCTGATGGGAGCTGAAGACCAAAATGCTGAAGGCACCAGCTTGAGGAAGGCTCTCTTGGGTCATGTGGACTTGCCCACCGCTGTCTTCTTCAAAGGCCTTGTCCCGTGTGTCTCCTTCTTCAGCAATTGGGCAGGTGACCCCTGGAGAGAATGCTTTCCCCTCTGGGGCTGTCCAAATAATGCCATTTCTTCTCTACAGACATTGGCCTGCCCCCCTTTTCCTGTCTTTTAAGTTAGGTACCTGTAGCTCCATGTACCCTGCACTAACCAGGGTTTCGGCCTGGGGAATCTAGCAGACCTGCGGAGAAACCAGGGTTATTTATTTATTTATTTATTTATTTATTTAAAACATTTCTATGCCGCTCCCATTGCAACAAAGCCTCAGGGCGGCTCACAACATCCATAAACATAAAAATACAATCTGTTTAAACCTGAAACACTGCAGGGCCAGCTCCAAAGTTTTGAAAGTCCTTGGGCAACACACCCTCAGCAGGCCTCAGCCTTCTGTGACTGGGTTCAGACAACCCAAGGGTTGTCCAGTGCATTGTTAAAACATGAATTATTATGTTGTCTTAACACAGCTATGATAATAAACCATGGTTTCTTAACCATAAACAACCCACAGTTCACAACCCAACCAAAAATGTGAGTTCTCTTCAGGGCTTGTTCATGGTTAACAACCCATGGCTTGTTCGCTGGGTTTGGACAAAATGGTAAGCCATGGTTCAACAACCATTCAGACTCAGCCCTTGAGTGGGAATTACTGCGTTGTCTGAACCCAGCGCTAGCTCGCTGCCATTGGCACTAGCTGGCCTCTTTCGGATCCCTGCTGCCATTTGTTTGCTTCGGTGGGAAAGAAAGCCAGTAGCCCATGCCACCTCCCATCTCTCTCTCTCAGGCCACAGCAAGAGGCAGGGGGGCGAGCAAGAGGATGTGGGGCAGAGGGGCAGCAGCCCCAGGGGCCCCTTGCCAGTGGAGCGCTGCTGGAACGTGGGCCTGGGGCACGTGCCCATGAACACTGGCTTTTGCAGCAGCGCCTCAGTTTGTCCATGGAACTTTGACCCTTGCCAAGGATGTGAAGCCCTCTTCATTTGGCCTGCAAACCAAGTTTATTTATTTATTCATTTATTTATTTAAACCGTTTATTTGCTGTCCCTTATGCATGGCATCTCAGGATGGCTTACAATCATTAAAAATGAATACAGTAAAACAATCTCTAACAATAATAAATAGCATATAACAAATAGAAAATAAATTAAGTAAAAAGTGACTGTACTTTAAAATACTAACTTTTAAAATAACAGTTAAAAAAAAAGGTTTTGACCTGGTGCCAAAAGGAGTATAAGCTGGCGCCAGGCAAACCTCTCCGGCGAGTGCATTCCATAATCTGGGTGCCACTGCAGAGAAGGCCCTTCTCTGAGTAGATGTCCTTTTTACCTCTTTCAAGGAGGGTTCTTGGAGCAGGGCCTCTCTCGCTGATCTTAAGGGGCATGAGAGCATATAAGGAAGGAAATGTTCCTTCAGGTGTCCCATTCCCAAGCCGTTCAGGGCTTTATAGGTCAAAGTTCCCCCGGTGTCCATTGGCTTTTAAGACTTTTCACTAGTACAGATTCTGTATTTTTCTATGTTGCTTATTTGTTGTTCTATGGTCTGTAGGGTGGCTTTGGGTGGGTGTATTTATGCATGTTTTTAATATGTTGCTGCATTGATCACAATTTTTATATTTCATCTTTCGTCCAAGGGGTTTCAGGCACATGGTTTTCTCCCAGGGATTCCCCTTTTGATCCTTGCAAGGGGGTGGGCTAAAGTCACCTAAAGTACTTCATGGCTGAAAGCTTTGATCTTTCTGTCCAAACAACATAGAGAATTACAGGGTTATAGTTGGAGAAGGCTGCTCTAGGCACTCCACTCCAGGCTCCAGGGGGTGAGGATACTGAGTTCGCATCCTCACGCCCAGTCATGCCCTGTACGAGGTGAGGAATTACTGCAGCATTTTGTTGCCGGTCCCTCTTGTTGACAAATATTGAGCAAACTCTGGGTCTCAAGGGAGGACAAAGAAAATTTGCTTGTCCAGATCACGAAAGCTGCTATCAGGCAAGGGATGCTACATTTGCAATGCATGTTAAAGCCCCTCATTTTATTCAGTTTTTAAAATGTCACCTCTATTGAGCTGGCCACTAATACAGGAAATGGTGCTTCAGCCCTTTCCTTCCTTCATCACTGCAATGTGGGCAGCCCCTTCCTTCCTGTAGGGCTAGGATTGCTCTTACAAAATGAGGATATTTTTTCAGGATGGGGTTTCAGGTTGAGCACAAAACCTATTGTTTGGTTGGCACAAGAAGTCCCTTGCCTGTGCAGACCAAAAATTTGGCAAAAACGATCAGTGCTGATAAGGGATTTTTTGCCCAGTGAAAAGAGGAGCTTCAGAGGAGCACAATTTAGAGGAAGAAAGGGTAAATTCACAGAAAAGCTCATGCAGGCACACGGGCACGCACATGCGCATGGTTGCTGCTATGGAGTCTTTAAAATCTGTGCATGTTAATTGCCAATCTTCTTTTAATGTGTTCTCTAATATGCTCCTAAAACAGTTGAAACCCAGACCTTAAGCAGAGCACACACGATCCAGGTCCAGGTGTTCCCTCAGCTCTGCAATTCACTGGGTGGCTCTGACGTTGGCCCATCTTGCTCAGGTGGGAGAAAGATGACTTTGCAAGATTATTTTGAGGATAACATGGAGGAGGGGTTGGGAAACTCATGCACGTTGCCCCAGGATCATTGCAGACTCGACAAGACACAAACAGGACGCAAGCAAGCGTTTAAAGCCCACAGTGGGGCCCTCTCCACGGGGACCTGTAATTGTGCCAAATTTGAACCAAGCTAGAGCGTCGTCGTCGTCGTCGTCGTCGTCGTCATCCTCCTCCTCCTCCTCCTCCTCCTCCTCCTCCTCCTCCTCCTCCTCTTCGCCATGTAATGTGGGTTGCATGTCCAGGCGTGCGTAGACAAGGGCAGGCGGAAAGACCAAGTAGGCCAACGCTGTGCAAGTGCCTGCCGTGCACAAGTGCACCGCTGAGAGCTGCCCTGCCACAGTCGCTCTTTGTGTGTGCGAAGGGGAGCCGCTTTCGAATCGGGCCGGGCCGCTCACCTTTGTTGCCAACGTTCCTGAATGAAGCCTGCTTCTGTTGCCAGGAGGAAACCTCACCTGTGGTGCCTGAGTGGGACTGGCACACCAGAGCCCACACCCTCGCTTTTTGCTGCAACAGCAGGAGGTGAGGAGCTTACCCTCATTGCTGCTTTTGCTTGGTCATTTTTCAGCTACCTTTTGGAGAGGAGGGAGACTCGCCTGGCAGTCGGCTCTGTTGAACTTAACGGGCTCATGTCTGGTTCAAGCTGTGCCGCCCTCTAAGACATCTGGGGCGTGTTGGAAGCTGCCTGAATGTTGTTGCTGCATCAGGCCCAGGGAGGTTTTGTGGACTGTGTTGGGCGCGCGTGTGCTGCTGGGCTCGGGCAAGCATTCCGCATGATGCCAGTCAAACCACGTGGCTTATGCTGATGCAGAAGAATATTGTGCGCGGCCTTGGGGAAAGGTGCCGGAGCGCACACGGCCTGTCCGCAGCTTTGATGGGAATTCAAGCTCCGGCAGTGAAGATGGAATCGTTGTGGAATCCCAGCAAGTTGCAGTATCAGATCAAGGTCAGGGAATGCCTGGGAAACCGCAGGAGGAGTTGCTAGTCTGGGCTGATGAAAGCGATGGTGGCTGACCAGCGCAGGGGATGGGAAGGCAGCAGAACAGGAGGTGGAGTTGACCGGCGGGGCTGGCAAGAGCCCCAGGCGACCAGAACCAGAGCAGGAGGTGGAACCTGAGCAGCTCGTGCAGGGAGAACCGAGCAGCCAGTCTGACTCAGGGGAGGCGATGGCGGGTGCTAGCAGGCACCTTGGCCGAGACGTGTAGCTGACAGAGAAATGGAAGGAGGGCGGGAGGGCTTGGTTTCACGGGGCTCTGCCTGTTGGGAGGAGTAGGCAAAAGGGGCCTAAGGAAGGTAGGACCTGAGGGGTGTGAGAGAAGGCGCAACATGTCACTCTGAGGGAACTCGGACATGCACAGTAATGTCTTGCAAGAGGAAGCTTGGAAGTAGCGTGTTCACCCAGGAGGAGAACTGCCCCTCACAACCATTTTGATGGGACTGAGGAGCAGCACTTTGCTCAAGCTCACCACAGGCGGGGACGGCAGCCAAGAAATCAAAAGGCGCTTGCTCCTGGGGAGGAAAGCGATGGCAATCTGGACAGCATACTAAAAAGCAGAGACATCACCCTGCCGACAAAAGTGCGTATAGTCAAGGCTATGGTTTCCCCAGTTGCAATGTATGGCTGTGAAAGCTGGACCATAAGGAAGGCTGAGTGCCCAAGAATTAAGGCCTTTGAATTATGGTGCTGGAGGAGACTCCTGAGAGTCCCTTGGACCACAAGGCGATCAAACAGGTCAGTCCTAGAGGAGATCAACCCTGACTGCTCTTTAGAAGGCCAGATACTGAAGATGAAACTCAAATATTTTGGCCACCTACTGAGAAGGAAGGACTCCCTGAAGAAGAGCCTAATGCTGGGAACAATAGATGGCAAAAGAAGAAGGGGACGGCACAGGATGAGGTGGCTGGATGGGGTCACTGGGGCAGTGGGTGTGAGCTTGAGTGGACTCCGCAAGATGGTGGAGGACAGGAAGGCCTGGAGGAATGTTGTCCATGGGGTCGCAATGGGTCGGGCATGAATTTGCGACTAAATAAAAAATAAAGTTTGCTAAAGGTCCTGGGACACAGCTGGGGAATGAGGTACAGGCAATTAGCCCAAGGACAGATGCGGGTGGTGGAGCAGCCTGGAGAGACAGTTAGCAGGAGGGGCTGCTGAGGAGGGGATTCCTCAAAGAGAGCAAACTCTCCTCTGGCTCCTGTGGGAGGCATCAGCAAAGGTGAGAGGCCCAATTCAATGAGAAACGTGCGGAAAATGGTGAGCTCACGTCCACAGCGCTCCTTTCCGAGGGATGGGACACAAGCAAGCTCATAAGGACTCCCTTTTATCTGCTGACAGGGATGGGAAAAAACTTTTAGTGAGTGTGCCGAGGGTGTACAATCCAAGTAGCATTTACAGTTTATTCAGACATCCAGGGACTACCAAGATGGAGTCTGAACAAAATGCTTTTATCACCTAGTAGTTACATACAGTTTGGAGGGGGTTTCAGGGAACCAAGTGGGAGAACAGGTAGGTAGTTTGCTAGAGGCACATTATGATAAAACAATAGGAATTAAGACAAGCCTTCAGGATGCTGGCATGTCTAAGGGTGCCCCAAAGGACAGACCTTTCAGGACATGGATGCCAGCGAGACTTGCAACATCAGAAATCCCATCTTAAATCTAAGCCTGACTTACAGGGTCAGGCTTTAAGCAGCCACATTAAGGCAAAGCCTTTGCTCCCTTTGTCCTGAATCCCCCACCCATCAGCTTCATGGAATGACACCTTTTTTATGGGAGAAGGAGAAAAATGTCTCCCTCGTCACCTTTTATGCTCCATGCATTTGTTTAAACACACCCACATTCACTGCCTCTACCTTTTTTCCTAAACTACACATTCCCAGTTGTTGCAGCCACGACATCTTCTGCTCCCCCGCCACCCACTGCGTGCGTTGCCTGGATCAGGGCAAGAGGCAGTCAGACAAGGGCGCAGCGGTGACAAAGGGGTGCGGCAAGTTTGGGGAGCCCTCGCCGGGGGCCCCACCGTGCCCACCCTCGATGCTTGTCAGTCACCTTGCCACTGTCATGCTGTGAGGTTGCACTAGCTACGTGTGTGAAATGCAGATCATAGATTTGATTTTTATTTTTTTAAGAGCAAACAACTTGCTTAAATTTCAACATGTACAAATTGGAAGAAAAGCATTCCCAGCAAATAATCTATGTAGGGTCTTTTTTCTTTTCTTCTTTTGTAGGGAGGGAGTTGGCTAATACCCCAAGCTCTGTCTAATTGCTTTGAAAGGAAGGATCATGTTGGCGGTTCATTCTTTCGCTCCTCGTTTGTCCCAGTGGGCCTTGGCTTAGTTTCTGGCCAAGCCTGAAACGCTCAAAGATTGTTTATCTAGTGACCCAACTGGGTGGGGAGGGAGGGAGCTGTAGACAAAACATCCAGTAGTTTTGGCAGAAAGTTCCTTCCAGTGTGTCAAACAATGGAGGGCTTGGAATGGTCGCTCGCTCGCTGCAGCCAGCCAGCCACCCACCCACCCTCGGCCAACCGCACCGAGGCGGCTTTCACGCCCTTGGGTCGCCCCAAGCGTTCAGAGGCGTCATGGGCCAAGAGGGAGACCTGTTTTTTCACCCTCTTAGCTGAAATGGGACAGATGCCAACTACTAGAGCAGGGGTCTCAAGCTCCACTGACCTGGGGGCCGCTGGAAGTCGAGGCTGGGTGAGGCTGGGCCGCATCAAGGATTCCACCCCCACGGTGGTGGGGGGCCGCTCGTCCCGCCTCGCTCCCGGAGGCCGCAGGGCCCCTCCCCGTGCCCCGCCCGTCCCGGCAATTGGCCCATGGGCCGCGCGTTTGAGACCCCTGCACTAGAAGGTCATGGGGGCTGTTCCACATGGGGCCCTAGCATGAGGCATCGTACAGGTGGCAGCACTGAAGGGGGCTGATGAAGCAGGAATTGAGGCCTAAATGGTGGCGTGAGGCTTGTACGGTGGTCAACGGGAAAGTGCAGGCCTTGCCATGCAGTGGGGGGAGGGCGGCTGCATGCATGCGCCACGTGATGCTTTTTGCTAGGCAGCAACATCCTTGGGCTGGCCCTGCTTGTGAAAAGCTTCAGCTGCAGATCAAGACATTCTTATTTCTTATTATTATATTTATGTGCCGCCTTTTCTCTTTCAAGGAACTCAAGGCAGCTTACATAATGTTCCTACTCTCCATCCTATCCCCACAACAAACCTGTGAGGTAGGTTGAGTTGGGAGGCTGTGCCTGGCTCAACGTTGCCCAGAGGCTGAGCGGGACTTGAACCCAGATCTCCCGAGTCCCAGTCCTGCTCTCTTAACCACTGCACCGCACTGGCTCTCAGTCTTGCAGGCAAAGGCTGGAGTCTTTGCTTGCTTGCTTTTGCTTGGGCAACCTCAACCGTTTCAATGGCAGGGGCGTCGAGCTTAAATGCAGGTATGCCTTTCAGGAAGGCAAGTCCAAGCAACCTGGCCCTGCCCAAGCCTGACTGGGTGGCGAGACTAAGGGCTCCCAGGTCTATTGCTATTTTTCTGGAAAGACTCATTAATGTGTAAGGTTCTTTGAAAAACATGAGAAACAGGCCCTGCCCCTAGGAGCATACCGTCTAAAGATGAAGGCAGGGTAGACAATAAAGGAGAGGAAAGCTGGGGCGGCAGTGGGGGAGTATGGGTTTCTTTGACTTACCTGCTTACTTGCAGTCCATTTTTTTCTTTCTTCTGCCTTGGAAACCCGCAGAAGTGCCACCTGCCAGCAAGTGAGCCGTACTATGGTCTGAAGAAGGGCATGAGGGATGAACTGTGCTTGCATCATAATTTTGCTTCAGGTGATCTGCAGCAGCTTGACGTGCTGTTGCCATCCTCAGGCGCTCTCCTGTGCGTTCCAAACAGGTCTGCAGCTCTTCTCTGTTTTTACAGGGAGGGAAGTACAGTATTACCTGGAAATGGTGGAATGAACCCCTATACGAGGCTCATGTAAATTCGCAATTCTGTAGTATCACTTTGTTGTGCAATGGGATGCATGGAAGGGTAGGAAAATAATCCCTTGGAAAAAGTGACACACGAAGAAGCTGAGCATTATCATGCAAAGAACCCAGAAGCAGGAGCCTTGGGAAAGTGGCAGGTTAAAAGACTCAGGAAGAGAGGTATTTAGGGGTGGAGCAGTGCCGAATCTTATCAGTTAGGTCTGTTTATAACCCAGTCCACAGCCCCTAGTTTCCCTAGGAGTGCAAGCAGGCACAATACAAATCCAGCTCTCTCGTTGTGATTTGCATGACAGATGTATGTTCTGTTAACCCGAACACAGGATCAGGCATGAGTCTAAGCCCCACTTCTGCATTTCAGATAACTCTCCAGTTTTTTTCCCAGGGCCTGCATGTCTGTCTGTCTATTTCTATGCTGATCTTTTGCCTTATTCTTTAAAAAAAAAAAACTTTAAATGTCTTCCATTCTCTTTTTCTTTCTTTTCCTTCTGCAGAGTCGCTCTGGGAATCAACACATACGTGTCTGATGGTGTTACTGGCACCAGACAATTGGTACTATCCAGCCAGTGCAGTGTAGTGGTCAAGAGCACAGGTCTGGGACTCAGGAAACCCGGGTTCTAGTCCCCACTCAGCTCTCCAGCTCACTGAGTGACTTTGGGCCAGTCACAGAGTTAATACGTAAATAAGAAAGCAGTTTTTTGGTTGTCATGCAGAGCCTGTCTTTTTAGTGAAACTGGTGTTACAGTAGCCTGCATCCTTAAGCTCAATTAGACATTTTGCGAGAAACAGAGTGAGTCAGAAGGGGCATCCTGGGCCATCTAGTCTGACCTGCCCCCCCGGCTCTAGCCGGCTCCACTCATGACATGCCTACCATGTGCATGTCTAGCCTATCCTTAAGGTGGATAATTTCACAGTTTGTTTTTACTGAAGAATCACCTTTCATAATTTCGTGTTTACTGAGCAGCTCCTTCAGGGGTTTTCACTGGGAGCAGCAGGGCAACGCAGAGCATGAGCCGAATGCATGGCCTGCTCAAAATGGGCTGAGAGCTGGGGTGAGAGTGTAAGACGTCCATGCAGATAAATACACAGACTTGCTCCCTTCTCTGTGCCCTCCCACCCACCTGAAGAGCTGCACCCGTCCATTAAAACTTACCCTGTCTTCTCTAAAACACTAGCTGAAGAATCTGGCCTTTTGAGTAAGCTGAACTTGCATTTGTGCAGTAAGATTCTGAGCAGGAAATCTTATTCCAGGGCAGGCTGAAAATCAAGGCACTAAATCAAACTCTCCCATGATAATCCTGGGTATTTGCTGCAGGTCTGTTTATTATGAATCTCATTAACTAGTGAGGAGACCTGGTTTTACACAGGTTGGAATAGCTCTTAGTGCCATACAGGAAACCCCTTAAGCAAATCTACGCAGCTTTCAGTTGGACACACCGTGTCTGCCCTGTCTGATTGTTTTCCATAGGAGAGGAGTCCTTGGCCTTGGCCTTCCCTGGCTTATTGCGTGGACTCTGAAGCTGTGTCCTGGTGCCCTGCAGTTGTTCTTGTAGGTTTCAGCCACAGGGACATATTTCCATTAATCAAATAAATGGAAGCGTTTTGAACACTTCCCAGGGTGCACATGCGCTAAGCATCTCTTTTGTATGCATCCCAAGGACCATGTGTAAGTTTCATGTCTCTGTGTGGACAAATGGATGGACAGATAGACACATCAATCCACAGTTTGGGGTGTGCGCCTCCAAGTTTCTTCCAAGAAGGACGCTTCAGTATGATCGGCGGTGCTCTTCCCCTCAGGGAGCTCAGGTTTAATTTGATCTGCCCCTGGTGAGTAATCCAAAATCAATGAAGCTGTGTTATTTTCTGGCTTGGCAGATGCTGAGCTTCTGCCATTCCCCATACATCAAACATTAGCTGCCCGCTTTCCTCTCACCGTGCGAACGTGTCTGATCTTGATATTTTGCTGGAATATTTCTGGGTTGAACCTTATCCTCTCAAACATACATAATACCTGATTAAACATTCCCTGCGTTGTTTTTGCTAGCTGTTTCCAGTGCAACAGGCGTTAAGAATTAGGGTCTTGGAGGGTTGGGTGACCCACAGAAAATTCCTCCATATTTTTTCTTAACCACCACACTTTGATGGTGGATTGTGTTTTCCTCAAACATTTGAGCCATTGCATTTCACTGGTAAAACAACGTTTCACTGAGGCTGGGAGGATGTGCTAAGTCAGGTTTTGTTTTTAAAATCTTTATTGAGTGATCTTTGGAAAAGGCACGCTCGCTCGCTCGCTTGTTCACTCTCTCTCACACACAATATAAATATATTTAAAAACAAACAAAATATGTCTAAGTATGCATTAAAGCCATTACTAAGAACCACCAAAACTCTACTGCTGCCCACATTCCATAAAAAGTTATACACTGATCAGAGAAGAAAGATAAGTAAAATAATAAACAAAATGACTGAAAACAGTTCTGCTCAATATTTAAGCATCATCTAAATCATAATCAATGCTACTTATCTTACATTTTCCTTCAATTTATTCCAGTATAACATGAAAAAGTTGCCATATGTGTGACGGCTCACTGAATCATGCAGATGTGTATAATATGAGAATGTATTCATAAGCAAGCACAATACACCAAAATGTTCTCATCCATTCTGTCACTGCAGTGTATGTTCTTGTCTTTCCATTATTTAGCAAGAAGAACTCTTGGCATTATTATAAAATTACCCACCAGAACAGTACAACCTCTCCTGACACCATTCCTAAAGAAATAGAATAACTTTTCCACAGTGTTCCCTGATATTTCATAACCCATAATTTTGGGGGTATATTTTCCCAATAATTCATGGTTCCATTTGCAACTTCACAAGAGCATCCTGTTCCAAACAAGCCCTGAACAAGGCATGCGTGCAACAAACCTGCATCACCACCTCGCTTCCCGCACTGGATGCTCAGATAGACTGCTGCTAAGCTTAGAGGCTTTGCTCAGCTACCATGGCTGAGAATTGTTAATAAGCCTGTCCTCCAGGAATTTGTCTATTTAATATTTCTTCTATTTATCCTCTAAGAAAGACACGATTGCTCCCCCAGTTTCCTAGGAACAACCCTGAGAGATGGTTGACACAGAGAAATAACACCTTTCAACAAACATCAAGGCTGAGCATGAATTCAGACTCACGAGTCCTAGAGACTCAAATCCAGTCGCCCCCTATCTGGTGCCTTTGAGACGTGCAGGAATGCACCTTCCACCATGCCCAGCCAGCAGGCCAGGAGCGATGGAGATGCACCCCAGCATGTCTGGAAGGCACCAGGCTGGGAGCAGGTGCTTTCTCTGCTCTGACACACAGCCTCTTAGCCGTTCTTTTTAAAGCGACCAAATATGTAGTGGCTGCAACCCTGCTCCACTTTTATCGCTGTGCTTTAATGCATTTGTTTGGTCGTTATTTTAGGCACAGTCCCATCACCCCTAAGTCTTGCAAGCCTGTGAACTTGGAGACTTAGGAGCACCCAACGGAAACTGCAGCAACACTGAACCCCACTGCGATGGCACGTCACACCCTGCATTTGGTCTGGGTGGCCCTTCCCAGTTGTTTAGTTTTAGCGCTGGGAAAGGAAACAGGCCGGAACACTGATTGGAACAGGTTCAGCTCCACGGCTTGGCCTGCCTGCTCTGTGTCCCTGGCATGCCCCCCCCCGCCCCCCAGGCCCCTTGTGACTGCAGAGGAGGCAGCCCTTGTGGTTCTTTCCTGGCTGCCTGAGAGGGGTGGGGGGATGGGGGTCAGCTTTCAAATTCTCAGCTCCAAGATCAGAGGACTAAATTTGGTGGGACTCCAAAGAATCCTGCACCCTTCCAGGTGATACTGGAACCTTGAAGTGCTGTACCCTTAACCAGTGTTGGAGAAACAATTCTAAACTGCTTAGGGTACCATTTTCTTGACAGAAAGGTGGATTACAAATCAAATCAATCAATATTATTACTCAGAAGTGTGTTAGCACATATTTTAAACCACAACAGATTAACAATATCAATAGTATAATAGCTTATTGGCAGTAACTCTTGTTATTGCTTCTGGACAGATTTTGGACCCCTTTTATAAATATCCTCCTAATGTGATTCTTCAGTAACTTGTTGAGTATCTCATTTGCAGTTACTTTTATTTCTATTGGTCCAAGATTTATTTCCTTCATGTATTTAATCATTTCTGATATATGTAAGCTGGCGGATGACCAGGATTCTCTGGATGGCATGTAGCTAAATTTTCCATTTAAAATATAAGCATGGTGCGTATTTAGAAAAGAGATCTTTAAAAGAGGACAGTGATAATCCCAATTGCTCAAACTTTGGTCTCTTTTTTAATGTTGTGATTTCTTTGTTTCCTTGAAATCACTGTTCTTATTTGGAAGATACTGGCACAAACGGAAATTATCAGCCCTATACATTTTGTACCAGATTCTCAGTCATCGTCCTTGAGGCATTTATTGTGCACTCAGGATTTCTGCTCACAGATGTTTATACTTATTTCTTAGATGATGCTGTGAATTGGCACCCCAGTTTCACTTTTGCCTTTTTCAGAGCACTTTCCCAGTCATTTCCAGAGTGGGGGAAATGGGATATTATTTCTGAAAGGGAAAGAAAGAGTATTTTCCTACTCGTGTCATTGTGACATTCTGCCATAAGGTAGCTCCACTCAGAGATTAGGTAGGAAAACATCAGGAAAGGTAAGGATCCTTGTGTGTAGCTCAGATTCAATGATAAAATGAAAGCAATTAACAGCCATGTGTAGAAAAGGACATTATAACACTGTGTTTTAACACCAAAAAGCATTTCTTATGCTTGCTAAGACATACCTATTCCTTTATTCCAAAACCCCTTAATTGCTTGAGTCTGGTAAATTATGTTCTCTGCGTTATGAAAAACAATGGGGACCTCAGACATGCTAAGTTTGCCTATATGCACCCACACTTTCATTACAGCACAATAATCTGATTTTGAATCTTGTGGTTTACAACACTTCATCCTTGCTGAGCCCATAAAATCCAAGCAGGATTGATTTATTTGTATTTTAAGCAGGATGACTGATAGGATCTGTGAGCTGTCCCTGGGAATGGACGAGGCCAAATGCTGATGCTGGACGGCGTTGAACAGTTCAATATGGAGCAGGACACGCCACAATTGCCCCACATGTTTGAATGCAAGAGGCTGGACCGTTTCTGCTTGCTCTTCCTTGCAGAGGGAGGGATTCAGGAAGTGGGTTGGAGGGCCAGGAAAGCGTGAGAGCGAAGGAGCCTTGCTTGCTGTGCAGCTGTGCACCCCAGAACTGGAGTCCTTTCCGGCTATTTTTGGGGGGCTGGGGGAGGGCAGCCCACAGCTGCTTCCACAAGGAGCTTTATGGCAGGATTGTGTGCATGCCAGGGGTGACTTTTTCTGTCAAAGCATGGGGGGATGTGTTGGGGGTCACATGCCAGTAATGGGGGGGGCAGAAGCAAAAGTGGGTGAAGCCATCCCTCCCTCCCTCCCTCCGCCATCTGCTTCCCCTGCTCTCTTTCTACTTTCTGTTTCCTGCCCGTGGCATTTGACATGCTTTCTCGCTGCCCATTCCCTCCAACGGCGAACTCTGGTAGTTAAGTGCCAATGATTTTTTGAGCAAAAAATATATCCCACAACCAACCATCCCATGCGGGACACCCTGGGCGGTTTAGTCCGCAGGAGGCAATTTAGCCTGTAGTGGGAGAAGACCCTAATCCCAGAGCCAGTGTGGAGGGGTGGCTAAGAGCACAGGGCCAGGACTCAGGCAATCCAAGTTCTGGTCCCCATGGAGCCATGGGACCTGCTGGGTGGCTTTGGGCCAGTCACAGACGCTCGGCCCAACCTACTTCGCAGGTTGGGTTGTTGTTGGGGGGAGAAGCTGGAGAGCAGCAGGAGGAGATCGATGCAAGCTGTTCTGAGTTCTTTAAAACTAAAAAGGCTGGATATAAATTAACTAAACACATAGATGATACAAGGCTGGAAAATCTGCAGCCCTCGGTGTAATTTTAAACATCCCCTGCAAGCCATCAGTCCAGATACCTGGAAAGAGCTATCCTGGTGTCCCCTGGCCACCCACTGGGTGGGTACGGGGAGAGAGGGAAGATGACGAGGGGGAAGGGGTGTATACTTACTAAAAAAAGCCCTTCCTCCAAATCCACTTTCTTTTCTGTGTGGCGAAAGATATAAGGACCTAGTATCTTTTCTCCTGTGGGGGGGAAATAACTGGGGACAATTTGAATGGCCAGGCAAGCCCGGAGGGAGAGGTTTAAGCCCTGCTTCTCGCCCCCTTGCTCCAGTCACCTGCGAAGCCGCTGCAGGGACGGGCAGGCTGGGGGTCCCACCACCCCAAAGCAAGCCCTCCCCCCGCCTGACAAGCCCCGCGAGCGGCTACACAACGTCTGTTGCGATAAAGGAACGACTCTGACTTGATGAATAATAATCACCGCCCTGGAATTCCAGCCTTGTGCTCAAGGAAACCTGAGAGGGAGCGCACGGGAGAGAGCAGCCGAGGCGGTTCCTCGCCCTCCCCGGTGCTGCGGTCGCTGGGCTTCTCTCCCGAGAGGGTGTGGGAGCCCTGCGGCTGGGGAGTGCGCCCGTGTTTCTCCCCGTATGATTAAATAAATAGCAAAACAGTTGCACAGAAAAAGATCTGATAGCGTTGCTGTTCAAGCAAACACAGGCATTTTTCTCCCAGGGAGCTAAGCTCTGACCGTTCAGCAGGGAGGGGGTGTTCTGGGGAAGATCTGCCCTCGTGCTGCTCCCTTTGGTAAAACTACACTGGCTGTAGTTGACTCCCCCCACCCCTGTGCCACAACAGGAGAGTGGCTGCTAGTCAGTAGAAGCGATATTGAGCTAATGGACCCGTGCACTGAATCAGTCAGGATCAGACCACTGTGCAAGTTCCTGGTCAGTAGTAAGGGAGGCTCCTTGCTGCATCTGTCCCCTTCTTTCTCCAGTCCTTGCCTCATTGGCCCCAGGTCCCCTCCTTGCCCAGCAGCGGTACTTCCATAATTCCCGGCAGTTCTAAAAATGTAAGAAAGGCGTTGCTGCATCAGACGAAGGTCCGTCTCACTTAGCATTCTGTTCACGCCATGGCCAGCCAGATGCCTGCAAGAAATCAGCAGTGGAGAGGAGTTCCCCAGCAACTGGTGTAGACAGGCTTACTGCCTCTGATCCTGGAAGCAGGATGAGCCATCAGGACTATTAGCCATTTCAGTAGCTGCCTCCTGCATGAATGTGTCCAGAACAACCCAAACTAGTGGTCCTCACTGCATCTCATAGTAGAACATCCATAAATGAATGATCCACTGTATGAAGAAGGACCTCCCCTTACGGGGCACTGCCTCCAGTTGCCCCTCAGCCATATTGGCCTTGCCCTGCTGGCCTTCTGAGACCCCGTCAAGTAGGCCAGGCAGGCATGGAGTGCCATCTTGAGAAGCAAAGGAGCTGGAAATGGTTGCCTGATTCAGCCCTTCCCACACAGTAGGTTGGCGCTTGGAACCAGTGTCCCAGTTGTCAAGGGGATGAGGTGATGCTGACCCCATGCTGTGCAGTGGACATAATTTAATGCAGGCTTTTGTAGACCTTGTGTTTCTTCTTTTTGGGCCCAGAGTAGCCATAAAGGAGTATTGTGACCTCTGTGTGAGCAACTGCTGTGTTCTGGGAATGAGACTAAGAGGAATCTGCCTCAGCATTTCCCAACCGTGCCAACACCGAAACTTGCCAGTGGACTCCATTGTTCACTAGAGCCTTGGAGGATGCTCTCCATCAGTGTCGTTTTACTACGCACATCCCGGACCTTCCTTGAAGGAAGCACTGCTGATGTGCCTGGGTGGGAAGAAAGGAGGCAGGCTGCAGGCTTGTCCTTTGTTTGCTAGGAACATTCTGCAAAGCCTCTGGAGTGTGCATCAGTCAAGTTTTCCATCCCAGAGGGAGCAAAGCACAAAGTAATGAGAACAACCATAATTAGGGGTGTAATATAAGTAATGGTACCACTGACTTGTCACAATGTCAACTTGTTTTGCAGCAAGTGGAGCCTATAGAAAGAGGATCAGTTCTTTGAAGGCAACACTCAATGCAGTTAAGATGGGTTGGATCCAAGGTAGTTCCTCCAAAGTTATGATTATTTGAGATTCAAGGTTCCTGCCAGTAGCAAATGCTTAATGGGGTCATGTTCTGAACTGAGCAAGGGTTCAAAGACCAGAAGCAGTGACCACCTACCAACACACTCCTACATGAGCAAGGGGATCTTTTTAGCCCCTCTCTGCAGCTGAGGATTGGACTCGTGTTGGCTCCTCAACTCTTCCGTCTTGGCTCATGCGTGGAGCAAGTGGCCGGCATCTTAAAGAAACCCTTTGATCAAAACACATATATGCAGCAGGGACAACACAAGCTGGGATGTGTGTGTCGGACTCTGAGACATTTTATACTGCTTTGGGATCTGCTGAATCCCAAGCATACAGGTGTTAAAGCAGATCAGGTTCCTTTCCAAAGTCTCTCCTGAGCTGCTTCAGATTATCATCTGTTGTAGGTTACATACAGGACAAAATGTCCCTCTTCTATGGTTAAGAGGCACTATTTGCCCAAGGATGGCCGCTGTTGGAGATAGCGCCATGCAGAAGCAGAAGAAGGACGGACGGACGGACGGATGGATGCAAAGATGCTGCATCGGGATGGAGGATAATGGGGATGTGAAACTCCTCCTCAGGGTTATAGCAGCTTCCATCCTTTTTAACTGATGAAAAGGATTTGGAGCAGAATCCTAAGACTCTACCTTAATCATTCCAAGGGAAAGTTTCTAAATGTGACCTGGGGGCCATCCTAAGCACCCCAAACTCTGAGGCTTGTGAGCATTCTTTGCAGGATAGGAGGAGCCGAAGAAAGTGAACTTTGCCTCTCCATCCTCCTGCCCTTTATATTTGTCTAATAAAGATGTTTTGGAGGGGGAGGGAAGGCGGTGGGAGAGGCCTAAGGAAAGTTTGTAACTTGGCTTCCCAGGTTCTTCCCCTCCTCACCTTCCCCAGCTACTTCCTCCTCTTGGAGGTCAAGCTTTGAGCCTCAAAGGGCAGCTGGAACTGTCCTTCCCATGCTGGCTGTGAGGGGGAGAGAATGAGAGCTGGAGTTCTGTCCTTGGGTCCTCAGAATCTGAGCTATCCTTTGGCCCCTCAGTTACTGCTTAGAGGTCCCAGGGTTGCTCCCATGAAGCTTCTGAAAAATAGGAGGCAAACCTACAGCTTTTTTCTCTTTTGGGGGCTGGGATGCACCTGATTTCTCAGCATGCATGTATCATGCATGCAAAGGGGAGATCATCAGAAGCTTCTGAACAAAACGCTCAAAACAGAATTCTCCTTCAAAGTTTGGGCTGCAGCCAGAGTCAGAGAGTGAGCCACTGGCCATGGCTGGTGGTGCTGAGATACCTTCCTGTGTTGTGGGCTTCCTGCTCCTTGCCCCTTCTCTGACGGCTTTCCACTGACAGCTTGAGGACTTTCTCTTCAGGAAACAATTTGGCTTGCCCAGCATTTCCTCCTTTTAAGTCATTGAATACCATGATGTATTTGGAAGGGACTCAAACAACCTGAATCACCTTCTGTATTTGTGGCCCAAGCCAGCCATTTCATGGGCAAAAGATCCCGTCCTTCATATACCCCAGGGCAGCTCCCTGGCCAGTGTGGTGTAATGGTTAAGAGAGCGGAACCAGGCAACCTGGGTTCTAGTCGGGCCCGGCTCAGCCATGGAGCCCACTGGGTGACTTTGGACCGCCGCAGACTCTCAGCCCAACCTACCTCACAGGGCTGTTGTTGTGGGGATAAGATGAAGAGCAGCAGCAGGAGAAAGATGTAAGCCTCTTTGAATTCTCTAAAAGGAAAAAAGGCAGGACATACATCTAATAAATAAATAAAGCATTGTGCCACAACAGTGGCCAGGGATCAGGAACGTAATGAGCATCCGTGTCTTCCTTTGACATCCAGCCTCAATACCAAGTTGTATCTGCCAGAAGCTGCCAAACAATGGACTCGGGCACATTAGCTCACATTCGACAAGCAGGGACCCTGGGTTTGAATCCAAGGCAGGACCCGAAATCAGGAGAGGTGAGCCAGCTGGGAGTGGTGCTGCACGGAGGGTGAAGTCTCTGCAGAAGTTGGTGAAGCAGGAAGAGACTGGGCATGACCCCTCATGGCTCGGTCTTGCAATATTTGTGTCGTGCGTGTTCTTTCTAATGTGCTTCCAGTACCAAAATAGAAGTGGAATAAATCATGGAAGCTCATCACACATCACTTTGAAGCTGGGCGTCTCACCAGCATTTTGTGTTGGACTACAGTCCCATCATCATTCACTGTTGGCTATGCTGGCTGGGGCTGATGGGCACTGCAGTCCAGCAACATATGGAGGGTATTGCTTTCTCCCCTACATGCTTTAGGATCAAACCACTGTGATGCGAGTCCCTTTCACAGCAACCCGATAGCAAATTCACAACAGTCTTTCTGAGGGATGGAAGGAACCGCATCTGCTTTTGATATGTGCAGGAGTAGAGAAATCTCTCACGAGGGTGTCTGCAGGGGTAGCTCTTTTAGCCGAGCACAGATTCCATACTACCAGGAGTCTATCTTCTGTCTATATCTCTTTGGAATCCAGGCCAGATGCTCATGGCTTTTTCTTCAGCTGTTCCAGAGGTGGAAACTATGCACTAGAAAACCACCATCCGGATGAGGGAAAGCTGTATGGATCTGAAGGTCAGTGAGAACTATGGAGAATAAAAGAGAATCTTGTGGCACTTTTAAAAGCAAACACATTTTCTGTGCCGTGAGCTTTTGTAGGCCATGGCCCACTTCGCCAGATAGTCCACTGAGCTCAATTCAAGGTGCCGCTTTGGACCAGTGAAGTTCTAACATTCAGGGCATCCTGCACAATTCTGGGAAAACAGAGATTTTTGGGGGGGTTGGGAAGGCACTGGCTAGTTTTGCTGCTTTTTAAAACTCAGTTTTAATTTTAACACTGTCCTATTTTCAGTTTGTATGTCTAAAACAGATAGGAAGATATATTTTGTTTTTTGTTGTACTGTTTTAGTAAGGTGGGGAGGCGGAGGAGAGTGCTGCCATGGATGCAAAAGGAGGTGGTTAGAAGGATTAGACAAAAGAGGACCAGGAGGAGAAGGCCTGTTGCAGAAGGATTCTTTGCAAGGCTAAGGCTGATTAAGAGCTGAGACTTGCCAAGAATATCAAGAGCAACAAAAAGGGCTTCTTTCAGCATGTAAATAGGAAGAGGAAGGGGAGACAAGTGGTGGGACCACTAAATAAGGAGGAAGGAGAGCCAGTGACTGATATGAGGGAACAGGCACAGAAGCTAAATGACTATTTTGCCTCTGTGTTCTCCCCAAAGCAGGACGGGGGAGATCCACATAGGAGATTAGATGAGGCTGGGGACTTAGGGGCACAGATTAAAGTCACCCCCCTTGAAGTCGAGGGGCTCCTCAGGGTATTGGACATTACAAAGGTGCCAGATCCTGATGGGTTAACACCCGAGAGTACTTAGAGAGTTGGCAGGGGTTCTCTCACGTCTGCTGGCCTCCATTTTTGAGACCTCGTGGAGAACGGGTGAAGTTCCAGAGGACTGGAGGGTGGCATCAGTGGTCCCAATTTTCAAAAAGGGTAGCAGAAGGGACATGGGGAATGACAGACCAGTTAGCCTTACGTCCATTGTAGGAAAAACAATGGAAAGGTTCAGAATAGAGAGAGATTTAGTAATGCTAGATAGGGAAGGGAGGCTAGTAGCCACACAACACGGCTTCCGCAAAAACAGGTCCTGCCAGGCGAACCTTGTGGAATTCTATGACATTGTTTTGAGATGGCTAGATGGAGGGGATGCAGTGGATGTGGTTTACATGGATTTCAGCAAGGTCTTTGACGAAGTGTCCCATGATATCCTGGTGGAGAAACTGAGGAGTTTTGGGATACACCAAAGCACTGTCCGGTGGATTAGGGCAAGGTTGACTGACCGAAAGCAGAGGGTAACCATTAGTGGGGAATCATCGGGATGGTGGCCAGTGACAAGCGGGGTCCCCCAGGGCTCTGTCCTGGGGCCGATCCTGTTTAATCTTTTCATTAACGACATGGAAGAAGGGGTGAAAAGTCTGCTGATCAAATTCACAGACGACACTAAAACTGGAGCAGTGGCCACAACTGAGGAGCAGGTACTCCAGATCCAAAAGGATCTGGACAGACTATGGAAGTGGGCAGGAGACAACAGGATGGCGTTCAATGTGGATAAGTGCAAGGTCTTGCACTTGAGGCATAGGAATAGGCGTCATAAGTACAAATTAGGGGACAAGTGGCTGGAGAGCAGCACTTGTGAAAGGGATCTTGGGGTGCTGGTTGACTGCAGGCTAAACATGAGTCAGCAGTGTGATGCGGTGGTCAAGAGGGCGAACGCCACCCTTGGTTGCATAGCCAGAAGTGTGGCTTCTAGATCAAGAGAGGTATTACTACCACTCTACACAACTCTAGTGAGCCCGCAACTGGAGTATTGTGTTCAGTTTTGGACCCCTCATTACAGAAAGGATATAGCCAGGTTGGAGTCAGTGCAGCGTAGGGCCACAAGGTTGGTGGCCGGTTTGCAGGGGATGCCGTATGAGGCGAGACTGAGGGAACTGGGCCTCTTCAGCCTGGAGAAGAGGAGACTCAGGGGATACGTTGGTAACATACAGGTATGTGAGGGGGTGTCACACGGAGGTGGGCAGAGACCTGTTCTCCCCTGCAGAGGAAGGCAGGATGCGCTCCAACGGAGCAAAGCTCAGGGAACCCATGTTGCATTTGCATGCCAGTAAGCACTTCCTGCTGGTTAGGACCCGAGGGTATGGAACGGGCTTCCTTCCAACGAGAGGTCGTTGAGGCCCCATCGGTGAGGGTGTTCAAGGACTGGCTGGACATGCACATGATGGGCATGTTGTGAGTGGAGCCGGCTGGAGCCGGGGGTCAGACTGGATGACCCGGGAGGCCCCTTCTGACTCACTCTGTTTCTATGTTTTATGAAAGGCCTTCTGGATGTTTAGTGGGTGAAAGAATGGACTAAAATGATAATCAGCTCTTTTCGGACCCTCAGTCTTAGTGCAGAGATGTTTGCCTCTTGTAGCCTCTATTAGAAGGCTATCCTGTTGGATCTTCCCAGTTCTTCCTTGTAGTGCTTGGTCCGGAAGAGCAGAATGCCAGCTTTTCATGGGAAAGGACTCGTCAGGAGCTGCTGGGGAAAGATTCTCTTTGGAACCTTCTTGGAAATTGCCATGGAGCCAACCGGGTGACATTGGGCCAATCACAGACTCTCAGCCCAACCTACCCCACAGGGTTCTTCTTGGGATAAGCTGGAGAGCAGCAGGAAGAGAATGAGATAAGCCCCTTTGAGCTCTTTGTAAGAAAAAAGGCAGGGTAGAAATCTAATATAAACAAATAAACCGCACAAAGCTGCTTAGGTTGGCCGCTTATAGATTTCCAAAGAAGACAGAACACACATTAGACGGGACACATTTAGCGCCTGTGCATGTGTAAGCACAGGTGCCATTTTGGAGCCCGTCTGAGTAATTTAACAAGAAATACGGTACTTTCCTTATAACGTGGAAGACTTAAGACCAGGTGCTAAGGACCAGCATTCTTCAGGTTCTTCAATGGGAACTGGGCAGGACCACCTTCAAACAAATAAACTGTGACCCACTACAAAGGAGCACACAAGGCCCCCCAGCTCAGCTGCTGCCAGTCAGTGAAGACAATGGCCATGGTAAAACTCAGGTATGAGGTGCTTCCTGTATTCCAAAGGTAGCCCATGATGGCAATGCTGCACAACAACAACACACATGCAAGGCTGGCAATGGCTTGGACGTGTGTTGTCATGGGATTGTGGATTGTTGTTATGGCTGCTGTTGTCCCCCCTCTCCTTCCATGCAGGCCAGTACAAAAGGTTTCATTATGTTAAAGCTGACTTGCTAGGCTGGCTTTGTAGTACAAAAGAAGAGCAGTACAGAAGTCTGAGGAAAAAGAAACAAGCAAAGTTAGCAGATTGGCCAATAGGGAAAAGTGGCTTGGCGAAAAGAAGTCTGTTTCTTCGGACGGAGGACGGCCCTCTGCCATAAAGGATCCCTAGCTTCTCTAGGCAACTTAGCAGCTTTTCAATACATCTTGATCTGGACAAAAACATGGCAGGCAAGATGGAGGAAAGGGGCTTCCTCTCTGGTCAGATGGCGGTTCGGTTTCTCTTCCTTGTGAATACAACCTAGTAAAGCCCCAGCTGCCATTGTCATAATCCCAGCAGAAAATGTCGTCCCCCCTTTCTACAGACAAGTCTTCCTGCCTGCCCTGCTGCGAGCAAGTAACGGACTTTGGCCGAGGGCCCTGCTGTGGGGATGGTCCCCTCACCCAGAGGCCATGCTGACGCAGAGCGTGTGCACGGGCTGCTTGGCACAACACCAAACAACAGGGTTCCCCAACCCTGCTCTGATGAGGGGCACTCCATGGGCTGCCCCTCTGCCCCCAGCCACCCCCATTCTATCCAGAAGGCACTTTGCAATGCTGCCTGGAATATCCACTTTTCTGCTCCGAATGCACAGCTGTACAATGCAGCACACCAAAGCGTCACCGTGCTCCTTGCACTGGCAAAGCAGGTGCCCACAAGTGGGCCCCTGAGGCTGGACCGCTGTTCCCCAGCCAGCAGCCCCTCATCCTGGAGTGGCATAGGGTCATCACAGCCAAGTGTCCACGGACAGGTTTATCCTCCAAGAATTGGACTGATCTCTCTAAAAGCCCTCCTGAACATGCTTTCTCCCCCTCCAAACAGGCTGATGTTCATGTTCAGCTTCAAAGGCTTCGGCCTCTCCCCTTGCTCCTCCTCCTCTTCCTCCTGTTCAGACTCTGATGAGGGTGCCTCCCAGTGTGTGAGACTGGACCATTCTCTACACCCCTAAGAAGCCATCAGCCAAAATCTTCACCTCCAGCTGGTCTCCACAAGCTGCGAGCACCGGGCATACGGGCCTCTCGATGGCAGAAGTAACACAGTGGAAGCAACAGCTCCAGCTCCACTCTGTGGCAGTTTCCTCTTTGTTGTGTTCAATTTTGTTAAGCTGGGCTCTCTGGGATGATCCTTCCTCCCCCACCCCATCCATCCCCATCCCTATTCGTTTTCCCCCGCCTCCTTGTTGTCCCCCATGGTTCCTTTTCCTGGAACCCATAAATACATTTTCCTGAGGCATACATCATCACAGAGGTTAGGAACATCAGAAGCAGCCTTATACTGAGTTGGACACTGAATCCATCCATCCCGGTATTGCAGACACTGGCTGGCAGCAGTTCTTCAGGGCTGCAGGCAGGATTCTTCCTGCACAACCCGGAGATGCTGGGGATCGAACCAGGAGCCCTCCGCACGCGAAGCAGGTGTCCCGTCGCAGAGCTCATCCTCGTGGTCTTTGGTGCGGGTTTGTCCAATTCCTATTTTCATTAGCTTGCTTGCTAATTCGAAGGCCATGTGTCCCAGGCAGAGAAGTGCCAAGCTTGGGTCTTTCCAGCATGGAGCTGACAGACAGCCAACCTCCAGAGTTGCTCCACATCTGGACAGCAGCTGAAATAGTAGAGAGAGGAAGGCAAGTGTAGAGCTGGCCCCAAGCGGTAGATGCAGATTGTCTTCCTCCGTGGAAGGGAGAGCTGGCGCTGGTCTAGAATCCATCATCACACATGGGGCCACGATGCAGCCGAGAAGCAATGCCTCAGCGTGCTTTCCCACCATTTCAGGTATTATTAATCCTGTGCCAGCCAATGTCCTCCTAGCATAGGCCTTGTTAAGGACCGAGGTCACCTCTGCACACCTTCCTCAGACTGCCCGCCCCAGCAGAAAGCAGGGAGAAAGGTCCCAAAGCAAGGCAGCGGCATGCTAGGATGCTTTATCTCTTCTGCTACCTTGCACCAGCCCTCTTGCACTGGGCTTACAAAGAATATCCATTTCCTTTGTATTGCTGTTTTATTTAGAGATAGTGTTTGCCATTTTTCCCATAGAATATTTGAAATAATTAGCATTTCCATTGGAAAAAAGACCAACAACAGAACAATGCAGAGAAACTTTTAAAAATCAAGCCCACATTTACCAAAGCAATGTCTATTTTCAGAAGACAAACTGAGGCTTAAAGGCAAGTACTCTCTCCAGGATTGCAGCTGTCCCATGAGAGTTTAGGCAGCTGTGCCGGTTGGGGCAGGCTGGGAGCTGTAGGCCCTTTCCCCATCTCCACTTGCATAGGATTGCACTCTAAGGCTGCAATCCTATACCCACTTACCGAAAAGTGCTGCCCACTGAATACTGCGTAACATCCTCTGAGCGGTCCTGCACGGGATGGCCGTGGAGCCTTGAGCCTCACACATGACCCCGCGTATCCTGCCAGTGATTTTGTTCACCTACTTTTGAAACATTTGTAAGCTGCCCAGGGAATCTTCGGGTTATGGAGTGGCATAGAAGTGGGAAAATAAATAAATGAATGAATGAATGAATGAATGAATGAATGAAAGAATGGTGCATTTATAAAAATGGCAGTTGTGGGGGGAGATTTTCAGAAACCCCAAACAGTTTGGGGCCAGTTTTTCTAAGGATTGCCTTGTCCCATATGCATTTACCCAGACTTTGAGGTCATCTTTGGGGGTCTTCCTCCTAGACCCCAATCCAAAGGAAGTGAAGCAGCGGGTTGCCAGCAGGAGGGCCTTTTCGGCCGTGGCACCTGGTTGTGGA
The DNA here is from genome assembly GCF_004798865.1 of Varanus komodoensis. NCBI lineage: Eukaryota > Metazoa > Chordata > Lepidosauria > Squamata > Varanidae > Varanus > Varanus komodoensis. The sequence continues at coordinate 4,036,368 of NW_025335440.1, forward strand.
ATGAGCTTTCTAAAGAGATCTGCCCGGCACCCACTTTGCATTCTCTTCCACAACAGGTGAAGACCATTTTATTTTCTCAGCATTTGAGCAGTTTAATTTTTTAACTTTACCTTTTGATATTGCATTTTTTGTACTGCTGCTATACTTCTATGCTTTCAGTTGCTTTTGTGCTCTTGTTGTTTTGAATTAATTTAGGTTTTGCATGTATTTTTTAAAACTTTCATTAACCACCAGGAAGCCTTGGCTATTGGGCGGCATAAAAATTAAAAAAATAAGTAAGTAAATTTCACCGCTTTTCACCATTGCCACTCTTGCCTGGGCCAGAGTGAGGGGTGGAGGGGTAAGCAGACTGCCCAGGGGAAGAAGAGGGCACAGGGTCCTGCTGATCCCATTACACGCTTGGTGAGCAGAGGGGAAACCTCCACGAAGGGCTCCCTTGTTGCCCACAATTTTGGAGCCCTTGGACTGGACTTTTGCTCCTCTGAATGGCCAGGGTCTTTGTGGCAGACAGAGGGATGTTGGTTGGGTAGGCTGGTCTTTCTTACGAAGGGCAGCCCCCTATTTGAAGGCATCAGTTATTTGAAGAGATGACTGGCCCGATTTCATATTACTGCTGGAAAGCCGGAAGAGGAGTTGCCCATCCATAGATAGCACCTCGGCAAACGGCAGGCACGTGGCAACCGTGGTCACAGTCCCTCACACTGTGGGGAAATAGGCTGTCTTTCTATGTCCTTTAAAATAATGATGGGTGTGTAAGTTAGGGCAGCCAATCGGTGCCCTCTTTTGGCCTTTCCTTGGTGATGCAGTCCCTCTGTTTTAGCAATGCTTCAGTGGCTACCCAGTCTGACGGTGCCTTTGGGCAGCCAGTTGCCCATCCCTCACTTATAGTGGCACCCACTTGGCATGCGCTCACCTGCCCAGTTGCAACGCAGCAGCGCGACACGGCCTGGGCCGGCACGGGGCCGAGGCGTCTCCCGTCACGGGTGAGCTCAGCCTTCCCCGGCCTGCTGCCCTCTGCACAGCTCCCATCACTGCCTGACCGTTGGCCAGGTCGGATCATGGTCTGGCCCAGAGTGAGCCCCATCATTCTGCCCTCGTTCCTCCCTGGAGCAAGTGGCAGATGGGCTCACTGGCAGCCCAGCCCAACTTCTGCAAATGACTATTTCAGAGAGCACTTAGTGAGGCTTACCCCCTCCACTAATTTATTTTCTGTCTGGGTTTCTGATATTAGATGGGGCCCCAGGGGAAATAAAACCTTTTAAAGTAATAACAGGCAGTGTGTGCGTGTGACTGCTTAGCAGAGACCTGTCTAAGGCTGTAATAGCTTCTGGGAGCTGTGAGGTGTTCTAGAGTTTCAGGGATTGCAGCTACCTTGCCAGTCCTCAAGCCGTAAGGAGCAGGAAGAATGCTGGAACGACCTCAGAACACAGGAGACTGCCTTTCCCGGAGTCGGCCCAGGGGTCTGTCTGGCCCAGTGCTGCCTTCACGGACAGGCAGCAGCTCTCCACCATTTGGGGCAGGAATTCTTCTGGAGAGGCTGGGGACTGAACAGCGATGCGGCTATTCTGCCACTGGCCCACAGCCGCTTCCTACCACCTTTGCCACTCCAGTTATCCATGTGGCGGAAGGAGCAACACGGGTGGTTCAGCCGGCAGGTAGAACTTTCCAGGTTCTGCCATGCCTGAACTCTGCTGCATTCCTGCAGGATCTTCAATATTGACTTTAGGCTGGTCCTTGGGGGCAGACTTGCTCCTCCATCTTGGTTCTTGCCTGGTCTTGTACCTCCTTCTTCCGTGCTCATCTGTCCTGACACTGGAGAATATAGATGTGGAATATTCTTGGCTCAGAGCCCCTCATTGGTGGGGAAGGAGAGAGGGAGGGATCAGTCCATCTCAGTTTCTCTGCTTCTGATTTTAAGTTCTGTGCATCCTGAATGTTGTTTTTTTAAGTCTCCCTGAATGTTTAAATGCATTTTTGTGCAGATTTCCCTGACTATGCGGGCTGTTGTATGCAAGTTTGTCGAATATACACTTTTTGTAAGCATTTTTCCCAGTATACCACCATGCTTAAAGCTCTTTTTGAGAAGGTATACATTTTTGTATCCTCTGGCCCCTCATATATACACTTCTGCACATGTGGAAGAATGCCAGTGACAAATATTGAGACGTGCACATTTCAGAGGATAACTGAGCATTGGTTTGTGCCTTGGTGAGAAACTAGGAGCCTAGGTAAGTTTGCATTAAAATGCAAACTCAAAGAACTTCTCTCTTGTAGTGAAGACCAATGCCTACACCCTTGGGAAGCAACTTCTTTCCTGAATAAACTGCACTGGGTCAGGCTAGCTGGACCCATCAAAGGTCTGTCTCTTTATAAGCATTAAGTTAGCTAATGCAAAGCACAATGCAGTCCTCTTGGGAATTAAAGTCAGAAAATCTTCTTTAAAGAGCTCATTCTTTTCCTCAGTGCGAGGGATGTTTTCTAGATATCAGGAACCTGCAGACCAAAGGGGGAATTTGTTAACATTTCCATTTCTATGCAAGAGGATGATTTAGTTGTTGCTGAGAAATACTTGGCATCTTGCTCCTGTCTCACTTTCCATTTCTTTGCATCTAATTACTGGGGAATTTAAACTGTAATAACTCATAAGGCCTGGCTCTAATTTCAGCTGACAATATACAATTGGCTCCAACTGGTCAAAAATAAAGGCGGCAGATGCATTTGTGGGAGTGGCTGCTTCAGCTACTGAATGCGTTGTGGGGGGGGAGGGAGGGAGGGGGGAGGCAGAATTTCTGCAAGAGCGGGACGGCAGCGCCAGGCTTTTGCGTAGCTCGGGGCTTGAAGATGCCTATGAAAATGATTGCTGATGGCCGGCTGTGACTAGTGGCTGGACACGCCCCACTTGCTTGGCTGTAGGTTGGAGAGGGGGAAACTAACCAGGAAAGCTTGCAAGGAGTTACAGGTAGTCCCAAGAGCCTGCAGTTGGATTTTGAGGGAACAGCTGCTTAGAAGGAGGGTGGGCAGCTGGTGGCCCTCCAGAAGTGTCGGCCTGCAACTTCCATGATCCTTCCCTGTTGGCATGGCTAACTAGAGCTGATGGGAACGATAGGCCAAAACATCTGGAAGGCCATAAGCTAGAAGCCCTACTTTAATGTCGGTCTTGTTAGCACAGCTTGCCAGAGCTCAGCTTTGTATATTTGTATATCAACTGGGCTAACAAAAACACAGATACTTTATGCTCACTAGGTGGGTGTGACCTGCATTCCTAGCTGAGGAACATCATCTGGCAGCCAAGGCTTTTTTCTGCAAGTGTCTTCAGTCACACTGCGTCACCATGTTCTTTACGGGAAAAAGAAGGGAAATTGTTAGTGGAACGTGCTAGCTTTTGAGCCTAACAGAGCTGCTCATCAGGCAGAAGGGGCAAAGAGTGAATTTATTTAGGTACACTTGACAGGAAAGTGGATTGCAGTTGACTGAAAATGTCTTTGCATTCCTCAAGTGAGGACCAGAGGGTATGAATTCCAGGCTGCCTTGAACTCTTGGAACTTCCCTCTTTAACACTCACAAAAAGCTGCGCTGACAACAAGTCAATTCAGGGCTGGCTATTTGATAGATTAAAAGCTTCAGTTGTTGGACCGAGTGTGCCCTGTAGTGAAATATTGATTGGCAAACGGCTGTGGGAGGGGGAATCGTATGATTACAGGTCAGGCTCATTTGGAAGAGCCACACAAGCACCGTTAAGCCTTCAAACTGCCATTGTACTCCTACACCCCCAACCCGCTGCCCCAATCCATAATTATTCCCACTCCCTGAATCTTACACCCAATAATTCAGGAAAGCTGAGTAATGGAAGAAACAACAGCCATTTTAATCACTCGGTACAGGTGGTCTCCCTGTGGGGAGGGGTGGGGGGGAGGGAAAGGGACGAGAGCGAAGGCCTTTCGAGCGAGCGGCGGTTGCCATTTCCTGTATTTGGGGCAGTAAAAAGAGGAGTTGGGCAAAGGAGCTGCTCACCCATCCAAGAGTTTGGAACGAGGTGTGGGAGCGAACGAAAGGGGCATCCTGCTTTGAAAAAGGACACCCTGCTCTGGGGAGTCAGGCACATGGGCAACCGGCCCACAAGTTGCTGGGTTTCCTCTCGACTGGGGAGCAGGGTGGAACAGAGCTGGCCAAGCTGGGTCTGATGCCATTCAAAGAGTCTGTGATGTCACGGGAGGAGCAAAGGTGTGCACTGGTTCTTAGGGTTGTTGCTCATTCACCTGAGGGCTGCAGATAAGCAGAGCCACAAAGAGATGGGCAACAGACCTGCTGGGCAGGCTCTTTAGGGGAAGGAAGACTTTTCCCAGAGATAAAGGAAGATGGCCTATCCATAGAAATACGGATAGACCCTGGCCAAGTCCTCCATCGCTGTGGATCCTCATAGGTACCATGGGGTACCCACGCCAGCTGCATCCTGATTGTGGGTTGCTAAATGGGCAGCTGGGTGGTTGGGGGCCAGTTGGCAGAAAAGCAAGGCTGGCCCTTCTCTCTCATGTCAGCCTTTCCTTCCCCTGCCCCCTCCAGCCTTTGGGCAGATGCACCAGCATTCTCGTACCAACTCTCTGAGTTACTCTGAAGTCCCCCACCTGAGCCAGAAGACTCTATCGTCAGAATGTGCTGATTTGAAGAGCTGGCATCCATGATGTCTGAAACACTGGCTCCTCCTGTACAAGCTTCCCCGTGCCCATGTCAGGTGACCTGCTGCCTATACAGGTAAGGTTGGTACATCCTCAAGACAGGGCCTTTTGTGCAGCAGCACCATGGATGTGGACCTTCCTCCCCCTGAGAGATTATGTTAGCCTCTTCTCCATTGTCTGTCAAATGGCTGGTGAAGACAAGACTGTTCCACCAAACGTTAATAATGAATACTCTCTGGTTTTATTATTAATGTCTGGTTTACTATATTGTATTTTTCTATTATCAGTGTTTTTGCAGCCTATGTAATTTATTTTTGATGTGTACATTGCCTTGAGTGTTCATGGAGAAGGGGGGCAATCCAGAAATATGGAAAACTGACAAAACTCTAATTCAGACAAGTGCTAACATTCCACTGGGTCTTATTTCAACATTAGAGATAGCAGAAAAGTTCTCCATGCTCAGGAGGCACAGTTGAGGCACCTAAAACCTTCATATGAGAGCTGATCTCTCTTGAAACGGAAGACAGAACATCTGGGATTTTTCTTTGGAAGGTTTTTCATCTACTGTATCTCTTTGTGGTTTCATCATAGAACTGAGATCTGAGTGCTACAGTAGAAGCATTTACCTTCTTGCTTTTCTCCTGCATCACCTCTAGGTGGCACTGTGGTATAGCAGAAAAGGGCAAATGCATAACAGGAAATCTCTCTTTCTTCCACTATCAGTAATAATAGCCCTCCACTTTTTGGTACTAAATAAACTCATGAAAAGTGCCCTGCAGCAAGGCCTTTCCTTACACTTAATTCGGGAGACTTTAAAATGCAGAACTGCACATGCTCCAGATTTTCTTTTTAATCAAGGCTGGCAAGCAGCAGTAAAGCACAGAACAGCAGTCTGGGGTGAAGAGAAATGTTAGTTGTGTACTTCACTGCACCTCGGATCTAAAGGCACACTTACCCCAGTCTATTAAGGCAGGGTCTAAAATGGCCTTCCCCTTCATGGATCACTGCCTGGGTTTGTGTAGCACAATGAAGCAAAGAGCTGAGCTGTGCAGGGTCACCCAAGATGGACAGGTCATAGCAGAGAGCGCTGACAAAATGTGACCCACTAGAGAAGGAAATGGCAACCCACTCCAGTACCCTTGCCATGAAAACCCCATGGACAGGACCAAAAGGCTGGAAGATGAGCCCCTCAGGTCGGAAGGTGTCCAATATGCTACTGGGGAAGAGCAGAGGGCTAGTACTAGTAGCGCCAGAAAGAATGAAGCGACTGGGACAAAGCCGAAAGGACACTCAGTTGCAGATGTATCTGGTGGTGAAAGGAGAGTCCGATGCTGCAAAGATCTATATTCCATAGGAGCCTGGAATGTAAGATCCATGAATCAAGGCAAGCTGGATGTGGTCAAACAAGGGATGACAAGACTGAACATCGACATCTTTGGAATTAGTGAACTAAAATGGACTGGAATGGGTGAATTTAATTCAGGTGACCATCAGGTATACTACTGCGGGCAAGAATCCCTCAGAAGAAATGGAGTAGCCTTCATAGTCAATAAAAGAGTAGGAAAAGCAGTACTGGGATACAATCTCCAAAATGACAGAATGATCTCAGTTCAAATCCAAGGCAAACCATTCAACATCACAGTAGTCCAAGTCTATGTCCCAACCACTGATGCTGAAGAGGCTGAAGTTGACCGGTTCTATGGAGGCCTACAACACCTTCTAGAATTGACACCAAAAAATGATGTCCTTATCATCATGGAGGATTGGAATGCTAAAGTAGGAAGCCAAAAGATAACTGGAATAACAGACAAGTTTGACCCTGGAGGACAAAATGAAGCAGGGCACAGGCTGGTAGAAACTTGTCAAGAGAATACGATGGTCATAGCAAACACTCTTTTCCAGCAACCCAAGAGACGACTCTACACATGGACATCACCAGATGGTCAACACAAAAATCAGATTGACTATGTGCTCTGCAGCCAAAGATGGAGAAGCTCTACAGTCTGTCAAGACCAGGAGATGACTGTGGCTCAGATCATGAACTTCTTGATGCAAAATTCAGGCTTACGTAAATGGAAGAAAGTAGGGAAAAGCACTAGGCCACTCAGGTATGACCTAAATCATATTCCTGATGAATATACAGTAGAGGCGACAAATAGATTTAAGGAATTAAATCTGATAGAGTGCCTGAAGAACTATGGATGGAGGTTTGCAACATTGCACAAGAGGTAGCATCTAAATCAATCCAAAAAAAAATGCAAGAAAGCAAAATGGCTGTCTGAGGAAGCTTTACAAATAGCTGAGGAAAGAAGGGAAGGGAAAGGCAAGGGAGAAAGGGAAAGATACACCCAGTTGAATGCAGAATTCCAGAGAATAGCTAGAAGAGTTAAAAATGCCTTCTTTTTTTAAGTTTTATTAAAGTTTTAAGCTAATACTAAGAACAACAAACATCACATACATCAAATTTACTGGGTCAACCCCCTACTACATATTTTTTAACATTCTATGGACAAATTCAAATCAGTTTATAATAACTTGAAAACATCTCCAAATTTACGCCAAGTCCCGTTTCTCCAGCCAGTTATAAAAAAAATCCCAAATTTGATAGAAGTCAGTATCCTCTTTCTCCTTCAATGATAAAATCAGTCTATCCATTTCTGCGCAGTCCAAAATCTTTCTTAAAATCAATCCATCGGTGGGCAGCTTCTCACTTATCCAATAATGAGCAAATGCAATATTGCATTTGCTCAAGAATGCCTTCTTAAATGAACAGTGCAAAGAAATAGAAGAAAACAATAGAATAGGAAAGACTAGAGATCTCTTCAAGAAAATTGGAGATATGAAGGGAACATTTCATGCAAAGATGGGCATGATAAAGGACCAAAATGGCAGGGGCCTAACAGAGGCAGAAGAGATTAAGAAGAGGTGGCAAGATTACACAGAAGAACTATACAAGAAAGATCTTAACATCCCTGATAACCACGATGGGGTGGTCACTGACCTCGAGCCAGACATCCTGGAACGTGAAGTCAAATGTGAAGCCCTAGGAAGTCTGAGCAACAACAAAGCTAGTGGAGGACACAGTATTCCAGCTGAGCTATTCAAAATCCTAAAAGACGATGCAGTAAAAGTGCTACACTCAATATGCCAGCAAATTTGGAAAACTCAACAGTGGCCACAGGATTGGAAAAGTCAGTTTACATTCCAATCCCAAAGAAGGGCAATGCCAAGGAATGTTCAAACTACCACACCATTGCATTCATTTCACATGCTAGCAAAGTGATGCTCAAAATCCTACAAGCTAGGCTCCACCAGTATGTGGACCGAGAACTACCAGAAGTACAAGCAGGATTTCGAAGAGGCAGAGAAACTAGAGATCAAATTGCCAACATACGCTGGATCATGGAGAAAGCTAGGGAGTTCCAGAAAAACATCTTCTTCTGCCTCATTGACTATGCTAAAGCCTTTGATTGTGTGGATCACAACAAATTGTGGCAAGTTCTTAAAGAGGTGGGAGTACCAGACCATCTAATTTGTCTTCTGAGAAACTTATATGCAGATCAAGAAACAACACTGAGAACTGGACATGGAACTACTGATTGGTTTGAAATTGGGAAAGGAGTTTAGCAAGGCTGCATGCTGTCACCCTGCCTATTTAACTTATATGCAGAGCACAGCATGTGAAAGGCAGGGCTAGATAAATCATAAGTAGGAATTAAGATTGCCGGGAGAAGTAGCAACCAGTTCAGATATGCCGACGATACCATTCTAATGGCAGAAAGTGAAGAGCAACTGAAGAGCCTCTTGATGCGGGTGAAAGAGGAGAGTGCAAAAGTTGGCTTGAAACTCAACATTAAGAAAACTAAGATCATGGCACCTGGTCCTCTCACTTCCTGGCAAATAGAGGGGGAAGAAATGGAGGTAGTGACAGATTTTATTTTCCTGGGCTCCAAGATCACTGCAGATGGGGACTGCAGCCAACAAATTAAAAGACGCTTGCTCCTGGGGAGGAAAGCTATGGCAAATCTAGACAGCATACTAAAAAGCAGAAACATCACCCTGCCAACAAAAGTGCATATAGTCAAGGCTATGGTTTTCCCAGTTGAAATGTATGGCTGTGAAAGCTGGAACATAAGGAAGGCTGAGCGCCAAAGGATTGAGGCCTTTGAACTGTGGTGCTGGAGAAGACTCCTGCAAGTCCCTTGGACCGCAAGGCGATCAAACCAGTCAGTCCTAGAGGAGATCAACTCTGACTGCTCTTTAGAAGGCCAGGTGCTGAAGATGAAACTCAAATACTTTGGCCACCTAACGAGAAGGAAGGACTCACTGCAGAAGAACCTAATGCTGGGAACAATTGAGGGCAAAAGGAGAAGGGGATGGCAGAGGATGAGGTGGCAGGATGGAGTCACTGAAGCAGTGGGTGTGAGCTTATGTGGGCGCCAGGGGATGGTGGAGGACAGGAGGGCCTGGAGGAATGTCCAGTGGGTTGCGATGAGTCGGGCACGACTTTGCGACTAACATAACACACAAAATGCCTTTCTCTGCCACTGCTGCCATCTTACAGGGATGGTGGGGGAAAGGTGACTGGCTGAATATTTCCCTCTGCTCAGAGGCTTGGTGAATCTTTAGGGCAAGCGCAATGCAAGCGGCACAAATGATCCGGGGTCTGGGATCTCAGGCCAACTTGACAGCACAAATGTGTAGAGGCTTATATATATGTTTTCTAAAGTTTGTCTCGATGTTAAAGGATTCTTTCACCACAGGGCACCTTATTCATAAAAAGGGGATTTATGGAAAGGGGAGAAGGGATTTGCTTCCAGGGGGAAAACCCCACAACCTCAGGAAGAAAGATGCAGGGTAGGGGGCAGACCTGAGGAAGCAGGGGGATCAGACACAACCGAGATCAGCAGCGGCCCTGGACCTTCTTTTGCTAAGTGCCCATGGAAGGCAAGTGATGGGAGAGAAGTGTCCCCCCACCCGGCCCAGATTTGGGGCTGCAGATAAAAGATTCAGGGCTGCAGCCCTAGTGGGTTGTCCCTGCTTTAAGGAGCTCCTCCAGCTCAGTAATTCAACCCCCACCCACTGCCACTTTCAATCAACTAAAGCGCTAGTCAGTTCATCTACAAATTAAATTGGTGAAAAGGTCCCGTCCTCATAAAAAGCGAACTGCGTGTTGGGTTGGTGTGGGCAGAGATGCATAAGAAAAATAGCCTAATGGAATAAATTACCGAGTGAGCTTGTTGAGTCCGCACCATTACAGGTCTTCAAGAAGAAGTCTGGAAATTCTGTCTGGGATGATTTAGAGATAATTAGTCCCCACAAAAGGGAATGCAATGGCTTTTAAAGGTACTTTCCAGATTCCAAATACACTGCTACATTTATGCAGGGTTGGTTACCTTGGCTTCTGTTTTGTGGCCTTCTCTTTTATGTATGTCCATGCAAAAAATATTGGAAAGAGAGCAATTACTGCACAATCCTGCGTGTGTCTACTCAGAAGTAATTCCAACTGAGTCCAGTGGACCTTTCACCCTAGAAAGTGGATACAGGACTGGAATTTACTGCCTTAGACTGATATTCTGGCTTTTCTTGCTCATGTCAAAAGTGGCTTAGGACAATATAAAAATATGCAACAAAACAATAACACTAAAACTATGCAAAACAATGCATAAAATAAAGCAGGAGATTAAAAATCATCCCAATAACATACAGCTATCAAAATACAGCAGCAGCTTTAGGCCAATCTAAAAAACCCACAAGGCAAGTTGTTATTTGGCGAAAGGCCCACATAAATAAAAGGTCCTTTGCTTACATGCGGAAAATTGAGAACCAGCGGCTAGATGGGCACAAAAAGAACATAAGCAGAGCCACTCAGGATCAGAGCAAAGGCCTCCCTAGGCTAGTATTCTATTCCTGCACTGGCCAGACAAATGCCTTTGAAAAGTCTAGGGTTGTGGGCAAGGTCATCCTTCCATGAAGGTTCCTCAGCCATTGGAGTACATAAACACACTGCTTCTGATGCGGGACATAATGCAGAGCTCACCTGCCCAGTGGTCATTGATGGGCCCCTCCCCAGGAATTCATCTAATCTCCATCTGAAGTTGTCCAAGTTGAACTATTGGTGGGGCGAAGAGGTCCCTCTAGCCATCCAATGAAGTCTGATGCCACCCAAAGATGTCTGATGATGTGAGCGGGGGAAACACTCCTCTTTTCACTTTCTGCATGAGAGTCGTATCCCCAGCAGGCAGATCCACTCTCACCTGGCAAGATCTCCTGGGTTCGCTGCGTCCTTTGTGGAGGACTCACCCAGGCTCTGTTGCCTACCTGCTTCTAGTCAGAGCTGCGCCGGCAACACTGCTTCCTTGCTGCTTCTTACATCTGGGGATTTCATTTCCCTAGAAACACATTCTTCTGAGTTCATTGAGAGATCCTTGACTTGGTTACTCTTGGCTTCCTGATAAAAAAAAGCTCATTTTCTTCCACACCTGCTGCCCTCGGGTGTGGCAGAAGATGTCCCCTGGTAGAAGTAAGACTCCACTGCCAGTGCAGGTCAGTTTCTGTACATGGGGTGGTGGGGGTGGCTAGTGGTCCTTTGCCTCAGGACCAAATGCCCCAAACCAGCCTTGCTCCTTGCCCACACCCACTGAGGAAGCCCCAGTTCCTGGGAAGAGACCATTAAATCATGGACTTATAGACTAGAAGAGTTGGAAGGGGGCAGAGGGACATCCAAACCAACCCCCTGCTGGTGCAGGACTCCAGTTAAACCATCCCTCTCAGATCTTGAATGCCCCCAGTGTGGGAAAACCCACAGTCTCCCTAGGTCATGGGTTCCCATGATGTACTCCTCTAACACTCCAGATGTTCTTTCTGACATTCAGCCAGAACTTGGCTTCCTTGCTTGAGCCTGCTATTCTGTGTCCCAGGATGAACAAGAAGCGATCCTTCCTTCCGCAGTGTGACAGCCCTTCAAGTACTTTCAGAGCTGATGTCCTCACTTCCTGTCCAGTCCTTAACGGCCTTTCACCCTCTGAGATGGTACAAGTGAACTTCTCATGCCCTCCCCTCCCCTCAACTGGAGAAGCTTATCAGTGTAAAATTCTGTGCTGGGGCAAGTAAGTGGGATTGCATAATAAAGGCCTCTTGGGGAGGTACCCACCCTGAAAATGACCCACGAAGCTTTGAGACAGAGTGGGGGAGCTTAGCTGAGCTCAGGTTTCCTTGGTGCAAAAGCATCAAAAGAGTTTAGGGTTACCTCAGAATGAGGACACTGTGGCACAGAATTCGGGCAGTGCGGAGTCTGTGGCATACCCAGCAGCCCGTGTGTCTTTTCTCCCTCTTCCCTCTTTTATTTAATGCTGGCCTGAAGCAGACAAGAAGGAACTTAACTCTAAGTCATTCTTCCCTGAAATCCTGGAAATGGTTGGCTGTGGCCTAAAATACACTTGGTTAATCGTTCGGATAGCCTCCTTCGCTGGTCTTGCTGCAGTGCCAGCTCCTGCCCCTCCTTCTCCCATCCATGCACTCATTCACTCCCCCCCCCCCCCATACCAGCATAAAATAGCTTGTCATGGCTGAAACCACATCATAAAGGGAGGGAGGGCTCCGGTCGGAAGCACACGGCAGCGCTCAAGGTTGAGCGCCAAGGCGAGAAGCAAGCACAACGTTCCATTGTTCGGAGGAGCCAGTGTGGGGCAGTGTGTGTGTTTTGTGCAAATCTGCACCAGCTCATTCGTCAATTGCTAGATGTTTCCCGGTGGCTAATATAATAAAGGTTCCATCTTCTTTGCAGATACAGCCGGCTGGAAATTTTTCAGATGAAAAGTTTTCCCCAATGGAAACAGGATGTAGGGGCTCAGCCAAGAATTCTAGTGCGTGTCAAAGTGGGGTTGAATGGCTAGACTGCTGTACTTAGGAAGGGAGAGGGAGAGGAGAGGCAGTTTTCCGATGCCAGGCTAAGACCAGTCTGCAGTGGGTAGGGAGAGAAATATGAGCTGGACCAGACTGAGCATCTGGCATCCTTCCGCAGCTGGCCTGGTGGGCCCTGCACCCATGGTGCAGGCAGCAAGAAGCTGCCATTGGAAATTCCTCAGTTCCTTGGAGAACGTGCCAGGGTTTTGCAGTGGGGCATCTTGGAATTTAAAATGATGGCAAAGTTTTGTGTTGCCATGCGGGACAGCCAAGCAGGGAACCCACAAAGCTCATTATACCAAGGACACCGCAAACCTCGAGCCGGCCCTGAATATGGGGGTGGGTGCAGAGAAACCCAAACTCTGCTGTAACCACATTTGATGAAGGATGTATGAGAAATTTGTGTCTTGGTTTTAACCAGAATGTACTCAGTTTGCATCTCTTGCTATTTAAAAAGACCCAAATGCAAGCTACAGTTGCATTCAATGGATTTCTGGACTTGTGATGCGATTTGTAGAACAGCAAAGAGGGAAAAAAATGAAGCAAGCATAAGTTTGAAAACTTATGAGGAAAAAATGCCTGGAAACGCATTTTCCTCAATGGAAGGAAAGGGCCATACATTTTTAAAAATCACACAACTGATGTGCACATTTGGACATGAGCTGGAAGAAGAGGTGTTGAAGCTGAAGTCCGAGAACCTCAACAAGCTTGAGTTTTGCTTTTTCATGCGCACCTAAATTTTACTGGGGGAAACACTGGACCGCAGCTTGGGGATGACCACATCCACCAACTGTATACATCAGGGCAGCCATCATGGAGACAAAAGGTTGGTGTGGAAGTTACTCCTATGGGAACTCCTGTGGGAACATGAGCAACACCCCTGGTAGTCCCAGTTGCACTAAGGTACTTAAACATGTCAGGATGGCTACGGCTGGAGGTCTCCAGACTAGCTCCCGTGAACCTCGAAGTGCCCACTGACACGTTTCTAGCTGTCCACCAGGTTCCTTACTGCTTTGAAGCTGCATTTTGCTTCTTGAGGGCATAAAACACAACTACTCCTCCTCTAGAGGCTGCCGTATTGCAAAGCCCAGGCCACCTCACCTCAAGGGGCAGGCCAATGGGGCTGCTCTGAGACAAAGTGCCTGATGACAAAGGGGACTCCTTGGGAGCAAGGCCCTGCCAAGGCTGTCTGAGCAGCATGATGGGCCCCGGGCAAAGCAGCGCACTGGGGCCCCTACGACAACTGCAACTACTATTAATTTTGGAAGTTTTCCAATTTTCCAAGGGTTCACACACACAGATTAGTATGGGGCCCACGGGCACGTGCCCATCAGGCCCATGTGTGAAGACTGCCCTGAGCCCTGCCCCTGAGTAGGGTGTTTGCCAGGAGGGCCGTGCTGCAGCTGAGCCCTGGGTGGGGCCCAGGAGGCTTGGGCGGTGTAAGTCTTCACTTCTAGTCCAGCCAATGCAGAGGTGATGTTGTTCTTTTGGTTCCTGTGGTTTCTGTTGGGCTTTTGGGGGCTTGTCTGGAAGGGTCCCTCTTGGAGTCACGCTTACCTCTACTTCTGGTCCGTATTGCACCTAACTACTTGGTAATTCTTTGATCTTGCTTCTAAACTGACTGCTTTGGCTGCAGTCTAATATCCTACTGAACTGAAGCCTTTGTGCTTGGGCCACTAGCCTGTCTTTTGGGCCAGCCTATTGTTTGCTGTAATGCCAGGTCTGATTTGGCCCTAGCAGGGCATGCTCAAGAGTTCCCCTGAAATGGACTGACAGGTGCTCAGCATCCTTGTTTCAAGTATAGAAGTTTTGATCCCCAGCACTTTCTGGGTTCGAAGACTCCTGCCTGAAATCCTGGAAGGCCTCCGTGGACCATCCTGAGCTGAATATCCCCATTGCCTGTTTGGCCTACTTTGGCTTCCAATGTACAGTTGCTGTTTGTCACCCAGCCCTCAGCTGTCGTTCTTGGTAAGTTTCATGATGGATCTCCTGTGGCTGCAGGCAGAGCATTGCTTGCAGTGTGTGTGGGTATAAAGCAACATATTTGTGTGGTCCGCAGGCATATGGTCATATTTAGAGAAATTGCAGCAATTGTTAGGAAATCAGAAATATTCAGGGGAACATTGATTGTGGCTGCATCCACCGCTTTTTTCCGTTGCATTTTTGAGGACACAGATGAAATCTGATGACCGACACAGGGAGGGCTTCCTGCCCGAGCCACAAAGTCGCAGCCCCTGCCTGGCCCAGCCAAGCAAAAGGGAATGAAGATCTTTCGGGGATGTGCCTTGGAACCAGGTTTACTGGCTCCCGTGCAAACCCTCGCCCAGGGACACTTGGGGAATGGAAGATGTTTCTGTTTTGGTAAATCGTTTGTTTGCATTTGCTGCTTCACATCCAGCATTGTTCTAGAATCTTAGGAATGGCTTTTTTGTGTGTGTTGTAAGCCACAAAACAAAACAAGACACAGCCGTGCTACTGGCATGGATCTTTGATCTGGATTAGAGCCGGAGGCATTTGGCTTGCTTGTTTTGTGAATGTGCTGCTCCTAAACCAAGCTGTAGCTTTATCCCATCAGTGCCAGCAAGGAGGAAGTTCCCAGCAATATGCTATGTGCAGACGCCCCTGTCTGCAGAGAGCGATCGGAAGAGAGTATCCTTGTGGCGCTGGCCCAGCCCAGGCGCAGCCTGCGAGCTGAGCTAGCTCAAAGAGGAAAAGAAAAGGGGGGACCTGGCACTGCGTTGCCCGGCTTACTCATCACCTGCTTGCCTCCGCCTCATGGAAATCCATGAAATGAGGAAATTAAAGAAACGAACTGCGGGAGTACAATCAAATTCTCTTCCAAGGGAGCTTGTGAAGCAACCTGAGAGCAACCTGTGGTGCTTCTGATATTCACTGATTCTAGCTCCCACCATCCTTCACCACTGGCCATTCTAGTTGGGGCTGATAAGAGTTGGAGTCCAACAAGACCTTGAAAGATCATAGTTGGTACTGATGGTGCCAAGGAAGGGTGCTGCTCACCATCTCGGCAATGGCTGTGGGGGGAAACTAGGACGGGACGTGGTGATAGAGGAGCAGATAGTAGTTCACCCCACGGCAACAACTCGAACCAAGCGGATGGGTGGGAGAGTTAGGAAAGATCAAAGGCAGCACATCCACACACAGCACACGGTCAACCCATGGAGGTCACTTCTGCAGGATGGAGTGACGGCCACTTATGTGGATGCCTCTGAAAGGGGGCCGGACACGTTCATGGAGGAGGAGGCAACCAATGCCTCCTGCTGCTGACGGCCACCTGCTGCCACCAGGAGCAGAGGCACTGTGGCCGTGTGCACCAGTTGCCGAGGCGTGTTGCATTCCTGCCTCGTGTGTGAGTTTCATGTGGGCGGTGGCACGAGGATGCCGGACTAGATGGGCCCTTGGTCTAATCCAGGGCAGCTCTTCTTACAACCCTCTTACACTTGCGGCTCCTGTCCTTCTCTATCTGTCCAGAGCCTTGGGGATTCAAAGAGGAACCCATGAAATCCATATCTAGGAGCGCTTTCTCTTCCCATCATTTCGAGGGGCTGATCTTAATCAGGAACTGAGTGTGGCTTTAAGATCAGGAGTGGGCCCTCATGGAGATGGTTCTGCCCCTGCCATAGTCCGGGTCAGAACAGAAGGCCCATTCATGCCACTTATATTGGCCAGACATGATCCCCTGAAGCAGCTGCATCAATGCAGTTTGCAGCCTTGGGGCCCCAATCCAGTCCAGAACTAGAGCATGTGAGGTACAGACAGAGCCCCTGCTGCTTCTTACACCTGGGACATAATTGGCTCATCTGAGTTTACTTTAGCACAAGAAAGGGAAAAGATCATGTGTAATTTGGCCCTAAAAGGAGATGTGAGAGTGGTCTTCAAATATCTGAAGGACTGTCAGGAAGAAATGGGCCAGTGCTTTCTCGGCTGTTCCTGGGGGCGGAACAAGAGTGCGTGGATGCCAACTCAGCAAATCAAACTTCTGCCAAACCAGTCTCAGCCTGGTCATCCGAGTGGCCAGGAATTGTAGGCCAATCCATGAGGAGGCAGGGAGAGTGAGGGTCCTCTCTGTGTCTCCTCTGTGCTTTGCCGGGTTTAAAGCCATCCATCATTCCATTAATAGTTGCCTCATATATTGCATGTCTAACATTGAACATACACCATCCAGGCTGCATCAGATCGACTTGAAGCCGTCTCAGTTGCTGACCATCTTTACACATCATGGTAGCAAAGGCTGTAATTTAACGATGTATCATTGTTGTCAGCCCTTCAGTCACGTCTGACCCTTGGCCACTCCGCGGATCATTGCCCTCCATGCCTCTCAGTCTCGCGCTGCTTCCTTCAAGACGGCCGTCTTCATCCCAGTGTCTGTCTCTGTAGTGTCCGGCCAACGGGGGCTGGGGCAGCCCCTTCTCCTTTTTCCACTGGTCACTCCCAGCATGATGGACTTTCAAGTGAGTCAGTTCTCATGACATGACCAAAGGATGGCAGCCTTTGTTTGATGATCTTGGCTGCAAGCGATATTTTTGGTGAGGCTTGGTCTAGGACTTCTTTGTTTGTGATTTTTGCAGACCGTGGGATGTGCAACAGTCGTCTCTAGCACCACAATTTGAAATCCTCCACCCTTCTATCTGCCTTTTTCAGAGTCCAAGTTTCACAGCCATATGTGGGAAAAGTATTGTGTCGATCTGCATTTGGCAGAAAGGCTGATGCCTTTACTCTTCCAGATGTTATTCATGCTGGACATTGCTTTTCTTCCAAGTGCTACATGCCTTCCGATCTCAGGACCGTAGTTGCCATGCTGGTCATGGTCTCATTACAGAAATTCATCCTTTTCTCTGTTCCGACCTAAGGAATCTGCTTTGGGTGGGAAACCACTGGATCCCCTGGTTTCATCCTCCTGGACACTTTGCAGCAGCTCAGAGCCCAGCTTCTTGGCAGGCATGCCCAGAGCCGGCAGGTCTCTCACCAGGAATGTAGCCCCGTGTGCTACACAACAGCAGCATCCTTCCGTGCCCGCTGCTGCGGCTGGCGGCAGCCACCGGGGGAAAGTTCGGCTGCCAGGAATAGTGGCCAGTTCTTCTGCTTGCGGTGTCCCTTCCCCTGTGCACTGCTGCTGGTGGCAGAGGCCTGGGAGGAAGGTTGGCTGCTGGAACGGCAGCTGGAGAAGGTTGCTGGTAGTGGAACTGGGGCTCCGCAACTGTTCACATACTTCTTTCGGGCTCAATTCCTTAGAGAGGGACAAGTACCAGTAGAAGGCTGGCAGACAGGAGCAAGCCAGATTCCGGGGAGGCTCTGCACCTCCCTGTTCTGACTCTTCCATTGAGAAGGCCCCTTGGGGTTCTAGTATTACTAGAAAATACTCTATTACCCTAGAGAGAAAATGCCGTCTTCTGCAGTTTCTCCACACCACGTGAAACTCATGCCGTGCTCCTCCTGTCTCCATTCGTGCTCTCTTTTTCTAAGCGAAACAGCATCAGCTGCTGGGAGCTTTCCACACAGGGGCGCCGTGGAACCCCCGGGGCCCTTTGGATGGTCTTTTCTGCTCTTCAGTATCATGCATCATAGCTACCCAGGGCCTGAGCACCTGGGGGGCCTGGCTGTGAGATGCACTGACGGGGGGAGCCATGTGGGGTGGACGGGGTGGTCCTGGAGCCCTTCAAGGGCACCCAATCACTTCCCTGGCGAGCAGGTGCCCAGAGATGCAGGTTGGTGGTCCACCCAGCAAAGAACAGCATCGTGAGCTGCTGCGGGCAGTTATGCTGCCTCACATGGTGAATGCTCCTTCTCTGACCGAATGGAAGAAAAGAGAACAGTTTGCCACAACGTGGAGAGGGCGAGTCACGTGTAAGCAGGGACAGGAGAGAAGGGGTGCAGTCCGCATTTTAATGCTAATGCACCTACTTTGCACTTTGACCACTATGGGCAAAACTCAGTTATCCGTCAGAGTTTGCACTTCTCTGAGTTTTGCAATGGAGTTCTCTCATCCAGAAAGACAAAGAAAGGTGTGCTTATTGGGGGAAACCACAAAAACGTGTCTGTTAGCGGAAATAACAGTCGAGCATGCATTTTATTAGGAACATTGCTTGCAGAAATAGCATATTGAGGAAAACTGCTTATTTCAGATTGCTTAGATGAATTTCTTTTTTAAAAAAAGGATCCAAGGTAGAACAGAATCAAAACATGCAAAATGTAAAATAGGTAAAACAATTATTCACTAAAACACCACCACCCCATGAAACAACTAGAACTAGCAAGAGCTATAAACAATTTGACAGAGCCCTCTATATGCTGGCAGGTAGAGGAAAGATGACCTGTTGCTGGAAAATGACAAGGTGGGTGCCAGGTGAGCCTCACTAGGAAGTGCACCTGGAACATGTGTATTAGGAAAAATGCACCCCAAACTGCACACACATTCTCAAGACATTTAAAAAGGAAAAAAATCTATCATTTGGGACAAACCACATGTAAGACTGGGGAAAATGAGGAACCGAGAGGAAGTAAACTGACAGATTCATTCATCTCTGCATGTAGTTCAGCTCTTTTCTACCTTTCTGTTCTGCCCAGTGAAAAATTATGTGTCTCTGGAAAGCTTGCATAAATTTTCAGCTCCAGATGCTAGTCCTGTTTTTTAAGAAGGAAAAAAAAGTCTATGAATCAGCAGGAATGTGTCTCTCTGCTCTAGCAACACTCTCCACCAACAGCATCAAGTTGCCTCGGCCAGCAGTGGTGTGTGATGTAGGTGGAAGCTCTTCGTGCGAGCAGCTAAGTGCATTGTGTGTCAGCCACACGTTTTGTGCTGTGGAGTCTCTTTACGATCCCCTTTGTAGCACAGCTGCATGAAATACGAGTTGAGCAGAGACAGTACCTTCACCATGTTGTGGGGA
Organism: Varanus komodoensis; assembly: GCF_004798865.1. NCBI lineage: Eukaryota > Metazoa > Chordata > Lepidosauria > Squamata > Varanidae > Varanus > Varanus komodoensis. The sequence continues at coordinate 4,055,848 of NW_025335440.1, forward strand.
AAGAGAATGCCTTTATTTATTAGATTTTTTTTCTATTTCAAAAAGGGGAAGAAGAACTTTCCAGTCTAGGGTTGTAGCATTTGAATTTCCAGTTCCTCAGAGACTGCAGTGGATCATCTTCAGGACTGGAAATGTGATGACAGGCCTTTTCTTCTGCAGATGGATGTCAGTGCCAGCATTGCTTTAAGCAAGGATGCTTGAGCTCATGTGGCCCAATGAGGGTGTGAAGTGTGAGCCTCTCCAGGTAGGGGTGAGGAAGACCCACAGCTGAAAGGCTGGGGACCAGCTGCCAGCCAGGGTCAGCAATGCTGGTATACCCTTACAACTCTGTGATGCATCACCACAGAAGAGAATACGAGAAGATGCAGGTGTGCATAATATGCTAATCATGTGCATTGATGCAAATCCAGAAATACAGACTGCTATTTAAATAGAAAGGCAGGATATTGCACCAGACTGGGAAAGAGGATAAATGGATGCGTCTGGACTCACAACAGTTCTCACGGTTCTTCCTCCGGGTGATGCCTTGTCTTGAATCCAGATCTGGGCTGGAAAGCCCTCCAAACAAAGAAGTGGGAGAAAAATTCATTCGCTTTGTCAGTTAATGCAAATGCACCTCATTTTGCACGTTGACCACTATGGGTGAAACAGTTATTCCTCAAAATTTGCATCTCTCTGAATTTTGCAATGGAGTTCTCCAACCAGAAATGCACACAAAATGTGCGTATTAAGGTAAATATGCTGAACCTGTCTCTATTCATGGAAATAATAGTCCAGGATCTTTACTTTGCAGGGAGCCCTTCAAGAGAGAGGACAATCCTCTGGTCACTCTTCAGATGGAGGACTGTCCTTCAGCCTACCTGTAAGCCTGTTCTCTGACTGCTGAGCATTCCAGGGCTGCAAGTGTCACTCAGGACTTGTATTTCCTAGGAAACTGGTGTTTTGGGACATGTGGATTGTCTAGAGCCAGTGTAGCTCTGTGTCAGGGTCTGGGAAAGCATCCTGCCTGCTGCCTGTCAGTTTGGACGATACGCAAGCCCATGACTTGCTGGCTTGAGATGTGCTGTGGAGGAAGGTTGCTGGGCTATGCAAGAGGGGTTTGGCCAGCCTTACACACTTCAGCTCAGCCCAGCTTGCTTCCAAAGCCAAGCCTGAGAAGAAATCTGACAAGCAGAAGAAAGCCAGATTCCACAGGATCATCCCAGCCCTCATGGCTTCCGATGTTTTCAAGGGAGTTGCAAGTGGCTAGACTCTGGGAAAGCGGCTGTCAAAACTCAGCCACCTTCCCCAATGCAATGTAGGTGACTGAGTGCGGCAGTGGAATGGCCTCAGTTCTGCATGGCTCACACCTGCCCAGCTGAGCTCTTCAGAAGCAGGGCAGAGCTCCAACATCTGTAGAACACTGCCTGGGTTTGCTGGGCATAACACCCCACCAGATAATGAGACAGGAGGTTGCTGGGTCCTGCACACCCAGGAGGGATTAGAGTGGCTTAATTTTGGCTTATAACCCATAGCTTGTAGCTGGGTCGTTTAACCCCTATTAGGATTCATGTTATCTGTACCCATGACATGGCCCACCATGGGTCAAGCCCAGCTATAAGCAAGTGCTGCTGACAGCAGTCCCTGAAGTGTCCCAAGTACGTGGGGGTGGCTGTCAGAAGCAGGGGCAGCCGTTGCCACCAGTTGAAGCTACACCATGCCTCCACCAGTCTTTAGGGTGGGGATACACCTGCCCCATGGCAACAGCAAGCACACCCGACAACCTTCCTCTGTTTCACAAGGTACCTCATAAGCCAGGGTGAGACGTTAATTTCCCTGTTCCCCATCACTGCTGACGGAGGGCAGCCAGGAGGGAACAAAACCTCAAGGGTCCAGCAGGGTGCTCTAGGGCAGACATGGGAGGACCTGTAGGGGGGAAGAGGCAGGGTACTGGACCCACAGTGGTTTCTTGGGTCCATCAAGGGCTGGGCGGCTTATCAGCTGCACTGGGAATTGTATGGCCTTCTATGTGAACATGCCAGGAATAGTAACCAGGTGGCCGGTGCTGCCACAGTTCATCCCGTGCAGGCCTGTCTGACCCAAGCTGAGGCAAGCATGCTCCGCAGCACAGCACAAAGGTGGGGTGTGGGTCTGTGCTGCTGCTGCATTGCAGCCACTCGTCCTTGGAGGTGCGGCACCTTGTGGTGGTAACTGCCAACTCCATACGTTGCATGGTCAGCACCAGGTTGAGTGACGTGATCAGGAGGCCCCGAGTTCGAATGTCATGAAAAGGGAAGGCGGCTTCCATTGTGCACTCATGATGGGGCACCATCTGGGAGATGAGTTGCCCTCTGCGTGGGTGGCAGGAAGCAGAGGGAGGGAGGAGCAGCGCCTGTGAAGCGAGTGGCGCAGAGCCCAGTCAGCTGAGTGCTGCGGAGGGTGGCCAGTGATGTTTGTCTGCCGGGCAAAATGGCCGCCTGGGGGATCCCCATCTTAAACTTCGCTCTGCTGCCTGGATCTTGAGTCTTGCTGGCAAATCCCACATCGCTGGCATCTGCAAAGGACAGAAAGATGGCAGAGGAGGCTGCTGCCCCATCTGTCTGGGACAACCCCTTTTTCTTCAGAGTTTGATGACTCGACGGGAAGTCCCTAAATTGTGGCAGCACTTCTGTGCTTGGCCCTTGCAACTGTTTGTGTGCAAAGCAGGAAGCAGACGAGTTTAGTGCGCCTGTTTTCCAAAGGCCTCTTTTCCATCTGTGCAAACAACGAGCACATAATGGAAGCCCCTTGACTTGCTCAAGCCCACATGCGCAACGTTTACGGAAAGGTTCCGCAGGATGGTGGGGCTCATCCCTTTTGCTGCCACATCTGTGGTGGAGGACACAGCCCCATAAATCACGCCTGCTGTCTTCCTTCTACCCACCTGCGCTGTAGCTCCAGCCCTCAGCAGCCCGGTGGGCTTCGGCTTTTGTTGTTGTAGTGAAAGATCAAGAACGAGCTCCTCCTTTCTTGGGAAACTGCCTTTCCTGGCCTGCAAAAAAGGCTAAGCTGTTTTTGAAAGAGGATAAAAGTGAGGATAGTTTGGCACAGAAAGCCAGTCCACCAGGCCGAAAGCTTTGCAGGCTTTTCCCGGGATGTGGAGGGTGATGCAGAGTCGTGGGAGCCCCTGATGCAGTGAAGTAATTTTAGATTCTGGAATTAGCGGCCCAATGGGGGCTCCCCCCCCCACAAGAGGGGCTTGCTTTGCTTCGCTGAAAATGTGGTGAGCCAGCCCTGCTGCGTTTGGGGCCCTCCTGTTCCTTCTGCTAAGAGGTGCCCTGCACATCTGCACCAAAATCGCGGCCAGACTGGTGCTGCTGGGGGTTAGCTCGTGCAAGCAGCTTGGCGATTAAATTCCACACCTGCCCCCAAGCAGTATCAGGCTGTATCTCAGTGGTAAAGCACATACTTCGCATGGGAAACGAGAAAACTAAAATCCTTGGGTTGATCCTCGACTGATCCAGTCTGGCCTAAGCCACATTAATTATCATTTGCATTGAACTGGCTGCCCTTGAGGACCTATAGCACCCTTTTCTGTTCCTCTGACCATCAGAGGCAATGGGCTACCTTTTCCATCATGAAAATGGGCATTGTAGTCTGACACAGCTGGAGAGCACCAGGATGGGGCCTGCCTTGGGTCTGTACTGCCCCAGATGGGCAGATGGTAGTTGGTTTGTTCTAATCCGATGACCCGAATTAATCATGCAGGAACAGGCTGGTTTGAAACCATATGCCATCTGTGGGATTTTGACACTGGCTTCCCATGCCAGCAAAGAATGATGAAAATGGCGCTCCAACACATCTGGGAGATACCATTTTGGAGAAGCCTAGTCCAAAGACGCCTGTTCTGCATCCACGGCTGAATGAGGGCTTAGCCACTCTCCTGTGCCAGCTTTGGCATATACAGAAATAGCAAGAGGACACGATGCTGTGTGAGATGAAACATCTGAGGTTTCCCGAGCTGCCATTTTTCTCTGCTCAGAAACAAATTACAGCTGCAAACTTGGCCATGCTTTGAGTATTTAATATTTCAAATGTCAGTGTCTGAGAGCCAGGCTCCACAAGGACAAGAGACAAAAATGGCTGGCTGGGAAAAGTTTGTTCTCCCTTCGATGTTTGCTTATATTGACAGGAATGGGCACAGCTGCCAGGGAAGCCCTAAGAAAAAAATTAGTTGGTTGTTGCTGCTTTGTATGCTTGGAACTGACTTCTGGAGCTTCCACATGATGCCAAGTTTCTGACTTCTTTCAGCTCCTTCAAAACTCCCCCTTTCCATCAGGTTTTTGACTTACTCCTTCGCTCCCATGTCCTGATCACACATGAATCAAACCAGAGAAGAATTTTGGCAGTGGCCAAACTTGCCTCTTGTGGGTGGCTTCTGGATCTCAAATCCTGCCCAAAGTCCAGCCTGCTTTCATCATTATCTCAGCTGACTGGCTACATCCTACAGACCGAAGGGCTGGGTTCAGACCAAATGACAAGCCATTGTGTGTGTGTTTTAATCCAGTCATGGCATTTCACCATGGCAAGTTGGCCTTGCCATGAAATTCAATAAGGCTCTGTGTTCTGTAGTTGCTCCATGCCGTCATGGTTTGTTGTGTTGTCTGAGCCCATGGTCCTCGTATGCAATTGCCAAAGTCCCCTGGAAAGAGCCGCAACCGCAACTATGTGTGGACCAATGAGAAAGAGGCAGGAGACATAGTCAGGGAGTGATGCATCTTGGGACTGTGTTTCAGGCACAGTGGCTGATGGGATATGCACCAACAGTGGGAGGACTAAGCAGGGAGGAGGGAAACCGCAACAATGTAGAAACCATTTGATCACCTCTCAAGTAGATCATGGTAACAATCCATGAACCTCACAGGGTTGCTGTTGTGTTGTGGCACCACTGCTATGGCGGAACACCCAACTGTGTGCTCTGCCAACCTCCATTCTGAAGTGGCATAATGGAACCCCATTTTTTGTGAGCGCAGGATTCCTCTGAACGTGGACAGTGGCACTTCGGGCAGCTATGGGGAAACTGTCCCATCCAGATGTGCTTGGACTGGAGTTCCCAGCACCCTGCCCATTGGCCATACCAGTTGGGGCTGATGGAGGGGGAAGTCCACCGCCATTTGGGGGGCTGTAAGTTCCTCCTGCTTGATTAGAGATTTTGAAGCGATGGTTTTCTGTCACTTCATGGTCTGAAGGCACCTGCTTCAGCAAAAGATGTTGAATCTAAGCAAGTCTGGGCTGTCCCTGGATGAAAGGCCCTCTGGAGATCCAGCACGGGACACGTTGCATTCAGTGAATGGAAGAAAGCAATACCGTGTGGGGCTCTGGAATCCAAGGGCATTCCAGCAACCCTGGAAAAAGCAATCCCTTCTCTCTTTCATCTGCATTCCCTTTTCCTTGATTGTTGTGTCTCAGGGAAGCTTGCAGATTGGGAACATCCTTTTGGCTGAGGAGCCACATAAAACACTTCAGCTAATAAATCAAAGTCTGAAAAGGAACAGCCCTGGCAGTCACTGGAGTTAATTCCCAAAGCACATTTCCTGGGACGTATAAAGTTGTGAGTGGGGTAGAGGTGCTTTCTCCACGCCGGTGCGATATCGCAGTTGGTCGCTGCTGCAGTCCTTGCTTCCAACAGCCATGCCATAATTTCCAAGCTGGTTTGAGTCTTTTGCAACTTCTTTCCACCCACAATATACCAAGGAACAAACAACTCTATTAGGAGAGCTGGGTTCAAAGTCCGTTGAAATTATAGCTGTTTGGGGGGATTTCTATTGTTGGAAGCTGGCTGCAGTTGCTTTGCAGATAAGGATCATAAAAACAACACCTGGATTACAAAGGAAATCCCTGAATTGAAATGCTTGTACTTGCATGAGGGGTCTGGCGTGAGAGGGAAGGAGGGCAGAGTCCTTAGCTGGTTTTGCTGACCAGGGCTTAGTGCCAGTGAGTTGTTGGCTCTTTAGCTTTCTTCCTCCTGCTCCCTTTTATTAAATATCTTAAGGAGAAGATGGCAAGAACTGTATGTATGTACTTCCTTGGCTGTAACCAAAGTTAATTGTTCATTCCATCATTCTCTGCAAGTGTGGGGTAGAGAACCCAGAAAATGAATTTAGGGGCAGAATTGAGGTTCCTAGCCATCTCAGCTTTCTAGGCCATATGGTTTGACAGCATAACAGAGCAGTGGATAACTAGCTCTGGTTGTCCTAGGCAGGGTCTTAGCACCATTTCTTGTGACGCTGAGAAGCAGGATAATATATATACATATACATAATATATATGCAAATATGCACAACATATTTGGGCTTCTGGTCTGTAGGAACTGGTAGGAATGTTTGTTTCATTTATTACCTGTAACATTTCTTTAAGAGAATGTACAGCTGTCATATATGGTGCTAAAGAGCAAGCTTCAGTGACATATTATATCCTGACTCCTTTTATGTAGGGCATTAGAGAGATGTGGTTCTATATTATGTGTCCTTCCAGATGCTTTGGACTACAACTTGCACCATCTTTCAGAGACTCATGCTGACTGGGGATGATGGGAGTTGTAGGCCAACACATCTGGAGGGTAGCGGGTGGCGGAAGGAAGAGGCAGATGTTTGTCGTTTTAGCAAGAAAAGGGTCGTTAGCTCCAATTTGCCAGAGTAAATCAATGGACGTCAAGAAGATAATGATCCAGAGCAGCTTTGTGCCCTGCAGACATGTGAGACTACAACTCCCATCATCCCCAGCTAGCTGGGGAAGATGGGGTTGTAATCCAACTCTGCCTCAAGCCCTGAATGTCCACTGGAGCTAATGGAAGGGTTCTTTTCTCAGTCTAATTGCCAGGCAAGGAGAAAACTGTTCACCTACCCCTTCCCAAATGCTGTGGATCCCACCACCCTACCCCCAAATTCCTCCCCTGGATGGTAATAAAACTTGGGGGGATGTGTGGACTGAAACTCAGGAGATCCAGGTTCTTGTTATGTGTGAGGCTGCTTACACTGTTTTTCCATGGTTTTTTTGACCACGGTGGGGATCTGGTAGATGAAGTGCAGACGAGGGTTGCTCTGGATGGCAGTGACCACTCCATCTTATACTTCGAGATCAGGCGGTCAGGGATGGGTGCCAGGTTCTGAGAGATAGGACAACTATGGTCAATTGAAGGCCAGGCCGGGAAAAGTCTCCTGGGAGAAGGTACTGGAAGGTAATGGAGTCCAGGAGGGGTGGATGGCGCTAAGAAAGGAGGTCCTGGAGGCACAAGCCTTGATGATTCCACTGATCCGCAAAGCGGGAAGGTGCAGGTGGGTCCCACCATGGATGGGAAGAGAGGTGGTAAGCTAGTTTCCCAGTAAAAGGGAAAGGGACATCGGGGCAAGTGCACCAAAAGGCACCAGTGCAGGACAATCGTCTGCAAGGCGAAGGCTGATCCTGAGCTGAGACTTGCAAGGAACGTCAGTGGCACCAAAGAGGACCTCTACCTTCATGTAAACAGTAAGAGGAAGAGGAGGCAGGCGGTGGGGCTGCTTAAAGGGAGGGGGGTCTGGTAATTGATGTAAGGGAACAGGCACAGATGTTAAATGATCATGTTGCCTCTGTATTATCCCCAGAGCAGGTTGGGGGAGATGTGCCCGGCAGCGGGGGGCAGGGGGAGCAGATGAGGTTGGGGTTATGGGGGCACAGGTTAGAGTCACTCTCCTAGAAGCTGAGGAGCTCCTTAGGACCCTGGACAATACAAAGGCCCCACGTCCTGATGGGTTGCACCCGAGGGTACTTTGAGAATTGGCGGGAGTTCTCTCACATTAGTTGGCCTCAATTTTGAGGCCTTGTGGAAAATGCGAGAAGCGTTGGAGGACCAGAGGGCAGCATCAGTGGTCCCAGTCTTCAAAAAAGGTAGCAGAGAGGACAAAGAGAATCACAAACTAGCTAGCCTCACATCCATTCTGGGTAAGATGTTGGAAAAGCTCATAATAGGGAAAGCTCTAGAAACCCTGTTAGGGCAAGGTGGTTGGCAGCCACACCACGTGGCTTCTGCAAAAATAGGCTCCTGCCAGAGTTCTGTGACGAGGTTTTGAGGTGGCTTGATGCTGGAGGAGGTAGTAGATGCAGTTCACCTGGATTTTGGCAGGGCCTTCGACAAGGTTCTGTGTGATGTGCTGGTTGAGAAATTGATGAGCTTCGGGATCGACTGATGCACTGTCTGAGGGATTAGGGCATGGTTGATGGACTGAAAGCAGAGGGTAACTGATAGTGGAGAATCATCAGGATGGCAGCCACTGATGAGGGGATTCCCCCAGGACTCTGTTCTGGGACTGATTCTGTTCACCCTTTTTATCAATGACCTGGAGGAGGGGATAACTAGTCTGCTGACTGCTAAATTTGCAGATGATGCCAAAGTGGGGGCAGTGGCCACAACTGAGGAGCAGGTGATCCAGGTCCAGAAGGATCTGGACAGGCTGTGGAAGTGGGCAGGGGACGACAGGATGGCATTTAATGGGGAAAAGTGCAAGGTCTTGCACTTGGGACGCAGGAATAGGTGTCACAGGTACAGGATGGGGGACAAGTGGCTGGAGAGCAGTACTTGAGAAAGGGGTCTTGGGGTACTTGTTGACAGCAGGCTGAATATGATCCATCAGTGCGACACAGCGGTTAAGAGGGCAAATGCCACCCTTGGATGTATAGCCAGAGGTGTGTCTTCCAGATCGAGAGAGGTGCTGGTGCTGCTTTGTAAGACTCTTGTGCACCCACAACTGGACTACTGTGTCCAGTTCTGGGCTCCATATTACAAGAGGGACATAGTAAAGTTGGAATCAGTTCAGTGCAGGGCCGCAAGCATGGTAGCCAAACTGGGGGGAAAGGCATTCTGGTTCCTGACTCCAAGCAGAGCCCCAGCTGGTCTAGCACCTCTGGGATACAAGTAGCCAAGCTCCCAGGGAGCGAGCGACCAGGGAGAGCCAACAGGAGTTTGGCGGAGGATGAGTTGTAGTGGAAGAGGAGGTGGAGGAAAAGCAGAGGCAAAGCAGAGACAAGCCTGGAACTTGCCCAGTATAAAGTCTATTGTTTTCTAAGAGGCAGTTGAAGGGAAAATCCGCATCAGCTGAATCCTGATTAACTGCTGATTAATTGAAGGGAAGAGGCCTGATCAGCTAGCAGCAGCTGAGTGGGTGGGGTGATTCATTCTGGTTCCTGACTCCAAGCAAAGCAGAGCAGAACATATCAGAGCAAGCTGCCCTGGCTGGTCTGGGGCCTCTGGGACACAAGCAGCCAAGCTCCCAGGGAGCAAGCAAACAGAGGAGTTTGGTGGGGGAGGTCCCTAACATTTTCCCCCTGTTTGGCTTCTCTTCCCTATTTTCACCTTAAATCCCCCGCTGCACATGGTGGCGAGAGTGATGCACCAAGAGGGCTCCACAGTGGCTCCCTGCAACAACCACAACTACTGCACACCAGTTCCTATGAAAGGAAAAAGTGAGAGCACCGGAGCAGCGAGTGTCCACCCTCCGGACGATAAAGGAAAACGAAGAGTTTCTGGACAGAGCGGAGGAGCTGCAACATGTAAGTGTAGTCCAGAAGGAAGAAGAGCAACTGCAAGCTGAGGCGGCAGAACAGAACCTCGAGAGAAGGGAAAATGAGGAAACTCTCTGGGACAGGGTGACAGATGCAGAAGTGCTAGAAAACACTGCACCTGTGGAAGCAGTGGAACTCTCAAACCGCTTCGAGTTGCTTGAGGAAAAGACGTGTGAGAAACCCACTGTAAAAGAACCACACAACACACTGAATAGCTCTTTTTCAGAGACAAAAGGGCAATCAAACAAGGAAAAGGACAGCAAAATTTGCAACAAAAGGAGAAGAGTGCTAGTTGTGGGAGATTCCCCCTTGTGCGGTATGGAAAAATATGTATGTCGTGATGACCCAGATAATCGCCAAGTTTGCTGTCTCCCTGGTGCCAAGGTTAAAGGTACAACCAGCAAGTTCACACAACTCGTACGACCCATGACAAATACCCCTTCCTTCTCTTCCACGTGGGAACTAACGACACTGCCAGGAGAAGTTTTGCTGATATAACATCAGACTTCGAAACTAGGGAGGAAAATAAAAAACACTGGGGCCCAGATAGTCTTCTCCTCAATCCTACCAGTACGTGGAAGAGGAACTGTCAGAGAAAGAAAAATCCTTCAAGTGAATGACCGGCTACAATGGTGGTGCCGTAAAGAGAGATTTGGATCCTGGGACCACGAGCTAAGCTTCCTGGAAGATGGACTACTGGCAAATGAGGGGCCACACCTCACACAGAACGGGAGGCAGGTGTTTGGCCACCTCATGAAGAACTTCATCAGAAGAGCTTTAGACTTGAAGTCGAGGGGCTCCTCAGGGCATTGGACATTACAAAGGCGCCAGGCCCTGACGGGTTACACCTGAGAGTACTTGGAGTTGGCAGGGGTTCTCTCACGCCCGCTGGCCTCCATTTTTGAGGACTCGTGGAGAACGGGTGAAGTTCCAGAGGACTGGAGGGTGGCATCAGTGGTCCCAATTTTCAAAAAGGGAAGTAGAAGGGACATGGGGAATTACAGACTGGTTAGCCTTAAGTCCATTGTAGGAAAAACAATGGAAAGGCTCATAATAGAGAGAGATCTAGTGATGCTAGATAGGGAAGGGAGGCTGACAGCCACACAACACAGCTTCCGCAAAAACAGGTCCTGCCCGACAAACCTTGTGGAATTCTATTGTTTTGAGATGGCTAGATGGAGGGAATGCAGTGGATGTGGTATACCTGGATTTCAGCAAGGCCTTTGACAAAGTGCCCCATGATATCCTGGTGGAGAAACTGAGGAGTTTTGGGATACACCAAAGCACTGTCCGGTGGATTAGGGCATGGTTGACTGACTGAAAGCAGAAGGTAACCATTAGCGGGGAATCATTGGGATGGCGGCCAGTGACAAGCGGGGTCCCCCAGGGCTCTGTCCTGGGGCCGATCCTGTTTAATCTTTTCATTAACGACATGGAAGAAGGGGTGAACAGTCTGCTGATCAAATTCGCAGACGACACTAAAACTGGAGCTGTGGCCACAACTGAGGAGCAGGTACTCCAGATCCAAAAGGATCTGGACAGACTATGGAAGTGGGCAGGAGACAACAGGATGGTGTTCAATGTGGATAAGTGCAAGATCTTGCACTTGGGGCATAGGAATAGGTCATAAATACAGGTTAGGTGACAAGTGGCTGGAGAACAGCACTTGTGAAAGGGACCTCGGGGTGCTGGTTGACTGCAGGCTGAACATGAGTCAGCAGTGTGATGCGGTGGTCAAGAGGGCGAACGCCACCCTCGGTTGCATAGCCAGAAGTGTGGCTTCTAGATCAAGAGAGGTATTACCACTCTACACGACTCTGGTGCGCCCGCAACTGGAGTATTGTGCTCAGTTTTGGACCCCTTATTACAGGAAGGATATAGTCAGGTTAGAGTCAGTGCAGCGTAGGGCCACAAGGTTGGTGGCCAGTTTGCAGGGGATGGGATATGAGTTGAGACTGAGGGAACTGGGTCTCTTCAGCCTGGAGAAGAGGAGACTCAGAGGGGATCTTTTGGCAACATACAGGTATGGAAGGGGATGTCACATGGAGATGGGTAGAGACCTGTTCTCCCCTGCAGAGGAGGGCAGGACATGCTCCAATGGAGCAAAGCTCAGGGAGCCAAGGTTTCATTTGGATGCCAGGAAGCACTTCCTGACAGTCGAGACCCTGAGGGTGTGGAATGGGCTTCCACGAGAGGTCATTGAGGCCCCATCGGTGCGGGTGTTCAAGGATAGGCTGGACGTCCACATGGTGGGCATGTCGTGAGCGGAGCCGGCTGGTGCCAGAGGTCAGACTAGATGGCCCAGGAGCCCCTTCTGACTCGCTCTGTTTCTATGTTCTGTTTCTATAGGGGAGGGAGATGTGCAGCATGGCATACCATCACCTGACAAAGACTTATATATTTCAACAGAGAAAAAACCCCAAGCAGGGTCCAGCACCAGTCTCCCCAAAAATGTAGAAAGAAATCCAGGGCACAGCAAGAATGAACTTCAATGTCTCTACACCAGTGCCCTTAGTATGGGAAGCAAGCAACAAGAATTTGAGCTCATAGCACACGAGGGCAATTATGATCTTATGGGCATAACAGAAACTTGGTGGGATGACTCACATGACTGGAACAATTGGTGGATACAGCCAGTTCAAGAAAAATAGAAAGGACAAAAAGCAGGGTGGAGTTGTACTATATGGAGTATCTGCGCAGAAATTCAAGAAGAAGAACTTAGTAGCCCCATTGAAAGCCTCTGGCTAAATTTAAAGGGAGCAAAAAATAAGAAAAACATAGTTGTTGGCCTCTATTACCATGCACCCAGTCAAAAAGAGGACGAGGATGCAACCTTAGAAAAGCAACTTGCCAGCATTTCCAAGAAGAATGATGCAGTCATTATGCGGGACTTCATCTTCCCCGATATATGCTGGGAGACAAATTCTGCCAAGCATGGCACCTTCAAGAGATTCCTGACATGTGTTGCCAACAACTTTCTCCAGCAGAAAACAGAGGAAGGTACGAGAGGATCAGCTGTCCTTGATTTAATACTAACAGGGATGGGCTGGTGGACAAAATAGCAGCCATGGGAACTCTGGGGAAAGTGACCATGGGATACGTGAATTCTCAATGATGAAGGAGACAAAGGGGCACTGGAGCCAAACAAGCATCCTGGACTTCAGGAAAGCCGACTTTAACAAACTCAGAAGAACGATAAGCGAAGTGCCATGGCAACACACACTTAAGGGGAAAGGTGTCCAAGAGGGATGGGAAATCTTGAAAAAGAAGATCTTCAAAGCACAACTACGAACAATTCCATCAAGAAAAAAGTGTAGAAGTCAGTGGAGGAAGCCCACGTGGCTCCACAAGGGGTTAAGTGACAGCCTGAAAGAAAAAAAGAACATGTACAGGAAGTGGAAACAGGACCAGGCCACCAAAGAAGAATATAAACAAATAGCAAGGAATTGCAGGAATTGTATCAGGAAGGCTAAAGCAGAAAAGGAACTAAGAATAGCAGGGGATGCTAAACACAACAAGAAAACCTTCTTCAGATACGTCCAGAACAAAAGACACGAGAAAGAGAAGGGTGTGCAGCTACTTAAAGTGGGTGGCAGAGTCATAACAGATGATGAAGAAAAGGCAGAGGCACTTGATTCCTACTTCGGCTCAGTCTTCTCCCACAAGGAAATCTGCAATCAAGAGGAAGTGAGAGCTGGAAGTGAGAGCTGGCAGCCCAGGACTGGCAGACAAATGGTCAAGGAATTCCTAGATGGAATAAACACGTTCAAATCTCCAGGCCCGATGAACTCCATCCGAGAGTCATAAAAGAGCTAGTGGAGGAACTCTCAGAAGCACTGGCTATCATCTTTGATAAATCTTGGAAAACAGGAGAAGTGCCAGATGATTGGAGAAGGGCTAATGTTGTCCCTATCTTCAAAAAGGGGAAAAAAGATGAACCTGGGCACTATACACTAGTTAGTCTGACATCAATCCCTGGAAAAATTCTGGAACAAATTATTAAAAAATTCATCTGCAAGCATCTTGAAGAAAATGCAGTGATTAATAGAAGCCAACATGGATTTATCAAAAATAAATCATGTCAGACTAATTTAATCTCATTTTTTGACAGAGGGGACACTGTGGACATAATCTATCTAGACTTTTGCACAGCTTTCGACATAGTGCCTCGTTAAATTCTGGTAAGCAAATTAGCAGAAACTGGACTAGATGGTCAACCTTGCATGACAAACATGTTCGCTGTTGATTTCCAAAGGGATTCGGCAAGCCAGGATGCTCCGCCCAAGCCACCTCTGCTGCCAGTCCAGTCCTCAGGGCCCATACTTTTTGGTGCCTGCAGCTGCTCCCCATCCTACTGCCCAGACAGCCATAATCAAGGCAGCCCAGAGGTGTTGGTAAAATAGCAGTGGCCAAAATAAACAGGTGAGCCCACTCCCGCTCTGCTTCACTAACAAGGCAGCCTAGTCCATGAGACCTGCAGTTGAGGAGTTCCATTTCTGTTCAGAAGAAGGCACTCTTGGGCACTCTTGGGCACCCTGCCCTTGAATGACGTCTTTCTGAAGTCTGGATTGTGGTGTATTATTATAACGTCACATGCATTGCATTGCATTGCATTTCTATCTAGCCCTTTCCCTCTTTCAAGGAACCCTGGGTGGCTTATACAGCCCTCCTCCACTCTGTTTGTATTCTCACAATAACCCTGTGAGGTAGGCTAGGATGAGAAAGTGACTGGCCCCATTCATAGCCATGTGGGGACTTGAACCCAGATTTCCCAGGTCCGCAGTCCAAAATTCTCAACACCGCACCACTGCAAACTCCCCTCGCCCCCCATGAAATGCAGTTAGAGGAAAATGTGGTAAAGTTGGAAGATCCTCCACTCTTAGGAAGACATGCTCACAGACATACTCGATATTTTAAGCAGCATCCTATGGAAGTGGCACCTGTGGAGATTTGGTCCATTGCAAAACACATTTGCTGCTATATCTTTCTCTACCTCTCTATCGCCCCTCTCCATCATCTCCATCTACATCTCCATGGTGTTGTTTCATAAACGATCTGAGGCTAGCCTAACCCTAACCTTATACCAGGGGTGTCCAACCTTTTGACTTTTCTGGGCCACATTGGAAAGAGGAAAATTGTCTTGGGCTGCACGTTAAATGCACAAACACTAGTGAAAGCTGATTAACACAGAGAGAGAGGTGTCTGTGCCTAATTTTCATGATATCCGCCACCACAGATAAGCAAAAAAGTCCTCACATAGTAATCCTAATTATGCAGCACCCCATTCGGAGAGTCTTTTAAAATCGTTGAGCAAATTCCAAGTTTGTGATCACTAATATAGAAAATGAATGTATCTAAGTAATAACACTTCATTGATTTTTGATATTTTTATTATAAAAGTAAAAGAAAAGAGAACAACATAAAACTAGTGGGATATTTGACATTGTATTTGAGAAACTAATGCATCGATATCTGGTTTGATGGAAGTAGGTGAAAATTTCAGTGAGTTCTCAAGGTGCTCATCAGATATTTGCATATAATGTCGGTGCCAGGCAGACCTCTCTAGGGAGTGCATTCCATAGCCGGGGCGCCACTGCAGAGAAGGCCCTCCTCCGGGTACTCTGTCTCCTGATCTCCTTCAAGGAGGGTTCCTGGAGCAGGGCCTCTGCTGCAGATCTTAAGGGGCAGGAGGGCATGTAGGGAAAGAGACGTTCCTTTGGGTATCCTGGTCCTAAGCTGTTCAGGGTTTTATAGGTCATAACCAGCACCTTAAATTGGTCCCTGACTTCAATGGGAAGCCAGTGAAGCTGATAGAGGACTGGAGTTATATGAGGGTAACAACCGGTTCCCAACAGCAACCTGGTAGCTCTATTTTGCACCATACATTGCAACTGGGAAAACCATAGCTTTGACTATATGAATATTTGTAGGCAGGGTGATGTCTCTGCTTTTTAGTATGTTGTCTAGATTTGCCATGGCTTTCCTCCCCAGAGAGTAAGCGTCTTTTAATTTCTTGGCTGCAGTCCCCATCTGCAGTGATCTTGGAGCCCAGGAAAATAAAATCTGTCACTACCTCCATTTCTTCCCCATCTATTTGCCAGGAAGTGAGAGGACCGGATGCCATGATCTTAGTTTTCTTAATGTAGAGTTTCAAGCCAACCTTTGCACTCTCCTCTTTCACCCGCATCAGGAGGTTCTTCAGCTGCTCTTCACTTTCTGCCATTAGAGTGGTATCATCTGTGTATCTGAGGTTGTTGATATTTCTCCCAGCAATCTTAATTCCAACTGGTGATTCATCTAGCCCAGCCCGACAGTATACAGCCTTGCCGTATTCCTTTCCCAATTTTGAACCAATCAGTAGTTCCATGTCCAGTTCTCAGTGTTGTTTCTTGATCTGCATATAGGTTTCTCAGAAGACAAATTAGATGGTCTGGTACTCCCACCTCTTTAAGAACTTGCCACAATTTGTTGTGATCCACACAATCAAAGGCTTTAGCATAGTCAATGAGGCAGAAGAAGATGTTTTTCTGGAACTCCCTAGCTTTCTCCATGATGATGTAAGCTGCCTTGAGCCCTTTGTAGGAAAAAGGCAGGATATAAATCAAAAAATAAATAAAAATAAAATAAAAAAATTCAGTGTATGTTGGCAATTTGACCTCTAGTTCCTCTGCCTCTTCGAAACCCTGCCTGTACTTCTGGTAGTTCTCAGTCAACATACTGGTGGAGCCTAGCTTGTAGGATTTCGAGCATAACTTTGCTAGCATGTGAAATGAGCGCAATGGTGCGGTAGTTTGAACATTCTTTGAAATAGCCCTTCTTTGGGATTGGAAAGTAGGCTGACCTTTTCCAATCCTGTGGCCACTGCTGAGTTTTCCAAATTTGCTGGCATATTGAGTGTAGCACTTTTACTGCATCGTCTTTTAGGATTTTGAATAGCTCAGCTGGAATACTGTCACCTCCACTAGCTTTGTAGTTGCTAAGACTTCCTAAGACCCTTTTGACTTCACATTCCAGGATGTCTGGCTCAAGATTAGCAATCACCCCATTGTGGTTATCAGGGACATTAAGATCTTTCTTGTATAGTTCTGTGTAATCTTGCCACCTCTTCTTAATCTCTTCTGCCTCTGTTAGGTCCCTGCCATTTTGGTTCTTTATCATGACCATCTTTGCATGAAATGTTCCCTTCATATCTCCAATTTTCTTGAAGAGATCTCTAGTCTTCCCTATTCTATTGTTTTCTTTTATTTCTTCACACTGTTCATTTAAGAAGGCCTTCTTATCTCTTCTAGCTATTCTCTGGAATTCTGCATTCAGTTGGGTGTATCTTTCCTTTTCACTCATGCCTTTCACTTCCCAGTACTGCTTTTCCTACTCTTTCACTGACTATGACAGCTACTCCATTTCTTCAGAGGGATTCTTGCCCACAGTAGTACACCAGATGGTCATCTGAATTAAATTCACCCATTCCTGTCTATTTTAGTTCACTGATTCCAAAGATGTCAATGTTCAGTCTTGTCATCTCTTGTTTGACCACATCCAGCTTGCCTTGATTCATGGGTCTTACATTCCAGGCTCCTCTGGAGTATAGGTCTTTACAGCACTGGACTCTCCTTTCACCACCAGATACTTCTGCAACTGAGTGTCCTTTCAGCTTTGACCCAGTCACTTCATTCCTTCTGGCACTACTAGTACTAGCCCTCTGCTCTTCCCAGTAGCACATTGGACACCTTCCGAGCCGAGGGGCTCATCTTCTGGCATCATATCTTTTAGCCCTTTGATAATGTCCATGGGGTTTTCATGGCAAGGGTACTGGAGTGGGTTGCCATGTCCTTCTCCAGTGGACCACCTTTTGTCAGAACTCTGTTATGACCAGTACATCTTGGGTGCCCCTGCACGGCATGGCTCATCGCTTCATTGCGCTACGCAAGCCCCTTTGCCATGACAAGGCAGTGAAGCATGAAGGGGAGGTGTAACATTACAATTGTCCAAGTCATGGCTTGGAGCGGGGTTTCCAGTCTTTTTGGTCTGGTGGGCACACTTGGTGGAATCTCAGAATGGCTAGGAGACCATCTGCGTGGCTGCCTGAAGGCTCAGGAGAAAAATGCTACGCAGGGAAAGGGCCAAGGCAGGATGAGGAGCAAGGGCCAGCAGCAAGCCATGAAGCAGCAGACAAGCCAAAGGACGAGGAGCTGCTCTCGTGAGGTTCACACCTCCCTTTGAACTCCTTGGTCCACTGGTCCCCCTTCTGGCTCTTGAGCCAGCTCCGAAAGAAAGAAGGAAAGGAAGAGGGACCCCTTCCTTCTGCCCCCGGCAAATTCACGAGGAATGGCGGGGCAGAGGGCTTGCAGCAGGGTGGCAGAGTGGAGTGCAGTGGAGGCATCCGTGTCAGCTCTGGGTGTATGCAGCATTTTCATCCTGAAATGGCTCTTTACTGCCATCCAAACTTGCAGGCAGTTCAAAACTGCATTGCCCTGCAAAATATTAAACCAGTTCTGCTCATGGGGATCTTTTTTTTCTTCCCCAGTGGAGCTCCCTGGAAAATAACTCCATAAAATGAAACAGCAGCTGTTCAGAATATAGTAAAAATTATATTTATTTTTCCTTGCAACTCATTTATTACCCAAGACATCTATAGAGCAGGGTTTGTGTGGTGCTCGAGCCCTGCATTTTGTGTGTGTGTTCTTGAGCCCCTGTTTTCATAGAATTGCTTTTGGGACAGTCTTAAAATAGCCAAACTGTTCTGCTTTGTGGCCATCTAGACACTTTTGCAGGAGCTCTCTCGAAATCACCTCAGTAGGCTATTTTAAATGTGTTGTAGAATCATCAGAATTATATAGTTGAAGGTTCTGGAGGTCATCTAGTCCAGCTTTCAACCCAATGCAAGGTCTACCATTCAGGATACAGCCAACACATCTCTAACAGATGGCTGTCCAAGCCACTGCTTAAACACTCCCAGCAAAGAAGAACCCCAACCTGAGGCAGCTTATTCCACTCTCAAGCAACTCGTCCTGTTGACAGAAATAAATGTTTGAGAAAGAACAGTATAGTATAATGGTTAGAGTATGGGGCTGGAACTCTGGAGAACTAGGTTCTAGTCCTCACTTGTTTATGAAGCTCACTGGGTGACTTTGGTCCAGTTACTGACTCTTAATCTACCACACAGGGCTCTTGTGAGGAGACAATGGGGAAGCCAAGCAAGCCACCCTGGGGACCTTGCAAGAAGGAAGAAGGCAGGATACAAATGTAATAATAAAAGTGACAGGAATATAAAGCATATTTCTCTTTATCCATTTGTAAGCTCTCCTTCCTCCAAGACAACAGGCTGAGGGTTACAGGGAGCTTTTTCTGTCTAAGCACACATGGCATTTTGGCTTAAGCCTCTTTGTCTTTACAGCAACCTTGCGAGGTAAGCTAGGCAAAGAGTGTCCTCCAGGAAGCCTTGGGAAACGTCAGCAGTCCCCAGCCCTTTTCAGATGCCCCAACCTATCTAGAATACCCCTGCGCCCCAAAGTCAGCATCTTTCCATTTGGCAAATGCTTGGAGTTGCTGCTCTTACATAACTCCGGTCCCAGGCTGAATGGAGGTATCTTGGCACTAACCCAACTTGATGGATTCGCTAATCAGGGCAGATGCCCTTCTTTTCTTGCACCAGAGAGGGCTAAGACCAGGGTGCTTCCAGGCAGACACCTCCTCACACTTCCAATAAGCAACGCTGGACATATTCTGCCTTTCCCTCCTTAAATACATTTCTGTGCAAGAGGGAAAATGGAAGAGGTGCTGGGAAAATGGCCGTTGAGGTCAGGTTGGCCCCTGCAAAAAACCAAAAACAACTCATACATACGGTGGGCCAATTGTACTATCAAGGCCCCTTCTAGAAGCACCCACAATCTTGGTGTCTGGCAGTGGTGTTGTGGCAATTTCTGAAGGGTGGGTGCTCACTGTGAGAGCAGCCAAAGCTGTGCCCCTGAGCAGAGTCCGAAAGACCCAGCAGCTACATGGATCTGGATCAGCAGTGAATCCAGGGCCTGCAGCAAAGGAACAGAGAAGTCTGGGGAGCTGACCGATGATGCGGCCTTGCATCCCTGCTCATCCAAACGTCCCAGTGCTTGACCCGCTGGCTTCTGGTTCCACTGCAAGAGTCCACTGCTGTCTGCACGAGAGGGAGACCTGCTTCCTCGGGGCCCATGATTCTCCCCACCTTGGCAGACTCATCAGTGCAACCAATGGGGGAGAGAGCCCACGGCTGTTGACCAGCTCTGTCTCTGCAATGTATGAGTGACGTGACGCCCACAATGCAACTGCTGACGTTTTCCACAGTGCTTTTCTTTCTATAGGCCGTGTCGACATGACAGTCTGTGTTTTCAGCTGTGGCTCAAGTCACTGGAGCAGGGCAAGGAAAATGTGCCAGCCCTGCACGACACTTTCTCTTCTGCAATCCCAATGCTGCAATGTCAAAAGCAGTGGAAATTCTATTTTTCTGAGTGGTTTTGAGTTCAGCTGCCCAAAGGGCAGCCTTACAGAGTGCACCTTCAGTGTTTGGAAGCCCGGGGACTTCCAGGATGCTTGTGTGCTGCCAGGCTGGAGCTGGCAGGGTAAGAGGAGGGTGGAGAGGATCCCTGTGTCCTCTGCTCTCCTGTATTGCCAGCCCAGCTTGCGAGGATGCTTCAGAGAGAGAAGCAGGGAGGCTGCCCCTTTCTTCTTCCTTCAAGGTGGCCTTTCAGCCTCAGAGATGCAGGTGGCATGGGGGATTTTGTGCTGGTTGCAGAGTTGCAGCACTGGTACCAACCTCGGAGGGACTTCCCAAGCCATCATATGGTCCCTGGATGTTGCCTAAGAACCAGAGGATTTCTCTCTGAAAGAATTGCACTCTTTCCTTCTAGCCTGCCAGCTGCGTTCTATACAAGCACAGGAGTTACTTCTAACTGGCTTTGGCTGCTGAAATCAATCCATGGTACAAGTGCCCATGATGACTGACTCATTGTGTGTTAGAAGCTTCCTTGGGCTTCTATGAACAGACCCAAACAGATGGATAAGCCCTGCTCACAAAGTTATACAAGCATGGGGAAACTGATTTTTGCAAATTCTGATAGGAAACTGCCTGAACTACAGTTCTTAGATTAAGATTCAGGTCTGAACTTTGCAACCTACCAGACTCTGCCTCTCTCTCTTGCAGTGGAGTTCGTAGCACATGAAACTGATTCAAACAGGCAGTGAAATACGTATGGAGAGAATGATTTTGAAAGGAATGTATACACAAAGTCACAGGTGAACATGGAAATGGTCAGAATTAGTGTAGAAGTGACACAGACCAGAAATTGGAAATTTCATCTATTCCTAATTGGTGCACAGAAAAAAAAAATCTGTCAGCAAGGGTTTGCTTATTGGAAAGCATTATTGCCAAAACTGATGGTAGTATTTTAGGGAGAGTTTTGCCACATCTCAGACGGCTGTGCTAGAGCAGTGGCAAGGTACCTTTCAGCATTGCAGAACCTCTGTCTGCTCTGCTCTGCTCCGCTCCCCTGCCGATCCTTGAGGTAGCAACTTGAGCCAGGCAAGACAGTGGCTCTGGAGGCAATGGGGAGATGCACTCTTGGAATAAAGGAACAGGCAGGCCTTTGAGCCTGTGCTCAACCCAAGACCTGTTTTCAGCACTGGACGGACCCTGTAGCCCATTCCACACAGAGGGTGCACTGCTCATTTCCTCCACCTCCACGGCTTCCCTGAGAAGCAGAAGGGCAAAGCCTTCTTTGTTGTTTCTGCAGCTAAACTTCTGAGCCTCAGAAAACTTGGATGATCCACTGCGAATCACCCAGAGCCTTGCAAGTGGGTCTCAGGTCACCTTTATGCAGATGCCTGCCTGTAACGGTGTGGCTGCCTCTATACCTGAGTAGGTGGAGAAGTCATGGACCAGCTTGCTGTGCTGCCTGGGGAGCTGGAACACGCTGCCTCAAATGCAGAGCCTCTGCTCTGCAGCCTTCAGGCTCAGATTTACTAGTGGCTGGCCCAGGATGTTCATGGATGCGTGGACAGGGTTCCCCTGGGCATGTGATGAATTTGCAACGTGCCAGTCACTGAATTTATTGCCAGCCCTGCTGTCTGACAGCAAACGAATGAGGCCATGAAGGGAAACACTGCAAGCCCCAGGAGCTGCCACTGAAGCATTTGTAGAGTGCGCATGACAGAAATATACCCGAACTACATTATTATCTCTCTCTCTCCTCCTCAAGAAATTTTGCAAAACCCCTCCATTTACCTATTGTCTGCTTCTCTCCCACCACTGGCCACATTCTTCCCAAGAGAAGAAAAGGCACGTGGCTTCCCTCTCTGCCCCCTTTCCACTCCTGTGGCCCTTCAGGGCTAGTGGCTGGTTTGAATTAGGTAAATTTAGTCAAGCAGAGAGGAAGAGGAAAATGTTTTTCCATCTTACTTCATGCATCTCTCTTTTACAAGGAACCAGGGGCTTCCACTTCCACTACGTATACATGCCTGCATTAACCCTCTGGGGGACTGGGCCAGAGAGCAGCTCACCACTCCTCCCTTTACTGCCGCAGGTAATATTTCTGGTAGGTACCTGGCTGATGTTCAGTAGGCTGACCAGCATTTCCAAGTGCCCATATTTTTTGAATAAGTGCCCTGGGGCTAACAGCAGACCTCTGGATGATTTGCACTTGTTTGGGACCTATTTTTGACTAGTGATACAAAGACTCTCCTAGAATCCAGTTCCCTTGCATTTGCTGGACTTCTTTCCTGAGCTCAACCCTAGCGGAGGAAGTGAGCTCAGTTCAGTGTGGAACACTTGTGGGACCCTCCTTTGCACTGATTTATGTATTCGTTCCATTCAATTTTGTACCACCCAATAGCCAAAGCCCTCGGAATTAATTATTAGAATTATTCTCCTGCAAGTCATGAGGAAAGCAGCTGAACTCTGCTTGCATGGTGGGCTTGTGGGCAAAGTGTGTGCAAGCCAGCCTTGCTAAGCACACCTGGGCTCCTGTAATGAAATATGCAACAGCAGACTTGCTTTCTGCTGGACACTCGGTGCAAGTTGCACTTAGTACGGAGACAAAGTAGGCAGCACCCAGGCATAGAAACTGAATGGATTTGCAGCCCCAAACCAGATTCCTTGCACGGCACTATTTTTAATGTCAAGTATGTAGCAGTAGCAACTCAGTGACTTTCCTGCTGGTACACACAGGCCCAGCACAGAATGAGAAGCCACCCCGGATGAATCTTACTGGCCATGGGGTTGTTACCAAGCCACCTGAAAAAAAAAGCTGGTGGGTTCCAGAGATCTTGTCATGTACTCCACTAACTCACCATTACATAGTGAGGAGCTGCAGCAACACCTGTTGAACTGGCAGCCCAGCACTCATGGGAGCTGCGGCCCATCCGGCGATGAGCTAAGAGGCCGTGGTGGGTTGCAAAGCGTGTGCAGACCAGAGTGCTAAAACACGCTGCTGAAATTAAGCTTGGGGAGAGGCTTTTTATGTGGAAGTTGGGTGTGGTTCTAGTGCTCAACACAAATTCTTATGTTCAGAAAGCTTTAATCTGAAGCTTATGTCATATGAGTCAGTGGACTGTTGATGGGTTTTGTAGTTAGTAGAATAACGAAGCAGATTCTCCAATTCTGAAGTCTGTTGTGATCACAATAGGTGGTTTATTATTAAGTGCAGGCTGTACCTCTTCATCTTTTCACTGTAAGAAGATTTCACTCCCCAGTTATCAGGAGTCTCAAAGATTCCTTGAAGATCCAAAGAGGAATTTTCTCTGGCTCACACCTCGTCAGATTCCAATGGCTCCAAACCATTGTTCAGCTTGGTAGAAGGTATGTTCCACAATGAAATGGAATTCTGCACCTGAGCCACTGTTTTTTCTAATTCAAAGGATGCATGGAGTTCTTTGACAGAAAGCATGACCAGGAGTTGTGCATACAGTGCTGAAAAGCACCATTCTAAGTAACTAGTAGTGGAGAAATTGCATGCAAAGTGAAGGCCTGCTGAACTGAAGAGGAAAATAAAGCTTTCAGGCCATACAGGGTTAACTCCTGAGAACATACATCCTGCAGATGAGAAGCTGTCCCATCTCAATGTGGTGATGAGGAGAATTTGTAATTGCAAATATTTGATGGGGTTCCTTCGGGCTACGGGCAGGAATTATTTCAGCCCTCCCTGAAGATGCTCAGGATTGTCAGGTGCAGAGATCTGCGGCCGCTGAGCAAAGGCTTCCCCCTTTTATCAGGAGCATTATGAGTAAGTATTCCTAATAGGGTTGGTGTGTTTTTGCTTCAGGAGTACTTTCCTTCTCCTGTTCTGCATTCCTTTCCCCCGATTCTATACCTGCTTTCCTACTTCAACCTATACTGGTGTGGGGAATGAATGGAAACCAGATGGCCTTGTATGTTTATATATCTTATTTATCCTACCTTCCCTCCAAGAAGTCCAAGGCAGCATGCCGCCACCTCCTCCTCCTCCTCCATCTTCACAACAACCCTGTGAAAAGTCCAGCTGGGAGTCAGTGACTGGCCCAAAATGGCCCAAGGAGCTCTTTATTATTACATCTGTCAAGGAAGCAAAGGCAACAAATTTATGTACGCTACATGTAAGTCAATTTTTATAGCCTTCCCGATCTCTTAGGATCTCTTTTTGGTACAAGCAGGATTATCTACATAAGTCATGATTCATCATCCTGACAGATCTCGCCATTGCTCTCCATTTGTCTTAGGAGGTCATTTTTTAATTTATATTTTATTTATTAGCTGTGTATCCTGCTTTTTCCTTGCAATGCACTCTAAATGGCTTACATCATTCTCATCATTCTGCTCTCTATCTTATCCCTGCAACAACAACCCTATGAGGTAGGTCAGACTGAGAGTCTGTGCCTGGCCCAAAGTCACCCAGTTGGCTCCATGGTCAAGTGGGGACTAGAACCCAGATCACCCAAGTCCTAGTTCAGCATTCTAACCACTACACCTCACTGCTCTGTATTAGCACATTCATTATATGAATACCATACTCCATAAAACTGTTAACTTCTACTTGGCCTCTTTGTACCTGAAGAAGTTTAGTAAGTTTCTCCATTTGTGCAAATATTTGGCTTCCATATGATAAGAGAAAGTTCATTTGCTGGTTTTCCATTACCAGCTGTGACTAACTTGGCTGCTATCCAGAAAAAAAACACGCTCAAGACATGATGACTTCAAAGAAAGATTGATCCAGATTTGCAGATTATCTGTGGTTGTGTCACATCATCCCAGTCTGTCACTTGGACCAGCACATTGCGCTGGCTGTCTCTTTCTGTCCCTCACCCTTCACAGCTCTGTGGAAGGGCAATTCCCGAGAGCAGCATTACTGTTGCCTGCGTGATTTTCTTAGGAAAGGGACTGAAGCTTCAGGATTCAGTTCCATTTGGGTCCCGTGCAGGCCGGTATTATGATAGCTACACTGTCACCGCTTTGGCTTATCAGGAAGGTGAGAACGGACATCCAAGAGACAGCGAAGATGGAGCAGCAGTCTGTGGATTGGGAAAGTCAATGTAGTGGCACAAACTTCACAGAAATATTCACCAGCAGAAGCTCCTAATTTGCCGTCCTCAGTGGCCCCAGCTGCATGACCTTTCTGACACAGAACTCGCCTCCCCCATAAAACTTTGGTGTGACCCTCTAATTTCAGAGCCAGTGTGGTGCAGTGGTTAAGAGCCTGGGACTGGGACTCAGGCAACCTGGGTTCTAGTCCCCGCTCAGCCATGGAGCCCACTGGGTGACTTTGGACCAGTCACAGACTCTCAGCCCAACCTACCTCACAGGGTTGTTGTTGTGGGGATAAGATGAAGGAGGAGAATGATGCAAGCTGCCTTGAGCCCTTTGTAGGAAAAAGCCAGGATATAAATCGAAAAATAAATAAATAAATAAATATCCCATGCTGTGCAATAGCGAAGCTTAGGTACGTGTAACTGGGATGACTGCGGAGCTGCACCCATCCTCCTGTCCTCCCGCTTCCTCTCCTGGGCTGTAATCCTCCCAGGGCAGAGATGTGTCCTTTTATGCACTGATACTTCTAAACCACCAGAGCTTAGTTCTTTACTGGTCACACTGGAACAAGACCAAGAAACAATAACCAGCCTTTGACACCAATGTGAAAATAGCCATACAAGCGACAGAACATAAGCATCCCGCAAAGTCTAAGCCACTCTCAGGAAGTTCTGCTGATCGCCCTCTGATATTCGCTTTTAGGGCAGTATTTCAAAGGAGGAGGAATCCTAATGTAAGAACAAAGATTCCAGCCTGATCTTCTGTCCAAGCCAGAAAACACACGCTTGAGATTTTAACAGTTCTTTCTTTCTTCA
Source organism: Varanus komodoensis (assembly GCF_004798865.1). Taxonomy (NCBI): domain Eukaryota; kingdom Metazoa; phylum Chordata; class Lepidosauria; order Squamata; family Varanidae; genus Varanus; species Varanus komodoensis. The sequence goes on from NW_025335440.1 coordinate 4,081,741, forward strand.
TGCCAAAAGATGTCAATTAACTGACTTAATTTTTAAGGAATGCCCATGTTTTTGTTTCTTTCCAAACTGTTTCCCATGGGAAAAAATGGTTGAAAACTCCCTGGCTGGATGACAAATCTGGGGAATTTGTTCAGATTTCCTCCCAGGCCGATGGCTATTGTAGGTTTGCACAGGGAGGGAGTCACTGATAGTTGGGAGGTGAGGCACCACATCTCCTCACTGAAGATGCTTAGCACTTGCTTATTTGGCCTGCATAGGTAATAACAAAGTGCAGCCTTCTTAAAGAACGGTGAATATTCCTGCTTCCTTTTCATGTTAGCTCATCTGTCAAAGTAGCTTTGAAACAACTTAGTTTAGCAGGCTCTACGGCTCATTTAGGCAGTAGCTGGAGGTGATTGAATCATTCTGGTCACTTGATTCCCTAGCTAGAAAGGTTTTGTTTGTAATGACAGTCTTGAAAGTCCTGTAAATCCCACCAAGGGTGGCGGCCACGCAGTTGTGATTTCCTGGGCTTCTAGTCCAAGTCCTGCGTCACCTGATCTGATATATGAGCAGAAAGGAATAAGAAATAGATTTGAGAAATGTTAATCCTATGTTAACAAAAACTAGCACTAGTTGCATTTGGGGTCAGTTTTGACCCCAGGAAAAAATGCTTCAGGCCAGAAAATTGCTGCATGTGAGAAACTTTTGTTCTGCCAGGGATTAATGCTAATCTTCTTTAGAATATCTTTCAATTCTCCACAAGCACAGGTCATAAAAGGTTTAATCCTGCATAATGGTGGGCCTAAAAAGTATCTCTGTGAGACCACTAGCATATCTTTCAATACTGTATGTAGGAAAACAGGGACTCTCATGGAGCACCCCAGTTCTAAGGCCAAGGATCCCTACTCAAACCAGTGCACACACAATAATTCTTTGCTGAATTTAATTTTTGTGCTTTATTTTTTCTGTCATACGCCATCATTCACTCATGCAAAAGCCAAGGGTGTTTGGCTGGATCTTTTTCAAGTCAGGATCCCATGGCCTCGTTCCTAGACAATCAGCTTTTGAGTGTTTAAAGGACATCATATACGTTTCTATTGGTCATTTCAGCCCTTGCTTGCAACCAGCTGCTTCTGGGGTGGAACAGACAGGGAAGAAGGCATTTTTACACTTCCTATTCAGAATGTGCTGCACTATTTACAGCAAGAGAGGAGGGAAACTGGGATGGCGAATAGTTAGAGTGCCTTTTATCGCATGCTGCAGGAAGTACCGGAGGTAGCACAAAGCCACCAGGACTGCTAGCCACTGCTGGCCGCCTCCTTTCCATGAATGTCCCCAGTCCCATTTGAAAGCCATCCAAAAAGGTGGTCATCACCAGTGCTCACCATGAAAGGGAACTAAATAGGACGCATTGCCCATCTGCCAAAGATCACAGCATCCTGGATGGACTGTGGCGGGCCTGTGAGCCTCCCTTGTGACCTCTTCAGATGACATCCTTTGAAAAAAGCCCTTTGCAATGCATCTCAGAGCTAGGATAGACTGCCTACCCTGCTGGGTGGTCCAGGCATTCTTTGCAGCCCTAATGGAGAGATGGGGCCCTTGTTTAAGGTGAGTCCCGCTGAGCTTTTTGAGTGGGGAGGCACGTTTAGAATGCTGAAGTGCAGTAGAAGCCATCGTAAATGGCTGCCCAGCATGTGCGCCTTGGGTGGGGTAGACGGCATGTCACCCATTTCACAGAAGACAAATCAGTGATGATAGAAGACAAGTAACTTGCCCAAGATCACCACAGACGGGGACTGCAGCCAAGAAATTAAAAGACGCTTGCTCCTTGGGAAGAAAGCTATGGCAATCTAGACAGCATACTAAAAAGCAGAGACATCACCCTGCCGTCAAAAGAACATATAGTCAAGGCTATGGTTTTCCCAGTTGCAATGTATGGCTGTGAAAGCTGGACCATAAGGAAGGCTGAGCGCCGAAGAATTGAGGTCTTTGAATTGTGGTGCTGGAGGAGACTCCTGCGAGTCCCTTGGACTGCAAGGCAATCAAACCGGTCAGTCCTAGAGGAGATCAGCCCTGACTGCTCTTTAGAAGGCCAGATACTGAAGATGAAACTCAAATACTTTGGCCACCTAATGAGAAGGAAGGACTCCTTGGAGAAGAGCCTAGGTGGCAAAAGAAGAAGGGGACAGCAGAGGATGAGGTGGCTGGATGGAGTCACTGAAGCAGTGGGTGTGAGCTTAGGTGGACTCCAGGGGATGGTGGAGGACAGGGGGGCCTGGAGGGATGTTGTCCATGGGGTCGCGATGGGTCGGGCATGAGTTCCCAACTAGCAACATCAAACTTGCCCAAAGAAATGGAGTATAAGACAAAGGTGGAGGTTGAACTTCAAGCCACAATTGCTGTTCCAGCCCCCATTTCTCTGACAGCAAACAGGTAAAGCTGAAAGACTAGCAACTTATCCAAAAAACTGAGTATGTGGAGGTGTGCCTGAGCACAGATGCCAGACTACACATTTGCTCAACAAAGTACACATCTCACAGAGGCAAACTGGATCACCACCCCAACACACATGCACACCCTTTTGCACTCAAGATCGTAATCCACATGGAGGCACTTTATAGTGGGCACTGCATTGGCAGCCCTAGGTTTAGAACCCACCTTTTACCCACCTTACCGGGTTGTTGTATGAATAACATGGAGAGGCATGGGAGGATCATGAAAGCCACCTTGGGCTCCTTGCAGGAAAAAAGCAGATATAAATATAATGGATAAATAATAACTAGAATGAGCAGGACCATTGTGTGTTTAAATGCAATAGGAAAAGAGGTGGAGGCCCATGACGGGTTGATTATGGGAGGGCTGAAGGGTCGCTGATGCAGGAGAACACGTGGGCTGCTTTACCCAAGGCATTATTTTGAGCTTGGCCTTCCTCGCTCACAATACACAACAGTGTGGGGGTGCTTTGCACAAAGTTGTCATTCCCAGAGCATCTGCTTTGCATTCCAAGCACTTCTGGTGCTTTTCTTAGAGTGCAGACAGTGTAGGGTTTTGGGGAGGGGGGTGTTTTTGCAATTCCACGATGCTGCAGATCCATGTTGTGGTTATGTGATGCGATGCATGGAAAGGCCGAAAAAGGACAGACCCGGGAAAAAAGTCACCTGTAAAGGAGCAGATCCTAGTCCCCCAGAGACTCTGGCAGCAGAAGCCTAGCTTAAAAGCTGCGTGGAGTGAAGCACTTCGAGTTTGGGGCTCCCTTGAGAAGTTACTACCCATGTATTGAGAGGCTGCATGGTGCATGAGCAGGCTCCTACCCCCACCCCCCAGCTCTGTCCCCCACAATCCCCAACACCCCCACTTTGTATGTTGAATGGGAGAAACTCAAGGGGATCGTTACAACATGTTTGGCTGCGCATCCCTTTCCAGAACCGGGAACCTGAATCACACTGAGCTCCAGAGAGCAGGCAAGCGTCTAACTTCACTCGTGAAGGCGTGAAGCGTGAAGCGTCTAACTTCACTCGTGAAGCGTGGGGATGGTGCCAGCAGATGGGAGGAGATTCGTGTAGGAACCGCTTCAGGGGGGTCCTTCCCTTCAGTGTGTTTTTTGAGTGCATGTGGGAAGAACTGCTGAAGCAGACATATTTGCATGTCTTAAAGAAGTACATCTACGATGATGAATCTCCATTGAACAGGGAAAGCTCTCAGGCACTGCTTCATGAAGCTCCCCACTGCTCCCACACTGGCTGTGTGCACTATTGGAGCTGAACTGGAGGAGGAAATGGCTGACAGCCCATAAGCCTCTTTGCCTGAGGAGTGAGGTGACACCTCTCTGGTACCACTGACTGATAGGATGCTTACAGACAAGTCTGGGCAATGTCTCCTTCAAGGAAGCCACTGGGAAGTTTCACCTTCTACTCGTATGCCCATCTTCAGCGGGCAAGGCTCATCTCCTTCAATAGCAGGCCAGGGGACCTCTTCGTTTAACAGGGCATGGTGCTTGCACAGGCCGCTGTGGAAAGGTTAGCTAGCAGATGGTATCAAAGGTAACAGCTTTCCCCATCTGCAGCTTACAGTCAGCAATGCTAAGAGCAGAGCGCTGGTTTGGTTTGTTGCTGTCGCGGAAAAGAGGGATTAAATGGAGGTGCCACTTTGCCCTGGCTTGTTCCCACCTTGCTGTTTGCAGGACAGCAATTTGCAGGAGTTGGAAAACTTTCAGGGAGCCTTGTCATTTTCCATGCAGATATTGAAGAAGGGAAACGGGTTGCCAAAATAAATAAACCTTTCCCTCTCCACAAGAGTTCAAGGGGAAATTTGCAAAAGGGTAGTGCACCACAGGGATCCCTTCCCGACATTTTGTTTTTAATTGGCAGAGTGCATTGAGTTGTTGTGCCAAAACCTGTGAAATGTACATTTGGAAGCTGCACCCCAATGCCCATCCGTGAAATGGTGGATGCCATGTTCTCTCCCCTTGATTGAAGATGAACAAAAGCAACAACTTCATAGAGATTGAGGAAAGTGTTTGATGCCTTGAATGTGGCCTGTTTAGTTGCACCAAGCTTGTCTATCTGGGTGTTCTCCAGACATGGCAGGAGCTCCAGCTGCTTTTGTGGTCCAGCACTGGGAAACTAAGATGCTCCTGAGGAACTTTTCCAGGGCAGAAATACTGGATGTGGTGTGGGTGGTCTTTAGATTGAGATCTGACTTCTCTTTCAGATGGTGGCAAAATTGGGGCAGCAGAGCGTCTCAGGATAAGCCTTGCTTCTAATGGCAGGAAGCAGGATCAGGAGCCTCTGAGGAAGCAAAGAGGGTCTCTTAAGGCTAGCAGATGGCAAGGCCAAATCTCAGGACCCTCCGGACTCTGGGGGCAGAAGATCCTACCATATTTCCAGCCTAGATAGTATGTTTCTTTCTGGGTGATGTGTAGGAATTAGAAAGACAGGGTAGAGCTTTTCTAGCAAAGCAACCACCCAGAGGAAAGGGGAAGGTAGCCTGGCCTTTTTGGCTCCCCAGTTGAGACCCCAGAAAGGCCACATTTGTCTCTTGATCCTGAAGTTCTGCAGTCCTGGTCTATTGAGTCCAGCATCCTGTTTAATATTCAACAGGCACAATCAAATGGTTCTTGGATGCCCATAAGCAAGACAAAAAGGCAATGGAGCCCCCCCTCCCTCTTGTTTCCCAGCAACTGGAATTCAATAGTTTGCTGCAAGTGACCAGGGCGGCCCAGATACAGATGGCAGGCATGGCTGGACCTCTTCTGTTAAACGCTCATTTAAAAGAGAATATAGTGGCACAGTTGCGCTGTGATTTGCACCCTTGGCCCTCCACCCCCCGCCCCACCGTCCAACCCCAATGGCGCCACCATTCTGCTGCATCGACGCAGGCAACACCATCACTGTATCCTCACTGTCATGGCAGCTGCAGCAAAGGGGATCTGCGAAATCGGATTAACTTGCTGATTTTGCCCCCAGGTGCTCCCCCACTGTCTTTCTCTCTCAGCCCAGTGCTGCTCTCAGAAGCAGGATCCGTGGGTCAGGGGGCCATGGCAGCAGACAGAGCCCACATGCCTCTTTCGTTGCTAAAATCAGACCTGACTCAATATAGCAGTGGCTGTATTTAAACACAGGCGATGGTGGAGCACCTGCTTGGCATTCAGAAGGCTGCAGGTTTGGTACCCGGCATCTCCAGATACGATTAGGAAAGGCTCCTGCTCAAGACCCTGGCAGGTGGCTGACACTGAGCAAAATGGGCTGACTTGAAATAGGGCAAATGGATGCTTTGCCTTGGCTGTCACCAAGATCCTGCTCTGCTTTTCACTTCAGAAACTTGCTTAACTAATGTTTTGGGGGCTTCGTTGCAGCCAGACAAGGTATAAAGATTTCTTGCAGGGAGGTGGAGTTCATGCCATTATGGCCTCCTTCCAATTCGACTGTGCTATGGTTCTCTTATTTTATTAATTATTAAAAACAAAAACAAAAAGCTAGGCTTCCTTTAAAGCTGGCACTCTCCAAGAAAGTGTGCCAGTGAAAAATCAAACAAAGCAGGTACACTATTTATTTATTTAAAATTTGTCTATATGATCATTCATTAAACAAAACTCATGACAGTTTGCAAAAAATTCAATATAAATTTAATAAACATATTTTCAGTAAAAATTCCATTAAAACTGTTTTTAAAATGGTTACCACCATCCTCTCAGTTTCTGGTTGCACAACTGGACAGTAAGGCAATGCCAAGAGACCTTGGACTGCATGTGCAGAGTGAGGCAGAGTGGGGCAGTTATGCTCCCTTCTAGATGTTCCCTAGATTGAAACCCCGTCCCTGCCAGCAGCTGAAATCTGATAAACTCTCACATCGAAGTAAATCACTTAAGAGGCTGAATTATGTGAAGCTGCCTTAGCTGTTTAAGCTGCTAAATTCAATTTTAAAACATTAATGAAATGTTCTGATTATTGTACACCACCCAGAAAGCTTTGGCTATAGGACAGTAGAGGAATAAAATTAATGAAATTAACACTTATAATTATTATAATAATATTAGATACTAATTAATTCAACTACATGAGAATGATCGTATGACTCTGAGGCAGACTCAGTGGGGCAAAAGGATAATTTGGATTCTCAGACCTGAGAACAGAAAGAGAGCTCCTTTGCAGCCAGGGCAGAAAGAGTTGCTTCTCTATGATTGGAAAATCAAGCTTGGAGTGGCAGTAAAGGGGGCGTTTCAGGGGTTGGGATCCTGGGGCTGCCAGGATCTGAAATATCCTGAGCAAGTTTGCAGCCTCCTTCCTTCTGCCTCCGAAGCTCTTCAGGCAGGTGGCCAAAATCGACCATCTGGACGAACTGTGGAGCTGTGAGGTGGAGATGGCACCCACTCCTCACACTCTGCTAGTAAGCCTCTAAATCTGGGGCCATATGAGCACTGCAGGCACAATCAATAGGACAGCACCCTAAAGTAATTACAGTGTGCCCATTTTCATCTCTCCTCAGAACTAAGTCCCACTGAGTGCCATGGGTCTTACTTCCAGGGGGGCACGTACCTGTAACACGGTAGGCTTAGAACATTCATGCATCACTTATTTTAAGTAGTGAAATGGGAAGTCATTTTCAGTACAAAAATCTAGAATTGAGCTGCACCCTCCCTGCCAAAAACTCACAAAAAGACCTTAGTCCCTTCCTTGTCAAACAAGGCCCCGCGAAACATTGCTTGGAAAAAAGAGACAATGCCCCTGGCTCTGTATCAAGCGCCCGTTGGCAACATGCTCTAAGCGGGGCAGTGGCTGAGCCCTTAAATCCGTGTTAATCCAGCAGCTTCTTTTAAGTGCTCTTCCCAAAGTCCACCGATTAATCTTCTCAGGCCGGGCTGCAGTTGGCATGTGACGGTGTGGGAGGCTGGCCTTGTGTTTTTTAGGGTTGTTTCAGAGGGAGAAGTAGAGTGGGAAGCTGGGCTCACCTCCAATCCTTCCTCCGTACCTGTCAACAGCTAAACCTGGAAAGGTGATGTTTCCATGCACGCTTGCTCACAGGGCGAGGCCACCTGGGTAAGCTGAGGCTGAAAGAGGAGCAAGCATGCTCAGCGCCAGCTGGTGGTGTTGAGGCAGGTGTGGAGTGACAGTGGCCGACGCCCAGCACCTGGACTGGGCACAGCACCTTAGCAAATCAGCTGGGAAACCTCCACCATGCAAGGGAAAGTGTAAATCCAGAGAGCAGGTTCCAGGAAGCGGGGCTTGCCGGCTCTTCCACTTTGAACAAGGGGTGCCCAATCTCAGGACAGACTCCCTTCCACGATCACAACAGGCCAGCTTTTCTGATGTGAATAAAGTGCCCTGTACTTGCTTATATGGGAAAAGATTGATTTAACCCACTCGACTTTCCAGTAAACATGCACAGGGCCAGGCTGTGTTTTGTGAAGGAGCAGTGCTCTTGCCAAGGTGAGCTGGTACAGTACAGGGGCCGAGACCAGTTCAGTAAGCCAGCAAATCCCAATTCTAATCTTCTCTTTCCTCGGCTGTTGACTACACAGGCCAGCATTCCACAAACTGCAAATCTTTCCGAGTTTTGCCTATAAAGTGAGGCATTTAATAATAACTTTTCTAGTGTGTGGGATACTGTGAGGGTTCCAAGATACTAGTGTTAAGTATTGCAGTTAATAAGATTAAGGCCACAATCCTATGCAAGTTCCAGCAGAAAAAAGGTCGACAACTCCCAATAGATTTTCCCCTGTATAATCTTGCATAAGATGGCTATTTAAGACTTGGAACAAAGGTGTTGAAATGTCCTTTGTCTTGTGATGCATGCAATTTGCAGAGTTTGACTATGGAATTAGATTCCTTAAGTGCATGAGGAGCAAGTGACAGTGTACTCTAACACCCCTTTTTAGAAGCGCCTGTGTGCATCTCCATTTTAAAACACGTGTTTTAGTTCCTTGGAGTTATTATGAACTGCAGGCTAAATGGCCCAACTATGTAATGTCTCTGCAAAAAGGACAAATGTTATTTTGAAATGTCTTAATAGAAAATTTACTTCCAAAGTAGTAGTTTCCCTATACTCCTTACTAGTCAGACTTCATCTAGAACATTCTGTCCAGTTCTGGACACCGAAATTTAAGAAAGTTGCAGAACCATTGGAAAGGGTCCACAGGAGGGCAACAGAAATGATCCAGGGTTTGGAAACACTGCCCCATGAAAAGAGACTGAGAGAACTGGTCATGATCAGCCTGGGGAAGAGAAGAGTTATAGGGGGACATGATATCCCCCTATAAGTACCTCAACGGCTGTCACCAAAGAGGAAGGACACTGATACCAGAGTGTGGGACACGCAATAATCAAGTTGCAACAACCCAGGTTCAAGCTGGGCATCAGGAAAAGTTTGCAATACGACAGTGGAACCAGCTGGCTGGAGAGGTGGTGGGCTCTCCCACACTGGAGACATTCAAAAAGAAACTGGATAGTGGGATGGTGTGAACTGGTGTCTGGCAACAGCAGGAGGTTGGATGAGATGGCCTTCTTGGGCCCTTCCAACTCTACTATTCTGATTATTTGTGTTAAAACACCTTTTAATGGCATAAGCACTGCTCTGTGCACATTTTTTAAAATAAAAGCTGCAAAGTGAGTTTCTTTGCAAACTTAAAAATGGATTGAAAATACATGCCTATCCTTTGGCCTCTAGATAGTGTAGATGGCTATAGGATTTTTCAGATTCACAGCGATGAGGTTGGAAAATCCCCAGCCTTGTCACACTTGGGGATCCGTGTTTCAGCCAGTCAGAAAATAACACGTTGGGTGCTTTTTCTGGGCTGCAAAAAGACCTTGGAGCACAGGGTTAGGGTACAGGAGGAGAAGCAACGAGTACCACCAGATACAAGGTACCATAGTTCCTCTCCTGCTTTCCCTAGATGACTGAAACTGGCTATTTAAACACTTTCTAGGGCTGAGGGCACCCTGCGTACAATTCCCATAATCCTCTCAGGATTACCAGCTTCCTAACAGGACTGCACCCTAAATCAGTGTACTAGCTTGCACTGAAGTGCTTTTTAATATAACAGCCTTTTTGTGACTACTGTAATAATTTTTAACACAGGTGAAAAAGCATGTTTGCACAAATGAAAACACTGATGATTTTTTTTTTTTTTTTAGTATATGCTCTGTGGGTTAAATTGGGGTTGCGTAGTCCATTAAGTATCCCATATGCCCCTGGTCAAATGCCCCCGCTTGGCAGCAGCTCACCTCTGATAGTTCATGGGTTAATTAAGCCACCATTCCATCCAAGCAGGCCCCCTGCCTCTGATGGTCCGCAGTGAACAAGGGGCAGAAACCATGGCTGGACTTGGATGTTGGGTCTGATCCAGCAGGAGGGTGTTAAGTTTGCCAGTCGGTCCCAATGTGCAGCTCCTCAGAGGCTGGCTGGCATCCCGCCCCCAACTTTGCCTAAACCCTGGATTCCCCCACAAGCAGTTCTTCGCTTGCCTGGCCTCTCTCCATACCTTGCCACGCTGCACCTGCTTTATTGCTGCTGCTGCTGCTGCTGCTGCTGCTGCCACCACGATACATACAGGGACTATCCTAGGCTTGGGTCGAAGCAGGGTCCACAGAAAGTTGCAGCCGGGCAGTACACTTGAGTGCAGAGTTCTCCTGCTCCTGCATTTCCTACAGCATAGCATTCTCTGAGTAGGGATACAAGCGAATACCCCCATCTCTTGAAGCCATAATGTATGAACTTGGACGAGATCTGAAATCCACATGACAAAGGTGACAAAGATTAAGACATGGTTACATGTTAATTGTATTCGATGAGAGTTGCATTCTACCTGCTCAATTTAAGGTTGCATTTGAAATGTTTGATCAGGTGTACTTGCTGCAGGAGTTCTATCTTTTAAAATGCATTTATTCCATCTGTGCAAAGGATTCTTCAGCTTTCATTTTATTTTGAGGATTATTTATACTTTAAATAATATGCCTTCCTTCCTTTCTTTCTTTCTTTCTTTCTTTCTTTCTTTCTTTCTTTCTTTCTTTTGTTCATTCATTTAATTATACAGCATACAATTTATAGCAGTCCCCAAACAGGGCTGTGATACTTGCAGTTTTCAATAATACAACATTTTAAATAAGTTAAAAATTTAAACCATTTTGTGAAATTTAGCACAATGGCACTTTCAATTTAGCAAAACAGCACTTACTCTCTAGATCTGTTAAAAAAACACTAGAAATAGGTACCCCCTGCAAGCCATCAGAAAACTCTTAAATATCTTGAAAGGATGACAAGGTTTGTACCAGATAAGCCCCAATGGGGAGATGGTCCACAGTTGGGGGGCCGTCACTGAGAAGGCCCTCCCCCTTGTTGCTGCCCTCTGAGTTGGTGCTTAGCACCAGGTCTCAGGTGTTGAGCATAATGCCTGGGCAGATTCAGGCTGGGAGAGTACTGTGCTCCATCGAGCCCTGCATTTCCAACCAATGTAAGGTGGGAGCAGCCAGCATACCTTACTACATATTTTAAGGCTGCAATCCTATATGCTTTCACCTGGAGGTAAGTTCCACATTGACTTAACTACTGTTTACTTCTGAGTAGATGTAAACAGTGCTGTGCTGCAAATCTCCAAAATTTTGACCTTGTTGCATTTGTATAATCCATGCGAGTATGCCAACCTTTTCTCCTTTCCCCGTTTTCTGCACCCTCTGCTGGCCATACATGATGTGACCTCAGCTGGTAAGTAATTGCAGTGTTGCTGCCTCAAGTCTGCAGAAGCAAAGGGCACTAGTCCCTTCTAACCTCTGGGTCACTTCGATGAATAGTCGTGCAAAAAAACATTGTTGCTGTTATGGGAATATCAACCATGCACAACATAATTCTCTGCAGTGAACAAAAAGCAGATGGTTCTACACTTCTGTGTCAAAAAGAAAGAAAACCCTCCTGTGGTACTGATCACATAATTGTTTGATTTAGGCCAGTTACTACTGATGGGATAGACTTTGTTCATTTATTTATACTTATCTATTTATTATATTTCCATCACCCTTTTCCTGCAAGGGACACAAAGCTGTTTACACAAACCTCTTCCCCCACAAACCATTTTACTATCACAACAACCTTGTGAGGTAGGTGAGGCTGAGAGTCAGTGAGCTTCATCAACAGGGGACTACAGCTCAGCTCTCCCATCTCCCAGTCCACTGGGCGAACTGCTGTGCCTCACTAGAGAATCTCTGTGTGCTGCACCAGCCTTCTAGCATGCATGCATGCATGCATGCATACATACATTTATTTGTATGCCACCACCTAGCCCAGTGGGCTCTCTGGGTGGCTTACAATAAAACAGGAAAAAAAAAACAATAAAATAACAGTTAAGAGCATAAAGTCCAATTAAAAGAAGGCTATATTAAAGCAGTGGAAGAATATGCCACTGTTTGCCTTCATGCATGCTCAGGCTTCATTGCAGCAGTACATTTTACCAATCTGGAATCTGTTTGGCTGTAGCAATATAGAAATGATAATAAACTATAAATGATAAATACATTTATATTAGGTTCCTTGCAAGAGGGAAAAAAGTGAGCTATCCTGTACATGCAAAATATTAATTACTATTTTATGTTGTTCCTACTGTGCCTTATATCCCAATAAGCTGAATTCCAGCTGAGCTAGGAAAATTTCTAAAATGAGTACCAGGATTGGATCATGCACACTTTGCCACAGCACTGCTTTCCTTCAGTTCACATGCTGTGCTCCTCACCACATCACCAATCGGCATGCGCGCATGGATAAAAGCGGTGCCCACACCCCCAATTTGAGTGTCTGAGTGATTATGCACCTGCATTTCCTCCCAGCGGTAACACGCCTCACCAGAAGGGCTCCTGACCAAAGCACATCATTCAGCATGGGTCAATGCTGCACCCGAAGAATCCTGGGTCGCTTCCCAATGGTCTCCTCATTCTTTACTTCCCAGTTGCTTCATCAATACACAGTACTCATGTGAGGTCGAGAAAGATGCAACTGCGGATTGCAGTACACAAATTAGTAACTTATACCATGTCAAAGAAGACCAGTCCCTTCATTCTTGTTGGAGTCCAACCGATTGCAGTATCGTTACAATTACATAAATAAGTAACTGGAGCCATTCAAGAGGCAGCTGGACAGCCATCTGACTGAGAGAAGTCCATCACAACCCCAAGACTGCTTTTGTGGAAAGGCACCACTAGCTCAGACCTCCCCAGCTTAGGACCTTTTGCCCCAAGTACATTCCTTTATACTTGCTTACACTGAACTGCATTTGCCATTTCGATGCCAGTTCTCCCAGTCTGGAGAGACATATTTGGAGCTCCTCATAGTCCCTCGTTGCTTCAACCAGCCTAAATAATTTGGCATTGTCAGCAAACTTGGACGCTTCACTGCTCACTCCTAATTCCAGATCACATATGGGAAGCACTGGGCCCGGCACAGAGCCCTGTGAGATCCCACTGTTTACATCCCTCCATTGGGAGAAAGTGCCAATTCCCCCTCCTGCCTCTGCTTTCTGTTGTTTAACCAGTTTCTAATTCATAAGAGGACCTCCCTGCTTATTCCATGACTTCTGAGTTTGCTCAGGAGTTTTTTGACGAAGGACTCTTGGACACCCAAGTCAGCAATGTCTCCTGGATCACCCCATTCCAGGTGTTTATTGACGCTCTCAAAGAACTCCAAAAGGATAGCGAGCTTTGCAGAAGTCACACTGGCTCTTTCCTAGCAGGCTTTGAGATCCACATAACATGCTTAATGTCAAAAGTAAATACATTCATAGGTTATCTTGTTTTAACCCTGTGATTTATCCCCAGATTAGTGATGGAGTAGGGAGGCAAAGACAAAGTAATGTGGGTAGCTAGCGAGTGTGTTTGGAGTGGTGGTGGGGATTTTAATTAGTGACTTTTTAGCTCCATCTCTCAATTGTTATATGGTGTCAGCTTTTTATCTACAAAGGTAGTGTCACATTTCTATTTAGCCCTGAAGGGTTTTTTTAAAGGGGAGAGAGAGAGATTTGAGCTCTGTTTATGCATTATATAAAGCTGCATTTTCATTTCTCTGTCCCTTCTTTTTTGAAATGATTATATGGGAGCCACAGATGGATTAGATCAACAGCTGCCTTTAGAAGCGTAAAGACAGGAATAGCTGGGCCACAGGGACTGCTGAGCAATGCTGCAAGTGCTGCATTCAGACAACAGATCCTCTGAGATGGCCCCGACACCTGGATTCATTCATACAGAGCTTCCCGGAGCACGGTCATAGTTACGTTCTTCTTGTTGCGGGAAAAGGGAGGCCCAGTCTGTCCAAAAGTAACTAGGCTGAGGAGGAGGGATGAATGGATGAATGGGCCATGCTGGAAACACCTGTCAACGAGACCTCTCTGAGCATTTACACACAAAAACATAACGCCAGATCTGACGGCCAGCTAAAACAGAATGCCAGAGTACTTGCACTGAAGATAAATGAGCTGAGGGTAACAGGAGCAGAAAAGGGATCCAGGGGATGATGGGCATGTCCAGAACTTTCCACTTCTGTTCTTGCTCTCCATTCAAAAAACAAAGCCAAGCCAAGCCAAGCCAAGCCCAGGCTCAGTTCTGAAATGTGATTCAAGCGTGGTATGTATAGAATTGTTATATACGTCTTACTTTGTTGTAAGTTTCACGGATGCAGCTCTCGCCTGTTGTTGCTCTTGGTAGAACATCACTAGAGGCTTACTGGCATGTCAGGTTGAACTTTTATATTTACAAATATAGTTTCAGCATAGGTAGAAACACACAGCTTAAACACACCCAATGGGCAGCCAAGGTCCTTTGCTTCTTCGTCAGACCTCTGTGGAGACAGCTAATGCGGATCAAAGAAAGTCCTCCTTCACTCTGTGTATGGTTGAACTATGGAATGCTCTGCCTTGGGATGTGGTGATGGCTGCCAATCTAGCTGGATGTAAGAAGGGACTGGGCAGATTCGTGGGGAAGGAGGCCACCTGTGGCTACCAGCCCTGCTGGCTATGGGCTCCTTCCTTAAGCAGAACGGCCATGCCTGCATGCACCAGTCAGCGTGGAGCTTGGGCAGGTGGAGGTCTGGCACCCGCCCTGCTTGTTCCGAGACAGGCTTGGAAAAGGGTGAGGCATGCAGTGGATTAAATGCTGACCACTTTTACTTTGGGGGGATCTCCTGTCGGAGCAGGCTCAAAGTATTTTGCCTGGGCAAGCATTCCCACGGCCTACAAGTCCAGTTCCTGGCTGTGGCCTTTTGGCACCGGAGGCAGAAAATCCACAAGCACCTCTTCTTCTCCCCACCGCCCAGCTATGAGGTCAGTGAGACCGCTGCCCCAGCTGGCTGATGTGATGAGCAGCGCTGCCATGACGGGCCTCTGGTGGCTGGTCCCGCAAATTCCTGGCCCTTTCCCACTATTACAGAGCAGTGGCAGGTGAAGGGCAACTTCTTTTGCTCCCAGATCTAGTCACTGGTGAGGCCTGTTTCTGAGATGAAATGGGACTGCCAGTCTATGGACAGAGGGCGCCATTTTGCCCTTCAGCCCAGGCAGCAAAATGGGAGCCAGGTGCAGGAAGGCTGGTCTAGTAGGACCTGAGCCACATGTCATGTGGGGGAGGGGGCACTCCGTGCAGAACCCACTGCATGTGTGGGGCTCAGGGGAGCAATAGATTGGCAGGGGCCGGACCACCAGTATGGGCAGGACTGCGGGCTTCTTGCCTCCTGGCACCGAAGATACTGTGCGTGCGGGGGGGGGGCGCGTTAAGATAAATTGCCCAGCTGCCCCCTCCCTCCCCGGGCTGTGGAGACCTCTGGCAGGTCAAGAGGGCGGATCCTTCCACCAATCCTAACCTTCCTCCTCCTCCTCCTCCTCTTTAAAAGGCTCTTGGGATGAGCAGGAGAACTCCCCCCCCCCTTAAATAACACGCTCTTTCCTGCGTCTTTACGAAGGAAAACAGTCCAACGCTGGAAGGCGCTTAAGGGGAAAGGAGGGGGAGAGAGAGAGGATTTTTTATTATTATTTCAACCAGCCAGCCCAGCCCTCCCGAGCTGAACTCGCCCGTCCAAAAAAGGGGAAGGGGGGTCAGCGTCGCTGGTGAAAAGCTACCGCTCCCTGCCCGCGCGCTCAGTCGCAGCGCTGCCTGCCTGGCTCGGCCCGCGCCTCCGGCCCGGCCCGGCCCCTCCGCCCCGGTGCCTCTGGAAGCCCGCAGAGCGCGCGCACGGGCCGGGCGCCCCGCGGACGAGCGGCTTCCCACGCGCCCGCCGGCCCGCCTCGGCTGCCCCCTTGCGTGCCGGGGGGAGGAGGGGGCAGAGGCCGCCCCCGCCCGCAAGGTAAGGTGCCCGCGCCCCTCTCGCCCGCATGTGCGCCGCCAGCCCGAGAGGGGGCTTCGTGGGATGGGCACCCGGTGGAGCAGCTTTGCGTGGCCGAGCTGCCCCGTCTGCCCACTCTCCTCTGGCTCCCGCCTCGGAACGGGGCTTAATTGCGACGCAACCACGCCAGCACCATTCCCCCCCCCCAAAAAAAAAGTTTGGGTTTTTTTCAAAGTCTGTATTTGGTTGCCTCCACTCTTTTGCATTGCTGGGTTCGCTGCCGCTGCCTCGTGTGTTTGTTCTTGTCCTTTTACCACCCCCTGGCGCCCCCAATCCGGCCGAAGTAGGTTCGAATATCTAGGGCATATTTATCTGTTTCAAATAACACAGGCGGAGGGGACGCGTCCTGTGCGGCGCGGTGGAGAAGGTGCATTGCGGGCGAGGGCTCAGACTTTCGTGGAGGGATGTTGAGTTCTGATCGGGAGAAGCTGCCTTGTTCCAAGAGGATCAATTGACCTTCATCCGAACATGCCTCCCCCGCCCCCACTCGCTGTCTGCCTGCCTGCCTGCCTGTCCGTCTGTCTTTCTTGGATGTTGGCTTAAAGAAAGGAAAAAAATCGGAGTCGCTTGCCGTCCTTTTGCAGTTTTCCAGGCATCCCGAGTTGGGAAGGGCTGTGCTGAATTGAACCTTCCAGCCCCGAACGGTGTCAATAATTGAATGCGAATAATTTATAATAATCAGCACAGGGTGTATTTGTTCATGACAGGGCTCTTTTCTGTGAGCAACATGTTTAATAAATCATAAGGCCAGCAAATTCCAGAAATTTTTGTGCTTTTAAAAAGCACATTTTTAGATCTGTGCTCAAGTGGCGCTGAGCAGCAAGGAGCCCAAGCTGGGGAGAGGTTCTCCTGTGGAAATGGAGGCATAGGTGGCCATGGGGTTTGTGCAGGAGAACTTCCCCCTGGACTATGCTCCAAAATCTTAACTTGCCTGCAGCGTTTCACCAGTGTCAGATGTTAACACACGGAATAAAACTGGGGTCCTGGTTTCCCCATAGCAGAGAGGAATAAATGAACTCTCAGCTTACCAGAAAAACAGGCAAGTGTAGTTTGTTTATATGTGCATGAAGGTGCGGATTTTTCAGAGCTGTTCTAGGGGTATTTTTGTTGGATGGAGTGTGGCAGGGGAGAGAGTTAGCCATAGCCTTACTGAGTTCCACTGTATTGGATTTCTGCTCTTTGACGAAGCTGGGGTGAGTTAAATTCATGGGGTAGAAGAGAAAGTTCTGTTTTATATGACTTTCATTCAGACAGCTGTATTTTGTATGTGTCTCCGGCATTGGTTATAGATTTAGGGACCTGTTGATGCTTCGAAGTTGTGACTTTTGTAGCATAGGACTGTCCCCTAAAAGAGTGTGAATTCTTGCTGCTTATTTATTTATTTAAAGTTTTTGTACCCTGCCCTTCACAGTGGCTCAGGGCATATGATAGTGGGGTAGGAGGGCAATAAATGTTTTATAACAGAATCTACAATGACTCACCTTGGTTCATCTTGAGGCGGGTGACTTTGCATATGAAAGACTGCTGGGAAAGGGGGAACTTAAAACAGAGCTTGATTTCTAAAATGAGCTAAGTCAAGAGCACAAATAGATCACAGCTAATGTTGTCGGAGCTCTTACCTGGACTCCCAGTGTATCAGAGTTAAGGTACACTACCCATGTACCAAATTCCTTCCTTCTTTTTTGACACTTTAGTTGTGGCTTAATTAAGCTGCACTTAATATCATCCTGATTTTAAGGGAGAGGGTCAGATCATACCAGTTCAAACTACAACAGAACAAAGTGTGTCAAAGCTGGCATTCAACCTGTGGTTTAGGTAGCATCTATTGGGAGAGTAAATCATGCCTCTGGGCCCTTGGAAGTTCAAATGTGTGCTTTAGACTCACTTCTCCATTGCCCCGTTGCAATATTCTAGTACCAGGCAAGTGCAGAATGCTGCAACTATTCTTCCCCTTTCCTCCAAAATGTAGATTATGGGTTGTTTGTATTGCACCTTTCATAGAAGGGTCGTATTTTTTGGTACAGTGGCTGCACAGTGGTTTCTCTGCAACCCCTTTCTACTTAACATTTTGAGATTAAGTGAGGATTCCAAGCTCTAAATTCTGTAGTCTTCAAAGGGTATAGAGGATAACATTTTCAGCAGTGGCACAAGAATTGTAGACTTTTTTCCAAGGAATTCTGCCTGCACAAGGCCTCCTTGTTTTGAAGATCGTGAAGACAGAGTTGGCATAAGAGCTTAAGAAGCCTCCTGCTGGATCCAGTCAAAGGCATTTACCTAGTCAAGCAATCTCCTTCCTAAAAGAACCAAGCAGAAGCCCACAAGCCAGACGTAGGCCTTTCACACTAGAGCTCCTCAGCCTAGTGTTCAGTTTCACAACTGGCGATTCTGCACGATCACAGAGGCTAAATATGCCACACGGGCCTACTTTCTCCTCCTCTGCCTGCTGGCCTTGAACCAGGTAACTGGCATAATGACATGTGTTGCCCTCACATCCAGACCTGGCAGGAGTGGCTGGCTGGAGAATTTACAAACCACCCCGTAACCCTAGAACAAACTACAGATAATGTGTGTGCATGACATACAGACATACTCAGGGATCTAGTTAATGGGTGGTCCTCATGGTGCAAGGCCTGGGATAATTAGGGCCATAGGAGGTTTTGGAAAGGGCTTGGACCGTGTGAGCCAAACCCCTCCCACCTGGATTCTTTTTGCTGCCTTTAGGTAGTAAAAGCCATGGACCTAGACCGACACACACACACACACACACACACACACACACACACAGCCTTTGGGCTTCAAAGAGAAAGAATACAGTTGGACTATCCGCTTACCTTTTTTTTTCCTAATCTGAGAATGTTAATTGAATGCTGAATTAATTTCCAGAAGCCACATTATGCTTATTTTTGCAGTATTTCCACTTGTAGATATTGTTGACTTCAGGGATTTTAGAAAGATTGGTCTAAGAGCACAAACCTGCTCTGTTACTTCTGTCTGCTCACACTGAGTTCAATGGGGCTTATTCCAAGATAAGAGTGTATCCAGCTGCAGTCTTAAAATATTTGGGGGCAATCCTATCCATGTTTTGGCAGGGAAAGGGAGCTACAGTGACCAGCAGGCCCCAACCAGCCGCACTGGGAGTTACAGACCTGTTTTCCGTCTAAGCTTACATAGGATTTTGCCCTTAGTAAAGCAGAATCTAACATTATTCTCTTAATTCTGCTACTGAGCTCAATTTAAGGTGTTCATATTAGCCCTTTAGAACTTGGGACCAAGTTACCTCAAAGAACATCTTCCCCCATACCAATGTCCCACATCATTTTGTTGATGCAAAAGCCTACAGATTTTGGTTTAGTGGCAACACTTCCTTCTCTGCAGTGGCACCCACCCTGTGGTATTAATTTCTGGCATTTTTATTGAAAACAGAGCAGTTTACATGGGCTTTGCACCAGCTAGGCTGTTTTTGGAGCAACCTCATGTTTGTTATTATTTTGTAAACCGCATTGGAATGTGTTTAAAATAGGAAGCAATATGTCAAAATAGCAAGTAAATAAATATATCTTTGTTAATAAGACTTATTCTTAGCAGAACATTTCCTAGATTTAAAATTTGAATGTGGATTTTTTTTAAGAGGTGAATTTTATGATGATTTTTGTCGTAGCAATACAGTGATACATTTCTGTGGGCAGAGCTACTGAGGAAAGTGGAGTTCTTCCTTCTTGCCAAGAAGCCATTTTACCTTCTCTGGACACTCTGTCCGCTCACTTTTGAATATAGGGTTTCTGTGTCATGAAGAAAGATAATACTCTGTACCTGCACAGAAGTATCCTGCTCCTTTTCTTTGTTATGTATGTCGAACTTTTCTTAGCACTGCAAAAAGGTTATAGAGATGAACACTGATTAGAACCAGAGGAAGGGTAGAAGGAAATACGACCATTTTCTTGCCCACTCCAGCTCAGCTTGCACTGACTGGCAGCAGCTTGTGGTGGTCCCTGCCCTCTCTGGAGAATCTGGGACCTTTTGCACATCACTCACTTGCTCTTCCACGCAGCCGTGGCCCCTCCCCATCTCTTGTGGGGCCAGGGTTAAGGGGGTGGGCTTGCTGACCTCTAAAAGAATGTTCTGTGGAATTATAACTGTGTGCCTTTTTCTAAGTTGTTGGAGTTCCCCTGTTTTTCTAGTCTGTGACTTGCAATTACCACACCAGGAAAGTTCGGAATTTAGTAAATATTTCTCTGTTACGACCTTTTGCTACATTACATGGCACTGAGCCCCCTGTTTTTGGCACTCCTGAAGCATCAATAGCAAAACCATGTTGCGAACAGTGCCACATGGAATGTTACTGCAAGAAACTCCCGTCAGCTTGTGAGCTGGAATATTAACTGCCTCCTGTTCCTGAGGAATGGAAAGGAAAAGAATACAAAACCAATCCTTGGGAAGAGTTCCTCTTTTGCAAGAAGTAAGATGCAGATGAAATATTGCGCTTCATTCTTTCTCTGACTGAGACGGCTTTTCCTTTTTGAAAGGAACGTGAAGGAGGGAAAGGCTATCGACATTTGCACAATTAAAAGATAGAAAGTGACTTAATGATCTGTTTTCTCTCTCATATTTGCAACAAGCTCAGCTTTCTGTACTGCCATGTAACAGCGTCAACCTAGGAACGAGGCTCCCCCCACCCCCTTTGAGCGAGGGATGAAATTTCCACTTGGAAGTGTAGCTGAGGAGTTACCCTCACTGATGTGTGTTCATTTGCAGGTGCAGGAGGGACCTGGGCATCAGCCAGTGTGACGACCAGGCCTTATGAGGCCCCTGGACTGGTCAGACCTAATGCAAATTCTAGAAGCCCACTCTTAACTTCATTCATTACATTTCCATACCATCCAATAGCTGAAGCTCTCTGAGCAGTTTCCAAATATTTAAAACCTTTAGAAAAGCATTACAAAAACCCTATGTGTGCAGACACAGAAACATACAACAGAGGTGGGGGGCGCACACACCTCTGAAATAATTAGAAGCAATCAACAACAACAAAAATCCAAGCCCAGGTTAAAACCCAATGCCAGAAAGAAGAGGGGGAGGAGCCCAAAAGGCAACTGTTGTGCCAGGCTGGCCTCATGAAGGAGGTTGTTTCATCATGGGGACTGCCACAAAAAAGGCCCTCTCCCTTGTTGCTGCCTTTTGAGCCTCTTCTGTCAAAGGAGGCACCTGGAAGAGGGCTTTAGACAATGAATGATTGCCTAACGGGAAGGTTAGTGCCAGCCGAGGTGCTCCTTGGGCCCTGGAGGCAGAGTAGTTGCTTCTGCCTCCAGTACACCTGCTCTTGTCCTCAGCCCCACATTGCAGGGCCCAGAGTGGGAACAGCCATTCCCAGTGTGACCTTACCATGAACAAGGGGTGGGTTCTGATGCCTTCTTCCCCCAAACCAGAAAATGGTTACTGTTGAGTGTGAGAGATGCACTCCTGCTCTGCTTTGGAGCAGTGGCCTCCTGAGCTACAGATGTCCCCCTTTCCATTCCGTAACCTATTGGTTCTGTCACAATAGACACCTGTTAAGTTAGCCAGTAGGGCATGGAACACCTCTTAGCTCACAAGCTCTGGAAAGCCAGACTAGTCATGAAAGAAAATTCTAGCAAGTGGCATTCCACTGTTGAGTGATGGGTTATATTCATGTGCCTAGAGGTCATCAAATGCAAATATTACTGTATGACCCCACTCACGGGCAATTTATTCATACAAGAACTGCCTGTGAACTCACTGTTCATTACCGCTTCTTGAGACAACTTTGCCCACAAACATGAAGAGTTTATTTAGAAAGCAGAGGACACAACTCTGAAATACCTTCACATGATTTTCCATATGGGAAAGACGCCTCCCCCCCCCCGGTGTGTGTGTGTGAGAGAGAGAGAGAAAGAGAGAGATTGGGGAAAATGAGCTGGCAGAGAATTCAAGCACTTGGTCCATGATTTCTTCAGGAGCATCTAACACCATTAGTTTTCGTTGATGTGAATACCACATTCCTCGAGAAAACAACTGGGCTTTCACCCTGGCAGTGCTGGTTCACCTGCCAGATTCCACGAGGAAAAGAAAAGAGACTCTGAAATCTATAAGACTTGCCCTGCTGTTTTCCTGGGAGGATCAGCATTGTCTCCAAACAATCTGAGTAGGTGGTTGGTGGGACGAGGTTATGTTCCTCCATGCATCCTGGTCAGCAGGTCCTTTGGGACATATAGGAAGCTGCCTCAGCCCATCTTTCCTAATTCTCTCTACTACTTTACTTGGCAGTTGCAGTCTAGGATTCAAGCTGGGCCTTTCTCATCAGCAGATGTGTAGAACTGAAGATGCCAAGGTTCAAAGTAGGGGTACCCTCCTTGCAAAGCATTTGCTCCAGCACTGACCTATGCCTTTCTTTTCTGAGAAAGGTGTGGTCCCTCTTCTTCTCCATGCTTGGAGGGTGCAGTGGAGCCTGGAAGCCAAGCCACCTCCTGCCATCCCCCCCCTCCAGTGTGTTGCGATGTTCTGTCTGCACAGATGGCACCCTTGGACACTTTTTTCATGGAGAAGGAAGTGTGTGTGGGGGGGTGATAAATGGCACTCGTAATGGGCCGAATTTAGCTGACTCCTGCAATAATTCTCTGAGCCTGCAAATGTGTCATTGTTTGAGAAGCATGATGGATCTGTCTTTATTTTTCCCGTCCCCTTTCCTCTTCTTCCCTCTTTTCTTTTCTGCATTCTGTCCCTGAGAAAAATATTTGCCCAAGAAGTCTGTTGAAATAAAATGTGCTGCTTTACAATAATAATAAAAAGCTGCATCAAACTTGCATTCCACAAGCTGTGAGAAGTTTTGTCAAGTTTTTTTTGGGAAAAGAAGCGTGATGCTTAAAATATGGAACGTGTCACATTTTAAAGCAGGCAGGCGAAGCCCCATTTGTGTCGCGCAGGTCCTGGCTAAGCAGAATGTCTTGGTCTGTTTTTTCTTTCAGTGAAAAAAATACAGCTTCTGTTATTCTTTCTCTCTCTGTCGCTGTTTCTCTCTTGCCCGCTCACTCTCTCATGTCCTTCTCCCCCTGCAATCCCTTTAAAACAAAACAGCAGTTGAATATTTTGGATTATTTGTTTCCTGCTCAGTCTTTGTTGTAAACTGGATTACATGCAGCTTTATTTCAGGAAGAAGAATTCAGTTTTTCTCTTTGCACTTGAATGCCTTGCAATTCTTTATAGTGATTCATATGTTCCATTCATCCGAAATACAGTGTGAATGGATGCTGATGTGGTAGTTTTTGTGGGGCCGTGTGTGTGTGTGTGTGTGGGGGGGTGCTCCGAGCAATAAAAGTCCTAAAAGTGCTGAACCTCAGAGAACTTAAGGTGCTTTCTGCTCCTTGCGTATTGGCATCAGTTCAGCACAGCAGTTTGATCGCGAAGTCCCTCTCCGCCCACACGGAGAGACACACTCATTTGAGAAATTTCCAGCTGGAAAATTTCCAGCTTGAGCAGTTCGTCTCCTCTGATCTCTTCATGTCACCTTTTGCAGGCGTGTTTGACTGCCCTTCCTGAGGCATGCAATGCCAGGCATTACGCTGCCCTTCCGTTTGGGGGCTTTTAGACCAGCCTTTTGAAGACAGCCCTTAGAGGGATGCATTAGTCTCCTCCCCTTTTCCTCAAGTTCTTGGTGTGATCTGGTGGTGCTGGTGACCTGAGTGTTATCCAAGATAAGTTGAGGTCATGTCCAGATGGAAGGAGATGTGACTTAGACAAAATCCGCACATACATCCTTGTTCTTTCCTGGATCAGGGTGTGGCGGCTCCATCTGGATAGGAGATTCTTTATCCCAGGCTAGTCTCCCATCTACACTTCAGGTGGGTTTTCATGTAATGCTATCCATCCTGGTGAGGTACCCCAATGGATTGGCTGGGCCCATGGAATACCCATGATGAGCCCAACAGATGAAGGGGCTTGCTGCAGCTGCTTTTCCCCCTCCTGCTCCGTGAGTCCCCTCTACTGACCACCACAAGCATGACTTGATTTAGGTTCACTGTGGCTGTCCCTTTATCTCTCCCGCTGCCCCCAAGGTCTCAAAAGCTGGCTTGAAAGAAAGCTTTTGCAGTGCCCTTAAGGGGCAGGCATAAGCTGCCCTTTCAGAGTGCACCTTGGAAGGGCTCTTCATGCCTACCCAGTTTATAATTAAGACTTTGCGCCTGCACATGCAAATACAACATACTATCTCCGGAGGGCTCACTCCCTGTAGTGCATCTTCCAGGTGGGACAGTGCGCTCATTGCTCGCTGGGGCTGGAAGTGGACTGCGTTGTGCTTCAGGGAGCAGGTCCTGCCCATGCCGTAGGGGTGCAGCCATTGCACCAGATGGCGGTCAGCCTGGCTGGACTGATGCCTGCTCTGCTTCACCAACAGGCAGGCTATCCTTCACAGCAGAAGCGCAGGTAGGCAGTGCCGGGACTGAGCCGGCTAGCCTGACCTCTGCCCTGGGCCACCAGTGTGAGCCCTCGGTGCTTGCGATGGCAGCTCAGGGTGGGGAACCTGGCAGTGATCCCCCCTGCACTCCTCCACGCTGCAGAGCGGGCCCAAGAGTGGCTGCTACTCTGGCGAGCCTTGGACGGCAGTCTCCAAATGCTGCCGGGGCACTTTGGGGCAGCTGTCAGTGGCGCTTGCCTGGTGGCTCTTCTGATGCTACCCTGAAATGCTTATCACGTGTCTTGCTTGTTATTGGGCTTGATCCACCATGGGTCATGCCGTCGGGCCGCACTCAACATCGTGGGTCAACCTACAACAGACCGTTGGTTCTTATTGTGGTTGCCAAGTCTGATGAGAGCTACCAGTCACTGGTAACCACAGGTGGGTTCACCAGTAAAGGCAGTGGCTGGTGATTGATTGGTTGCTGCACCGTGCAAACCCAGACTGATTGGCTGCTGTTCTGCTTCCCAAATAAGGGGCTTTGATATATTTTGCAGCAATGTTGGCAGTACCACACACAACCGCAAAGAAAACTGCAGAGAAGCTTTTACTTGAGTAGGGCTTCCTCTGTGTAAGCTGACAACGCACACACGGGTTGGCTGTCTTGGTCAGACTGCATCTGTCGTACTGTGCCCAGTTCGGGCATCACACTTTAAGAAGAATATTGGCCTCTTGTCCTCCTTTGCACATGCTGAATAGCGAGGAGACTGGAAATCAAGTGTCATGATTAATGGCTGAATGAGCTGGCTAGATTTAGCCTGCAGAAGAGAAGAGGAAACTTGACTAATAGGGACCAGAAGGTCTTCTGAACATCTGACACAGATTCTGGCCCACTTGCACTGGCTGCCTATATGCTTCCCAGCCCAGTTCAAGGTGCTAGTTTTGACCTATAATGCATGCCTTGGGTTCCCAGTACCTGATGGAGTGCCTCTTGTTCTGTGCTCTTCCAGAAGCGGAGGCAGAACTAGAACCAGTGAGTAGAGATTGCAAGGAAACAGAGTTTGGCTAAAGGGGCATAATAACCATAAAGGAACCATAAAACCATGGATCAGACAGCGGTGGGAGAAGGCTGTGTGGTCCTATTGGAGGTGTTTAAGCTGAGGCTGGACCACCATTCATCAGGGATGCTGAAGGTCCATTATGTACTGCACATCCTGCATTGACTGAGGCTTTGGGCAAGAACACCGCCAAGGCTCCTTGCAGCCATGCTTGTGGGAAAGGATGGCAAGACAGGTTAGAATAGGTGGCACTTCTGCAAGCATCACTCCGCACTGCAGTTTAGACACAGATGCTTCCTTGGTGCACACTGGTAATGCAGAATTGTGCGTGTGCACACGCCTGTGCATGGGGCAATGGTAGGAGAATGCGGATACACAGTGGTGCCAGAGTGTCAAATAAGCAGGGCCAAGTGTGGAAATCCAGCTGTCCTGGGGAGTAGCAAAATGCTGAGTTCTGTGGGAGGAAGAACGCATTTTGCAAGGAAAAATGATGTGGGGGTTAAAATTTAACCTACCAGCTGCTTTCTTCTTGCAGTGCAGCAGCCCCAGATCCCAGCAGCACCAACAGGTCGGTGTATAACGCCCTTGTTTGGGGAGGGGAAGACGTGACAGGGAAGGGGTCCCAGCAGGAAAGCGATGGAAAGAACAGGAATTTGCAGGCACAATTGACACTCCCCCCCCAATGTTCATGCTCTGCTTTGAACAGCTGGCATCTTGCACATAATGAACTTACTGTGAGCCATCCTGAGATGCATAGGCGTAAGAGACAACATACAAAAGTTTTAAATAAATAAATTTCATGTTGTATATTTTGAACATTTAGTGCAAAGAACCTGTCTGTGTTGGACCCTTTCTTGCCAGCCATGTTTTCTTGGCCTGCTTAAATGCCATGCCTTCCCTTTAATGCGACTCCTCTCTCACCAGTCTTAGCAGTGTCGCGCCTTCCGCATGTCTGCGCGAGAGAGGTTTTGCCATCTAGAAATTGGCTCCTGGCGGATGGTGCTGCGAGGGGAGAGGAATGGGGCTGGGTGAACATAGACACTCATTTCAGAAACACATGTCATGGTCTAAGCCAAAGTAGCGGGCTATAGGAACGATATGGTTGGGGTAAGGGGAGAGATGTACCAATGATTATTATTGCTTTGCCTTTATATTCCTCCTTTGTCCCTCCTGTGAAGTACCCAGGGTGGCTGCATAGATCCATTTTACCCTCACAACCACACCCTGAGAGGTAGGTTGGGCTGAGAGTCTGTGACCAGCCCAAAGCCACCCAGTGAGGATGACAGCCAAGTGGGACTGGGAACCTTGATCTCCCAGGTCCCAAGATCAACACTCTCCACCATGCCAAGCTGGCTCTCTGGTGGTCAGTGGAATTTCTTTTAGACTCTGCAGGTCATCAGGACATCCTGGGCCCCGTGTGTCCCAAATTCAACTTTTTGGGCTGTATCCTGGCCAGTCTGGTACCCTTTTGAGGCTCAGATGTCTGAGTCTTCTTTACTGTTGCATCATTAGTCACAGAGTAGGGCACTATAAAAACATTTCCAACCTAAAGGCACATAGTCAAGACTCATTCTGTTGAAGTTTTGCCCGTGTGATGAGAGTTAGTACGGACTAAGCAGTCCTGGGGAGAGTCTCAATACGGAGCTGCAGAATTTCCAGCTAAGCTCACCGGGTGGGGAGGCAGACGGAAAAGCCAAACAGCCTGGCTTGGTCCTGTGCCTTTAACAGTGCATTGGCACACGGCTCTCAGCAGGGGGGAGTGAAGGAGGGACCACCTGCGCATGCTCCTGAGCCATCTGCTGTTAAAGAGGCAGCTGCAGGGGCCAGGTAAAACTGAACCAGGTTGCTTTTGCCTGAAGGAAGAGCAGGAGGCATTGGTCTTCAGAACACTGCTTTGCAAAACCCCGGGTTTGGATCATAAGGGCGTTTGCTTCAGCCTTCCGGGGACTATTAGAGGGCTGGAGCCCTGAACTGTTCATTGGGAGGCCCCCAGCCCACTGAGACCCCCACCCCCTGGACACCCTTCTGTCCACAAGCACTTACTGAAATAAAGCTGGAGGGGTCAAGGCTCTTTGGTGCTCCTCCTCCCCCTTTTTGCCCGCAGGTGCTTCACCTGCTGCTGCCTGCCCTTGAAACCCTTTGCCTGAGGTTTTTTCCTGAAATCACATTTCCTCCCCTCCCTTGCATATACATTCTTTTTATGAATAGGGCCGTTTTTAGGAGACACAGTCCTTTAAGGACAGACATGCAGGAGAGAGGCATTAGAGTGTGCATGAACTGAGAGCCAGTGTGGTGCATTGGTTAAGAGCACAGGGCTGGGACTCAGGCGACCTGGGTTCTAGTCCCGGCTTGGCTGTGGAGCCAACTGGGTCACTTTGGCCCAGTCACAGACCCTCAGTCCCACCAACCTGCCTCACAGGGTTGTTGTTGTGGAGATAAGACTGAAAATAGGAAAATGTTGTAAGCCAATTTGCATTCTGTAAAAGAAAAGGCAAGACATATTTATTTGTGTGTGTGTGTGTATAAATAAATAAATATACAATTAGCATGTGCGTATTTGTGCATTTTCTTGATTTTTGACTTCCAGGCCTGAGTCCTGGGTCTCTTTGGTTCCTTTGCACAATGCCTAAGCCTGCAGCTTCTGATCTGTATTGCAAACTTTTTCTGCCCTTGCCGGTGAGCAACCCTAACCCAACACATTCTTTTCTAAAATTTGGCCACGGTATCTCCCACTTTATGGCATGTGCCACCAGATGGCACCGTTAATCTTCCAAATTTTTG
This sequence comes from Varanus komodoensis, assembly GCF_004798865.1. NCBI lineage: Eukaryota > Metazoa > Chordata > Lepidosauria > Squamata > Varanidae > Varanus > Varanus komodoensis. The sequence goes on from NW_025335440.1 coordinate 4,109,803, forward strand.
TGCTGCTTTAGTGTATGTACAATCAAACTTCTGTTCCTGGTTTCAGCAGTGAATGATGAACCTGCCGTGTTCCGAGACCAATGGCTCATCCCACCCCGTCAGTTGGGCTGGCCGTGCAGAGGCATGTATAAATGGCAGTGCCCAGCTTAGGCACTCAAACAGGGGCTCCAACTCTGAGCAGTGTCCCCTCCCGTGCAGGGAACCAGGAATAACCGAGGCCAAGAGTGTTGAGAGCTTTGCACGGAGAAGGCTAGGATATGAAAAGCGGGGTCTGTTTCTAATTTATTTTTGGCCCTGCGTAGCATGCTGGTTGGCCCTGCTCTTTCTCCCTTGTCTGTGAGGCAAGTGCTGCTAGGGACAAGCCCTGGGCCTCCCTAATTTATGGAGAGGGGAAGCAGCGACGGCAGGCCGGCCGCACAGACAGTGAGCGATCGGCGTGCGTGAGGCAGTCAGTGCTGGAGAAGCGCGTCAGTGCAGAGGGAGAGCTGGCTGCACCACCCGCTCCTCCGTGGAGCCCTCTGGGGAACTTTGGGACTGTTGCCGGCTCAGTGCAGCCTACCTCACAGGGCTGTTGTTACGAGGACAAGTTGTAGAGCTGCTTTGTTTTCCTTGTAAGACGAAGAAATAGAAATGAAGTGTAATAATAATACTAATAATGATGGCCCAGCAGACCAGCGATGTAGGTTTTTACTCAAAGGAAAATCAGTCACCAGATTGGGACCACTGCACATTGGGATGGAAGAAAGTTAACATTTGCTTTTTTCCTGAAAAGCATAGAGAGTTAAAAAGAAAGTTCTCTGTTCTGTTGTATTTTTGCCGAGGAGTGGACAGATTTAGTGAAGTAAATAACTAGGTGGAGGTTTAGACTTCCCTTCCCCATTTGTGGGGGCCTGCTATGGATCAGCCCCGCATGCTTACTTTAGAGTAAGAAAAGTTGAGGGGAGGCAAGCATGCAAGAAACTAGAGCAAGCTTCTAAGTGAGAGCAAATGAGCGAAGATTCCACCGATGGCCACGCAATGCATTTTAATACACTTCAGCATTGTACATGGAGGTGTCCTTTATTTCGATGAAATGATCTTTGGGTGAGGGGTTACAAATAAAAATATAAATGCCTGCAAAATGCTGCAGAAGCACTCTGGCAGAGCAAATAATTTTCTGTTAGCCTCAATGAGAATTATGCAAATGAACTTCAGGATTGCTGCTTCCACTTCCAGGCTGGAGGAATCAAAAACTGTTGTCTCTGTTTTTGGTGAGCAAACCAGGATATAGTTTGTCCCTGATTTGTTTTAGTTGACCACAGTTTAAACTAATCAGCATTCCCTTGAGTTTGGATATTATGGTTAGTATAAAAGTGGGAGCCCAGGAGTCTTACCTGTTCCTTGGAGCAGTCCCAGGAGAAAGAAAGCATTCCTGTTGGTGATTTTAGACTCCCAAGATGAGCACGAAACCTGAATTTCAATCGGTTTGAGGAGGAATATCTTATTTTTATATTATCTCACATGTGATTGCACATGCCTTACTTTAGCATTTCATTCACACTGGTCCACTACGCCTTTCTTTGTTGCAAGGAGTTCAGGTAAATTTGGGTGTTGAATGCAACAATTAGGTTGAGTGGAAGTTGTTATGGAACCATGGGTTACTGTGTTGTCTGAACCAGCTGAGATAACAAACCATGGTGGAGAACCCACAGCTCACAATCCAGCAACAAACCATGGGTTCGCTTCTTGGGTTGTTTGCCATTCAGAAGCCATGGCATGTTAGCATAGCTGCCCTCAGGGACCACAGTAACCCACATATCACTGTGACCTTCACTGGAGGCCCTTCTAGAAACCCCCCCCCCCCATGAAGTGAAGGGGGAAATGTCCAGAAGAAGGGCTTTTCCTGCAGTAATACACCACCTTTGGAACCTTGTCCCCAAGGAAACATGCCAGGCCCTGCTTTGTTCTAGCACCAGATTAAAACGTTCTTGTTTCATAGATGTTCTGCTAATTGCTTGGTTTTAACATGTCTACCTGCTGCCTTTCTGTGTCCTTTTGATTGCTGGATTGTATTTACATCTACTTATACCTTTTAATTGCTTTAAGATTTAACTTGATTCATAACATTGTTTTGATGGTTCTTAAATTTTAATTGTTTGGTTTTTATTGTTTTAATGGATTTTATCTTTAATTGCTGTTTCCCTGTTTGGTATTACTTATTGTAAGCCACACAGAGAGTCTTGCTAGCTATGGGTGCAGCATATGAATATAGCAACCAACCCGTCTCAGCCCACAGTCAACCTTTTCAGTGTGAGTGACCCCTCTGCCTGTGCGTGATAGTACAGTGCAAACTGGGCTTCACTAGTAGCTCTACCAGCATTTTTGGCTTTATTGGTTTGGGCTTTGTAACAGGAAGGAGAAAATGAACTAGACCAGCAGGACTGGAAACACAAGGACAGTAACACGGAAGTTGGTAAAGTTCGGGCTGGCTACCTGGTCATCCACAAAGTGTCTGCTGGTTGCTGGAATTTTTACAGCCGATGCCAGACCAATTGGACCTAGTTTGATCTAAGAAACATTATCATGTGCTCCTAATCAAATATGCATTCTTGGAATCATTTAGCACAGATCTAGTTATAAGTCACTTTAGGCCATCCTGATTATGCGCTCTTGCTTTGCACATTCATGTGCACTGGCTGACCAAGAGGATTCTAGTTGAAAAAAGTTGCAAGCTGGAAGGTGGCCCATCCCTGCAGTGTGGGAAAAAATCTTTCTGTGTCACAGCTAACCAATTCATCAGGAAGATGGCCTTATTTTTACCCTTGTAGGGGATACCGAAATTCATCTTGATATAGCTGCCACAAGGATATCTATTGTTCTTCAGTTTTTTAAAAAAATCCTACATCCTGGCTTGGGAATATTGGGAGTTGTAGATTTATTTTTATGTCTAAACATGCATAGAATTGAGTACTAAATTACTTTTATTACCTCCTAGTTCTACTGCCAGTTCAGGATAATGTTTGACATTATACAATTGGATGGTTACAATCCTAGATAACTTGCATTTACTGGTATTTGGGAAATTGCTGACATAATTGGTTGCTGCTGCTGCATTTATATTCTGCTTTTTCTCCTCTTGGAAGGAGTGCAAGATGGCTTGCATGGTCTTCTTCCACTCCATTTGATAACTGGCTTTGTTTTATATGGGGGCCCTCAATTGGTGATCTCAGTCTTTTTTGGTGTTTCTAGTATATTTACAGAACGCTTCACTGTATACTGCTCAATAGGTGGCTGAAAGTACTCTTTTACAGAGGAGAATTTGGGCTGCCTGCAGAGTTTCCTGTTCGTAGGCCTGTTCAGATCAGTCCCAGCTGAAAAATAAAGAGCAATCAGAACGATCACCCATTGTCAGGTAGCATCTGGGCAGACAGGTACACAGCTCAGCTGGTCATATTCTTCCACCCTATGGTGAGATGGACTGTATTTCCATTTAATTTATAATACTTTCTAAAGTTGCACTGAAATGTATGAAATATTATTACACTACATTTATAACCCGCCTTTCTTCCTCTTTCAAGGAACCCAAAGTGGCTTATAAATTTCTTCTTTCCATTTTATCCTCACAACAACCCTGTGAGGTAGGGTAGGCTGAGAGTCTGTGATTGGCCCAGTCACCCAGTGAGCTTTGTAGGAGAGTGAGAACTGGACCCAGGTCACACAACAATCGGTCCAACACTCTCACCACTATTTGCTGGCTTTCATAAAAATGTAAATTAGCACACACAAGCTTTTGGGTTCCTTTTGAGCCAGCATCCTCTTTGGTCTCTTTTTCGTGAGTGGAGGGATGGTGCATTTCTTCTGCTGCTTCACTTCATAAGTGGCTGTCCTACTCAAGCAAGCCGCAATGGCCTGTTGCTTTAAAAAGAGTCCTGATAAAAGCCGGAGCACCAGTCCTCTCTGGTCCTATGCAGTTCTGCTAACAGCACCGCTATGTTCGAGGGAGTAACATCGGCCAGAGTTGTTTCGTTAGCTGAAGCACGCGTGGGCCCCTCCAGGGCTGCATGTGGCATTTGGACACTTGGTGCGGCCTGCAGAACTCCTGGGGTGCCACATACCTCCTCCTGCCCCCTGGCTGATCTTCAGCTCAATGGGGGTGGGGGGGCAGACGGCTTGCTTTCACCATTGTGTGCACTGCTCTCCACTGTTCGGCCTTGCAGGTGGAAGGGTTGTGCGCTCCCATGCGGAAGATCCCTGTTTCTCAGTGGTCTTGATTGGGATTGCAGAAGGAAGAAGAGACTCTTGCCTCACTCGCCTTTGCCCAGAGCAATCTCTGTCAAGACTCTCCTGCTTTTTCCAGTGGGCAGTGTACCAATCATGAGGACCAGCTCAGCACGTTAAGGTTAAAACCTGTCCTGTCCACCCAGCAGGCCTGATGAAGCCCACAGAAGTGGTAAGGAGGTGGGTGTGACCAACTGGGTTGACACAACACAGCGCGTCCTAGTGATTGCGAAGCCAGGCGTGGCTGGCTGTGTCATCAGAACTTTGTTAAGTACCAAGGCTGGGTTCAGACAACACAAGCTACCCCCACTTACAAGCCTGCATGGTATTTATTTATTCAATAGCTTTCTAACTCACCTTTCCCTTTTTTTAAAGAACTCAGAGCAGCTTATGTCATTCTCCCCCTCTTGCTCCTCCATATCCCTACAACAACCACCATGCAAGGTAGGTTGGGCTGAGAGTTAGTGACTGGCCCAAAGTCACCCAGTTGAGTTTGAGCAGGGACTAGAACCCTGACCATCTGAGTTCCAGATGCGTGCTCTTAATGGCAGCACCACACTTTCTCTCTATCATGTGAATCCAGCCTGTGCATCCATGCATTTGGACATCTGCCTCAGAGAGAAGGTGTGTGTTGACATGTGCATATGGGGATGCAGCCCACAGCCCCCCCCCCCCATTGCTGCATGCAACCTTGAAGGTGAGGATGTTTGCTGGTCCTGATCGTAGAACCTATGTGCCACTCTTCAGACAATCATTCTGCAGACAAAATCGAATCTACGTGTGAGCTTCTAAAACAAAACAACAACAGCAAAGACATTATAGACAAGTATTGTTTCCATGAAAAATAGAATAGGAGCAATGAGGAACAACCACAGAATAAGACAATTTAAAAGCTCAGCAGGTACAAGATTTGGGTTGAGGAATTTTACTTGTGCCAAAAAAGACTGCTTGGAACCAGGCTGCCTTCATGGGAAGAGAATTCCAGAACTTGATGCCACTCTGGAAGGCCCCTTGTCACCCACTCAACTTCTACAGATGAGGGGGCTTCTGGAGATGATGCTGGTAACCAGGCAAGGGGCAGGGTGAAGGCTGGCCTTAAAATCTAGCTGGTTCAGTCCGGTCAAGCTGATGAGGTGGTCGGTCTGTGCATCTGTGAACTACACTCAGCTGCCAGACGAGCAAAACCACTTCCCACCCACACCCCTTCCTTTCTCCCCTCCACTGCAGAGATTCCATATATTGCAGTTAATACACTGTCTGCCCAGCCACATTCTTGGTGCATTCCTCTTGTAAGCACTGTGGCTTTGCTGCACTTTATGAAAAAATGAAAAGAATGCTTTAAATGAAATTAATTCTTAGGGACCCAACTTTTCATTTAAACACCAGATCAGTCGGGGAAGGATTTTTGTGTTCTACCACAGGAAAAAAAGACCTAAAGTGTGATGGAAGGTGGATGTGTAACATGACCATCAGATTCTTCATATGGTTCTCTTTCCGTCCAGGGAAGAAATCTTCTGCAGAATAAGATTAATTTACAATCTGAGCTCAGTCACAACATCAGTTTTTTAAACTCCTTTGTCAGTTCTTCAGATGTTATGCACAGAGCAAATGCATATCTGTAGTTTTTGAGCGTGCAGGGCTGGAACTCCGGCAATCTGGTCCAGCTCAGCCATGGAGCCCACTGGGTGACTGTGGGCCTGTCACAGACTCTCAGCCCGACCTGCCTCACCTTCTTGTTTGGTAGCGCCAAACTTCATTATATACCCGGACCACCTTGAAGGATTGGAGTTGCGTGGCTAAAGATGCCAGAAAACAGAATTCATAGGCTCATCTCACTGATGAATCACTGAAAAGGACATACATCCCCCCACCCCATAGAGGCTCATTTATATGCGTAGAGGCAAATGCTAAGCATAAGTATTGTATTTATGGAGTATACAGTCCATCTCACCACAAGATCCGGGTGTCTACCTAATCAGGTTCTAATTCTGGGTAGGCGACAGATGGGATTGGTCTTTATCTTGAAATTGGAGCTGGACCAGGTCACTGTGCAGGAAGAAGACTCTTTCGCATAGAGGGAAGTCCTCTGGAAACACTCCAACTATACACTTGGCCTCCGGAAAAGAGGGCCTGGAATACACACTGATTGGCCCTGCTTTGTGGGAGCTGGGTCAGGGACAGGGAGGGCCTTTTCCCGTGTTGCTCCCTGGGAGTCATTCTCCCATCTGAGCTGCTGCCACCCTGTGCAGAAACACGGAGCTAGTTGGCCAGCGGCTTGATGCTGCATAAGGCTGCTTTCTGTGTTGCTCCTTCTGCTCTCAGACAGCTTCTGATGTGGCTCTGCCAGTCCCACAAAATCTGGACAAGCAGGGACACAGCAGGGATACAGGAATGCCTTGCTGGTTCAGGACACCCAGTTACGCCATCCCAGTTTTGCCTTGAATGTCTCTAGTGTGAGAGAGCCCACAACCTCTCTTGGCAACTGTGCCACTGTGGTATTGTTCTGACAGTTAAAAAGTGTTTCCTCGTGTCTAGCCCGAATTAGGTGTACTCCAGCTTAAGCTCGTTGTTCCATGTCCTGTACTCACAGATTGGTGAAAAAAGATCTCCTTCCCCATTTTGACAGCCTTGAGTTACTTGTGGAGAACTATCATAACCCATAACTCAGTATTCTCTTCTTGAGGTTGAACATACCCAGTTCTTTCAGTCTCTCATTATACGACTTAGTTTCCAGACCCTGGATCAGCTTTGCTGCCCTCTTCTGAACTCTTTCTAGTTTTGAGGCATCTTTTAAAAACTTGGGTGCCCAGGCCTGAACACAGTATTCTAAGTGAGGTCTGACTAGTGCAGAGTAAAGGGGAAGTAGTACCTCTCTTCTTCTGGAAGTAATACTTCTGTTTATGCATCCCAGAGTAGCATTGGCCCATTGATGGCTCACATCCCTGGGCACAGGCATTTTTGTTTTCAATCATTCTATCCCTTATGTAGGTCCAGATGCAGCGGGATGACTGGCCAATGTATGCACGACAGGGCATTTTGGGGGGTTTTCCTTCATAGGATTTCCATAAATTGGAGATGACTTGATGACAGCACATCACAGCAACAGAACAAGCATAGGCTTGGGCTGCAGTAGATCCTGACTGAAGTCCAGGAGCTGACTAAATCTGTAGTCCCCCTGCCCCATGATTATGGCTCTGACCCACTGGGCCCTGCAGCCCTACTGAAGTGTATCTGCCCCCCACTGATCCTGCACATAGCTGGGTGTCTGTCCTGCCTCTCTCCCTGCCAGTCTGTGTTCTTGGATGACACCAAATGGTACGAAAGCAGCATGAAACCTCACACTCTGGAGATCTTCCGTGTGGATGGCGGTAAGGTCTGCATTGGGTCATCTGTATGCCTTGGCAGCCATATCCATCCCACGGCACCTGATCTCTTCCTTGTCCACCCACTGTCTGTGGAGAGCGACCTTACCCTTTACAGACAAGATTACTTAAATGCACTGGAAAAATCTGCCCATGAACAGTAGTATGTCCCTCCTTAAACAGGAGGTTCTCCCTTTCTGTCAAGTTCAGCCTATAAGCATGCGCTTAAAGTTTATCGCACTCGCAAAAGCTCTGCTGATCAGGGGTCTTAATGTCTTGTTTCTAGAGGCCCCTCTTGAAATCCTAGCTTAAACCCAGGGCCAAAATTAGTTTGGTGGTCTCTCCCCATAGAGTTTCCAAATTCTTGTGGTTTTCTTGCAAGTCATGCAAATATCTGTCGTGTCCCATCCCCCCCCAGACTCCCAGCTGCTGAAGTCAAGTGACTCTTTTCTCCTTAGATTAAGAATTTCAGCATTTATTTCCGACAAATTTTTTTGTCCCTGCTGGCTGTTGACTCTTTCACAGTCTTAGTTCTCTGGAAGCAGAGCTTTCCTCAAAATCTTGACCTCCTCAAGAGTTAATATTCCCTGAGAGGATTAACCCTCCTTGCAAGGAAGGGAAACAGACTTTCTGTCAACACTGAAATGAAGTGAAGTTTGGGGGAGTCCTGCAGCTTTGTATGTGAGGGCCTTCTTGGATAAAAAGTCCTCTCCTGCGGGAGCCATGTCGCATCCTGCTAACACTAAGTGTATGCAGTGAAATCTCTATCCACACCTCTTGGAAGATGACAGAGCGAGCTTTGTTGCTAGTTTTGGTACAGCAGGGGAAGGAATAGCTTTTTCTCTCTGCTTCCATTGTGGAGGAATTGGTGCACTCGGGTGCTCCAGTTAACAAACTGCATTCTAAGCAGAACTGGGATGCGGGTTGGTAGAAGGCTTGCTCCCTGTGGTTTGAAGTGATGTTTTAATCTCAGGGTCTCAGCTTTAAACTGATCTATGTGGTTTCGTTTTATGTTCAAATTCATGTTTGTTTTACTTTTACATTTGTTCTTTCTTATTGTGTACCAGCCAAAGAACTCCTGCTGGGCAACTGATAAAGGGAATACATAAATAAAGGATGCACTCACTGCCTCGTTCTCACATTTTGGTCTACTATGTTTGGCATACTTGTTCTTGGAGCAAAAACTTTAGGGACTTCTTTACCGTGGCAAAAGAGCCGCAAAATGCCCTTCGCCTCTCTGGAAACCTGAATCTGCCTTCTGCCTGGGTGCATCTGCCTCCAGGGTATCCCACCATTTTTGCTGGGACAGATACCAGCTGGTTGTTCTCCAAATGCAGTCGTTCATCTCCCTTTTGTCACCGTGAGATGGGTTCGCATCACAGAGTTGTTATGCGAGATTAACATGGTTAATCTCTCTGGTCGAATTTGGACAACACAGCAAGCCACTCTGAGCTTTCAAGCTTCCACGGTTTGTTGTCTTGCAGGAACCCAGCACTGACTGGTTTGCAGGACATGCTAAGGGGTAGGTGGCTCTGGAGCCAATGTGGGTCTGGTTGTCTGCCACGCTTCATGGGCCTGGGGCAAGGAAGCCCCAATGCCTGGCTGTAAGCCTGAGGGCCACCACGTTCTACAAAGCTGCCCCTCTAAACTGCCTGTCCCCTTGCCTTTTACAGGGAGCCCATTGTACAAAAATTGTGATGCTAGACTCTTTCGAGCCTTGCTGAAAGAAGGAGGTTAAATTGCTTTGTCTACCCTAAACATAGTTTGCCAGAGTATAAATCTTTTATTCCTGTTTTGTGAGAAGCTGCTCTTAAATAACACTCGCTCAGAGAATTGGAAATCTTGCTGTTGGATCTTCTTTTAAGGCCCTCTTCCAGTGCTGAAAGTTTTTGCAGGGAAAGAATGGCTGGTAGAGGGGCGGAGAGGAACAGTTCTCCAATCCGCCCCGATGCAAACAGTGGCACTGCTAGCAAGAGATCCCTTGAAGGAACGCGCTGGTTTCCCACCACCTGGCGTCTGTGCTGACTGCATTCACAGTAAAGGGAGGACTTGTTTACCGGTGCCTTCCCTTTTGTGAGGCCCTCTAGTGGACAATTTGGAATGGTGTGGCTGCTTGTTTTGGCTGTTTGCATTTAATCAGTCAACACCTTTTCCCTTGTACTTCTGGGAGCTGGAATGAGATGGGAAATCTTTTCAGCAGCAGAATTAGAGTATGAGTCAGTAACTACCTACAAGTCATTAGTGCATTGCAGTTAAAGGGAGCACTGACCTTAAAGAACCCAAGCCTTTGTCTCAATTCCTGTGATACGGTAGTTGTGCTGAGCAAAGGGCACTCTGCACATGCTCAGATATACTGTGCTTTACTTATTCAAGTCTGCTTGTGAGCCCTAATTTTTAATATCCTAGTTTTAATGTGCTTGTAATTTTGCTAATTGTTGTGCACTGTCCAGAGAGCTTTGGCTGTTGGATAGCGTTGTTGTTACATGCTGGGTAATTGTCTCCAAAGTATGGCAACCCTCCAGAATGGGCTATTTTTGGTAACTCTTGGAAACTCAAGCCTGTGGCAACTCTTGTGGACTTGATCCATCTTAGTTCATCTTCCTCTGCTGCTGCCTTGGAGTTTCCCTAGCATGATTGTCTTCTCCAGTGCATCTTGTCTTCTCATGAGATGCAGTATCGACATGAAATGTAAAACTAATGGTAAGAGGAATGACGTGGAAGATTGTAATGGTTTAGGGCAAAGGGCAAGCACCTTCCACTGGATCAGTTCGCTGGCCTTGTGAGCTTGTCGCTAGTTGTGGTCTATTTCATGGCTCTTGAAATTGCTGCCTTTGCACCTGTGCCTAAATGTAGACTGGGCAAAGGTGACTTTGATCCACTTTCCATGTGCAGATTAGTGCTGTGGAGAAAGCGTTCTTCCTTCTTGGTAAAGGATGGAGCTGTTAGAAGTGAGGCTAATGAATTCATCTAGTTCTACTCAAGCTGCAACCTTGTGTGTATCTTTTTAAAAGAGTTTTACAGGCAGATTTGTTGGGTTCAGATGAGCTCTAGAGCCATCAGTCACAAACCCATTGCTTTTGCCTTAAGCCTTGTTATAATGCAGTCACTCAGCAGTGAGCATAAGGCACTTGGCACATGCTCAGAGACACACTGATTCAAACAGCATTACACAGCTGTTCTGCCTTCCCTCCTTAATGCATTTTTGTGGTTAGAGAAAATATCAAAGGAGCAGTAGAAAACTTGGCGGGGAGGGGTGGGAGTTACAAAAGAAAGCCAGTGTCTTTGGACTGAGCAGCATCTCTGTAGAGTTTTCTAAAAGAAGCAGAGGGACTGAATGATCATAAAAGTGTGGTCTGCTTTTTCATATGTACGTCTCGTTGCCCATGTCGCCAGAACTGTTTTGTCCATGTTTTGTCGGATCTAAATGGCTTTACTAAGAGTTCTCAGAGTTACAGCATCCAGAGAGCTAAATTGCTATGAAACCGTGAAAAAAATACACAGAGCTGTTCTAATTCAGCAGTTGAAGAAGGTAGAAAATATTCAAATTATTGAGCAGGTGAGCAGATCTTGTAGCCTGCTGCCCTCACAGCCCTTTGTCACCTTTGCAGGGTGTTGGTTTCTTCACCTGCCAGCCTGTTGATGCTGCCCTAGTTTCGTTTAGTGCTCTTCTTGAAGGTTTGGCCAGTTCCCCTGTACATAATTCCTCCAAGTCCTGCCTGAGTCGTCAAGGTGGTTGTTGCGTATCAACTGCCTGCTCCCTGTAACTGATTCCTTGCTTTGCTCAGCTTCCCCTTGCTGCAGCTCAGGGTTTGAAAGGCTCATGACGTGTACGAGTCCCTGACTGTGCTTCTCTGGCTTTACATTCCTTTGTGACTGAGAATCTGGAACTTTGGAGAGAGGAAGAAGGATTAGAAGCAGTAATCTCTGTGTACCTTGTCCTCTCTCCATCTCCTGGATATGTGGATCGGGCACAGACGGGGAGACAAATGAACAGGCAGTGTCAATACTGGCAGAAGGAGGTCACCGTGCCCAGTGAATTGCAATGGGTTTGGGCAAAGGGCAAGCCAATTGTGAGCATCTTGCTCAACCTCTGCCCCCCAGCCTGGAAGGGACACTGCTGTTTGCGTTTGCAAAGATGGTACGGCTACAGGTTGGGCTTCTGTGCTGGTAATTCCCAAAGGCCAGTGCTCTGTGGTGCTACATCCTTCATAATTCTTGGTGCAATTTCTTGACCCACTCCAAGCCCAGAGACTCAGTCAATGTCCCCTGCAGGAAGTGGAAGACCATTTCTTCAGGCTTTGAGCTCTGCTTGTATCCTGATAAGCTTTCCCTCCTCATCCACGAGGACCCCAGTGTCCAGGACAGTGTGCTGTCCTGTCATCAGGACAGAGGAAATACTTCACATAAAAGCAACGAAAGTTGATAGTGATTTGCATAAAATTTGTACTCGTTTGTTTCATTATTTATAGATACACATTTATAATTAGTGCAGTCTGAATAGTGATGCCATGTATCTCACTGCAGAAGGAAAGATTGTCCGAAAGACTGCCCACCTCTGGCTTCACCTGTTGTCAAGGTGTTTACTGTTGATGGGTAAATTCAAGGCTCCCTTCCTCCCTTTTTAAAGGTTCTTTATCTTTGAACCAGACCTGAACTTCACAGCCCTTCTAACAGAGGACCATCCTCTGCAAAGTAGGTGTTCTGCAGTGCACCTGGTTAATGTGAACCTACTTGTTAGTTTTCATAGTCTCCTAAGGCTAATTAGAGTGTTTGTGACTAGACAAACTAAAGCTTATCTTCGTCTGTGCTAATTCTTTACCTTCAGCGTTGTTCCAGAAGCACCTTGCTCACTGCGTGTAGCTGCTGTAGACACACGTAAGTCGACGACTGTGTCACCTGTTTTCTCAAAAACACCAGCCCCTGGACGGATGCTCCATAGCCCTTTTTGGCCAGGCCTGTCCGTGTCGTGACCCATCCACCCACCAACCAAGAAGGATGAGCTTCAAGGAGCTTGGTGGATTGGGCTCTGTCGCCTGCCTCCAATGGCTGGAATAGAGAACCTCTGGGCTGGGCTGGGGTGGGCTCAGTGTCTTGCAAAGGTTGCAGGACTGTTCTTGGTAGAGGCGTCTGTGTGCCCACCTAGCGCCCCCCGCCCCATGTAGACTTTCTGGAGTTTGCAGTTGCACTTCACTCATTAACTATTAACTAGGAAAAGATGCAGTTCCCCGAAAGGCAGTGCGGATAAAATATGTGCCTCGTGGGTGGTAACATTCTGCACCTGGGCCACAGAAATGCAGCCGAGTGTGCCCTTGCCCCGAGAAAACATACTCTCCATGGCTCCAAATGAAATCAGCCAATCTAATGAGCAAGCAAACACTGGGGAAGCGTGTGCCTTTTGCTGTACCCAGCGGATGGCTGTTCGTTGGGCCAGGGAAGAGTGGCCTGATTGACTCCAGACTCTCACCAAATTATAGATTATAAAGCTTTATATACGTAGTGGGAGTCGGTTGTTATTTTCTTTCGTGTGGCTGCTTGCTGCAGTCTGCGTTAAGGCTCCTGAATGGGAGAATTTGCGTCTCCTGAAGACACCCAAAAATGAACTCATTTAACGTGTTGATTTTTAAGGGGTAACTAATGCTGCTCTTGGCTGCTACCCAGACAGATCTTTCGAAGTTTCCTGAGGGCCTGCTCTTTCTTCTTCTTTTCTCCTTCTTGCTTCTGCTGCCAAAGGAGGGGGCCTGCTCAAGTGTTGATTGGCAGCGTGCGAGGCTTCTGAATCAGGGCCACCATTTCAAGTTCTTGGGGAAATTGGCAAGTGGCACCTTTGGAACAGTATCAACCCTAAAAAATGGTAATGGCTCATTTTCATCTCATTTTCTTTGCTCTCCTGTAAAGAGAAAATTACTAGGATGTTGTTGTGCAGAGTCCTTTTTTAAAGAATTATTTTTCTGAATGTGATCGCTTTTCCAAGAACGAGTGCCAAGAACTTAAGCATGTTTGTATTTCATTTGGGCAATAGCTTTCACTTACAAATGTATCATCAAATTTTCTGTAATCACTAAACAAATATGGCAGAAGATGACAGATTCTGAAAAACATCTAAAGAATCAGATAACTGTGGGACAAATGTAAATGCTTTCCGGACATATTCTGGGGAAAACTCTCTTGACATATTTAACTTGCTGTTCATGAGAGTGGAATGATGCTTTACAAAAATGGTGGTCTTGTGTTGTGCTCTTACCTTCCATTAACGTGGACTGAAATGTCTTGATGTCATTTTGTCCGTCACGGGCTGGTGGTAGAGAAAATATGCTGCTGAACCGCATACAGCCATGGGTCAGTTTTAAGGCACATTATCAGAGGGCTGCTCTCTTTACTATAATTGCATCCCAAATGAATTCCTACTTGGTTGCTACTATTTGTTTAAAATATGTAGACCTTACCCTTTAATCTTAAAAAGTGGCAGAGTGGCTTACAGGATAAGTAACTTCATTTTGAGCAGTCCTCCTCCCCCATCCCAAGCCTCAGTATTATTATTATTATTATTATTATTATTATTATTATTATTATAACATTTCTATGCCACCCCTTGCCGAAACCTCGGGGCGGCTTACAACATGATAAAATACATTGAAATACAATAGTACATAATAAATTACCATTAAATACAAAATACAAAAAATACATTGGCTTACAAATGTAAAATTAAAATTATCAGTATAAAATAAAAATATAGGAGGAGAAAGAGAAGGAAGAAGAAGTTGCCCTGGCCAGATAACATCTCCCAGGATTTTTCTAATAAAAATATAAAATGAAAGAGGGAAGAGTAGAGAGTGTTTGGGGAAATTAAGAGAAAGGAGAGGCAGGCAGGCAGGGCGGGCAAAAACAAGAGAAGGGCAAATGAGGTGTTTTGCAAAGAATGGGTAACATGAACGTCTTCCTTTCCTAAACTGTAGTTTCTTTGTTTGTGTCATTTCTGTACACCCAATAGCCAAAGCTCTCTGGGTGGTTCACAACAATTAATCAAATACAAAAGATATAATAAAAGTACAAATACAGTAAAACATGGTATAAAATTCCAGTGTTCAAATTTAAAACAGCTAAAAATTCCAGTATACAAAAATATAAAACAGTTTAACGTCTTAAACTTTTCCATTAAAAACTAGACCTAATTAAATAAGCAGACTTAACCCATCATATGGTTATGATAACCATAACCCATAGCTGAGGACAGCAACTTTGAGGAGAGACTGAGGGAGCTGGGTCTTTTCAGCCTTGAGAAGAGGAGAACCAGAGGGGACCAGTTAGCATCATACAGGTATGTGAGGGGGTGTCACGCAGAGGTGGGTCATAACCTATCTTCCCCTGCAGTGGAGGGCAGGACACTTTCCAATGGAGCAAAGCTCAGGGAACCAAAATTCAAGGTGGATGCCAGGAAATACACCCTAGCACCCCTAGGGCATGGAATGGGGTTCCATGGGAGGTGGTTGAGTACCCATCAATAAGGGTGTTTAATGACAGGCTGGACATACACATGGTAGGCATGTCATGAGTGGAGCAAGCTAGAGCCAGGGGTCAGACTAGATGGCCCGGGAGGCCCCTTCTGACTCTTTCTGTTTTTATGTAACTCATAGAAAGAAAGAAAAAGACTGAGACTCTTGTCTTCTGATTAGAAATAGAAATTTATTCTTTCACAAGATACCTGTCCTACAAAATATGCCAAAATATTCTGCATGGTATAGGTTCCGAAGCAGTCACACAGTAGAGGCTTCTCCTCAAGCCAGCATAGCTGCCTCTACCTTGAAAATATTTGGTAAGGGCTTTGAAGTAACATTTGCAGCAGGGAGATCAGAGTAGCGCACCTCTAATCAACAAAGAGGTACACTTTTCATGTTACATGGTAAAACATTTGGGAATAAATCCTGCAGGAACTGGCAGAGACTGCTTTAGAAGGCAGGCACTACTGTATGTGGGGATGAGGGGCAGGACTTGAAGTTAGGAGACGGGAGTATTTCCTATGCTACTTGCATCAGTATCATACAGTCTGTAACAAACTGGTCTTGCCTGGGTCCAGATGCTTTGGTGCTCCTTGGGCCAGCTCAGTCCGTAAGGTTGGGAGCTCTGCTGGTCTGAACTGAGGGCCTGGTTTTGTCTTGGGGTCTCTCTGAGATGTGGCCTCTTGGAGATTCCATGCTGAATTGAACCGCCTGGAAGTCCAGTTGTAAGAGACATATGCTCTTCAAAGGCTGAAGAATGGGTCAGCGGCCTCAAAGGACCGTGCTAAGAGGACACGGTAGGAAGTATGCCCTTTACTGGAGCTGCTGCTGCAACTGAGGGAAGATCAAGGTGTGCGAGCTGGAGGATGGGGACAAGGAGCAGAGTTGGCCTGTCCTGTGTTGAGCTGCCTGCTGAAAGGGACTGGAGAAATTAGTTCTAGACTAGCTTTCACTGAGGGTCTCAGAAAGGAGAGGTCAGCTCAAGGGCTGTTGGCAAGAAATGGGGGACAGTGGTTGGAAACTGAGTGGAGTCCTGCCTTCACTAAATGAATTTGCCCATGGAAAGAGTTTTCTTCCAGCTAAGAAAGGCACAAGGTTTGTAGCTGTAGGGATACATTTAAACAGACGCAGGAAAAATAGTTACTTGGCTTTCTTTCTTTCAACCCATACAGCCAGTTGCTAATCCCTTCTGTATTTGTCCAACCTAATTTTGCTCCAGTAAAGTTGTACTAATTGTCAAGTTGTACTAGAATGAAAACTGCTTGTCAATAAAAGACCATTGGTACGAAATCAAGCGCTCTCCTACACTGGGGTGTATTGTCCAACTGTTCACCACCATCCGTACTTAACAGAGGGTATGCTTGGTGATCCACCCCTTATTATTCACCACTGAACTCTCATCTGCACCTGCTGGTGAACCTCCAGTGTTTACTGACACTGTGCGATAGTTCCTGCTGCACCGATAATGCTCTCAAATGCTCCAGACTCTGCTAATTATTAGTAGAAAATTGAGGAAACTCACAGTGCTGCTGGAAATACAGAAAACAGTACATCTAACCAACCAAGTCATGGAATGTGGTCATAAGGGAGTTGTGAAAGCAGCTTCCAAATCAGTCAGCAAGAATCCAGAAGGCTACAACTTTGAGCATTTTGGTGAAAAGGGCTAATGCTACATTAGATGTAGAGGATCTTTCAGGATTCCTGAGTTTGTTTTCAAAGCATAAGCAAATACCCCGCTGTGGAAAAGAATGTGGGAGTATTTACAGGAATGAGATATTTTAGAAGCAACTGGAATAATCTCATTGCAGTGGATGCGTGAAAACACTCCATCTGTTAAAAAACATTAATTAAAACATTAAAATGTTTTAATTAATAAATAAATAAATCTGTAAACCACAACACCTATAGAAGCCACATGTTTCTGCTTTTATTTATTGATTTATTGATTTATGCATTTATTACATTTCTTGCCTACCTAATTACTGAAGCTCTTTGGCCAGAGGAGCTCTCTGTGGGAAAAGTATTATACAAATCCAGTGAGAAACCAGCGGTCAGAGTTGGCATGCTACTTCTTCATGCTTATGGAGACTGCAAAGGAAGAGACGTTAGACAGTCTGCTCTCCTTCAAGACTACATTTTTTTCCTACGATACCAGACCTGGAACATAGGACTGGATGGACATTTGGTACATAACTCCGAATGCCGCAAAGAAGGGATGCTGTCCATTGCACAAAGGGATAGAGACAGTCTCACCAAGACATTGACTGATGGTACGGTGATGCTGACCCTGAGGTGTGATGGCGCCATGGACCAAAGCAGAAAGCCCTTACAAATCCTGGGGATGGGAAGCAGCACTTCCTCGTGAACCCTGTGGGGGACCACAGAAGGCATGTGTTGAAGTTTTACACCGCAAGGCAGCCAGGCACTCCTTCATATATGTATCGTTCTTAGCCATTGATGGTGCATCTGCCAATAACATAAGAGCTCTGGTTGAGGGACTCTCTTCCAGTGCAGTCTGCGGGATAATAATCAAGCACCTGCTGTTCTGCTGTGGAGTCTGCATGGAGAGCTACAAATCACTTAGTCAGTGAAGTTGAACACATGTTTCAGCAGCTTGTAAGACTGAATTCATATTGTACACATCAGGGGTCAGATCCAGAGAACTCTGGGAGGCTGCAGAACCCAACAACCGCTGCCTCCTTGCCCTCCCCAGACATTTTAGGCCAGGTAGACAGCACGTTCCTTTTCACACATTCATTAATCCTAGCATCTTGGCCTTCTTTAGTGCTCTTCATGGAGAAATGTGAGGAGAAGGCCACCCTTTCTGGTTGATGTACTTCAAGTTCTTTGTAGCTTCAGGGAGATGGAGTCGCCATACTCAACATAGAGAATATAACAATGTCAGTGAAATGAAACCCATGGCACTGAGAGAAAGCATTTCCTTGGTGGGCGAGTCAACGCTTTCAAGGATGAAGCCGTTCCAGAGCCAGGTAGGACTGTGGTGCTGAAAGGAAACCCAAGAGTGGCAAAGCACAAGAAGAGATGCAAAGAGGACCGGTCTCATTCATATTGGCACTGTCTGTGATGAAGAAGGGGAAGGAAAGACAGTTCTGACTGGGTGCCAGAGGGCTGCTGCTAGGATAAGGGAGGGCCAGAAAGAGCCGGCCTCTCATAGGAGGCAGAGAATGAGTCCAGTTCCCTTTCTTTTCTTCTAATCTGAAGCCTGTTGAAATGGAATGTTCCTGATTAGAGTAGAACTGAGGAAGAACAAAGAAGAAGAGTCATGACATGGTCGAGTTAAGGAGTTCTTTTGAGACTGATGGCTGAGGTCCCTCTGGCAGAGATCCATGGTTGGTCTGTGTCTGTTGGCACACTGCTGGTCAGCCTGAATAATTTTATCTGCCTAAGCTGTTGGTTTTGTCCTCCAAAATGCAGCGAAAACCTAATTTCCCCCACTTTCCTTTTTGAAATAGGCTGACATGTTCCAACTCCCAAAGTCGGAAGTTACTGTGACCTGGACGGTGGGCCCAGCCACTTGGTAGCTGCTAGTCAGTTTGCTGGCTAGATGGCTGAGATCAGAAAGGCTTCTATGGTGTGGGGAGCCCCATAAAAGAGACCCCCTCAAGCTCTCTACAGCTGTGCCATCAGACTGGATCCCCCACCCCTCCCTCTCAGGCCAGGCCATCTTCTCCACAATAAACTTGGCATATCCCTCGGGACCCACAGCTTCTCGACAAGCCCATGTGCCTGGATAAGTTAAGCTGACTTTGCGGGCCTTATTTGGAATTCTGGGTATGCATGTGGCCACTGTCTCCCCTGCTTTATTTCTCGTCCTCTTTTTAAATAAACGCCATTTTATGCTGTACATTTGGCTGTGTTGTTTCAGAAGGGGGTTCTCCCTGCGCTCTTCTCCATGTGAAAGGCTGCATGGCTACAAAGCTGTCACTTTTGTTTTCAGATTTAAAAAGGGCTTTGGGAAGAAAAGTCCCAAGTTCCCTTCTTTTCCTTTTTCCCCAGGCCTGGGCTGAAGGAAGGGGCAACAGGGCTCAGAAGTTCCCCGTGTAGCATCCTAACAGCCCTTGAGGAAGGTCCCACCAGGAAGAAAGACTTTCCTCGCTCTCAGTCTCAGAATAGCACCCATCTCCTCAGTTTTTTGGCTGCAGCAGCTCTGCATGCATCATTGCACCTTGACTGGACTCACGTAATACTCTTGGTGTCAGGGCTGCCCTTGGAATGGCCATTGGTGAGGAATGCTGCTGCTACAATATTGGTGGGACAAACTTTGTGGCTCTCCTGCCCCAAGATGTTAGATGATCTTCCTCTTTGTGTTCCACCAATAGTTGAAGATACTTCTCTTTAAATGTGCTTTGGATTAAGTCATTGATTTTTAGTTTTGGTTCTTCATATTCTTGCTTTTTGAGGAGCAGGTACTCCAGATCCAAAAAGATCTGGACAGACTATGGAAGTGGGCAGGAGACAACAGGATCGCGTTCAATGTGGATAAGTGCAAGGTCTTGCACTTGGGGCATAGGAATAGCTGTCATAAGTACAGGTTAGGTGACAAGTGGCTGGAGAGCAGCACTTGTGAAAGGGACCTCGGGGTGCTGGTTGACTGCAGGCTAAACATGAGTCAGCCGTGTGATGCGGTGGTCAAGAGGGCGAACGCCACCCTTGGTTGCATAGCCAGAAGTGTGGCTTCTAGATCGAGAGAGGTATTCCTACCACTCTATACGACTCTGGTGCGTCCGCAACTAGAGTATTGTGCTCAGTTCTGGGCCCCTCATTACAGGAAGGATATAGCCAGGTTGGAGTCAGTGCAGCGTAGGGCCACAAGGTTGGTGGCCGGGTTGCAGGGGATGCCATATGAGTCCTCTTCATCCTGGAGAAGAGGAGACTCAGAGGGGATATGTTGGTGACATACAGGTATGTGAGGGGGTGTCACACGGAGGTGGGTAGAGACCTGTTCTCCCCTGCAGAGGAAGGCAGAACCCGCTCCAACGGAGCAAAGCTCAGGGAGCCAAGGTTTCGTTTGGATGCCAGGAAGCACTTCCTGACAGTCAGGACCCTGAGGGTATGGAATGGGCTTCCATGAGAGGTGGTTGAGGCCCCATCGGTGCAGGTGTTCAAGGATAGGCTGGATGTCCACATGGTGGGCATGTCGTGAGCGGAGCCGGCTGGTGCCGGAGGTCAGACTAGATGGCCCAGGAGGTCCCTTCTGACTCGCTTTGTTTCTATGTTTCTATGATGTTGCATTTAGTCTCACGGCTGTGTTTCTGTGATGGATCGTTGCTCCCCTTATGCCTGCTTTTGCATTTTGTAAGCTGCCTTGAACACTGTTTTGGAAGGGATATGGAGTTTAAAGCCTTGTTTAGCTAAGGATGCCATAACCCTTCAGACTTGGGGGGCTGCAGGCATCCTATCCATGGTGTTGCCGAAATCTGCCTTTACCTAAATTTCTTTGAGCACATTACAATCAGAACACAGCAGCCATATTGAACTTCCTGTCTTGGATGGGAGGGAGACAATGAGAGCAAGATTAACTTTGTGTAACCCGCAGCCAACAAGCTAAAATGACCTCAATTTAACAAAGTGGGGGTAGTGAGAGCCGGTTAATAACACAGTGAAAGTTGCAATATGTTTTGCGAATTGTAGGGAGTAGACCATGCCAGGCTAATGTGAATTACTAGGAGACCAAGAACGGACTTGAGGGCTGGCCAGTCCTTGGAGAGGAAAGGACTCTTTGAACTAGGCAGCAAGGAGGGGGCGTGTATATTATCAGGTGCATATTAGACGATCGGTTGCTTACGCAGAGTATATAAAGCATATTGTAGGGGACAATCATTGAAACATTGCTTTGGGCAAGCATGCCCTTTGTCCCCGCTTGGCTTCACAATGCAGTGGAATAAAGCTTGTATTTCACTCGTGGTCTCATCCCTAGACTCTTACCTGGTCGTGAGTGTGGGGTCCTTCAAGCTGTCACCCTGCTGGGTAAAATTACGTTGCCAAAATCTGGCCACCGTGGCATGAGGAGCAGTGAGCGAAAGTCATGTTCTCCTGCCATCTTAGTGTGATGCCTGCAAGCAAGAGGAGGAGAGACTGAGGCGCTACCTCATCCTGGTGGAACCTCTCTTAGCCCAGCCCTGCTCTTTGCCCCTCAAAAACTGAGACTTGTGACTTTGGAGCCTCAGCTGCTACATTTTTTCCCACCTGACATGAAGATGTAGGGTGGGTGTTCTGAATCTGAATCCCCCAGCTCCGACTTCAGGCCAAGTTGTCAGGGCTGGAGGTGGGACTCCAAATTCTTCTGTGGCCATTCAGAGTCTGTCTAGCAGCCACAGGATTGCACTGCTTTTATAAATAACACACCCTGAACGAAGACAGTGAAGCTACTCTCTGTCTGTACCTGCACTGCAAGGGAATTTGCTTCTTTTGGGTTTGGTGTAATAACCTTCTAAACCCTTCTTCTTGTCTGTGAGGATTCTGGGTTGGTAAGCTGTGCTGTAGAAATCCTGATTACAAAGCAATAAATTTGGAAAGCATGCATATAGGTAAAACACATTACATGGACATATACAGCTTTCCCCCAAGTTTAATGCTCATTTCGCAGATTTCAGAATGGAGTTTTATTGCCTCATTACCACTGGAAACATTCCTCATTGCCCTGATTGTGATATATGAACTCAATGCATGGATTTGGTTGGAAGGTTTTTTGGTAGATGTATGAAAATGTGAGAGGACGTGGAGAAGAGCCAGTCTTGTACATATGGAAGTCCCAAATCATTAGTTTAATGAGTGTGTATAATACATTTACAGACCCTTTGTGTGTCTTACTTCTGTACCTGCGTGTGTTGTTGCTACTGGGGGAGTTTTATTTTTCCTCACAATCTCCCAAGTGCATATTGGTTTGGCTACAGAAGTTGGTACACTTCTGTAGCATTTAATTCTGCCTTGCAAGCAAGTTGGCCCAGCCACATCACCATGGTACTGAGCCTGGCTTCTGAAATACACACCTTGGAAGAAAGTGTGGGAGAGATGGTGGTGGACATCTTAGCTGCTGTCTTGGAGTGCACCAAACCAGAAGGCTTCCAGAGTGTTAATTGGGCCAGCATGTCAATCTAGCACAAAGCTCTCTAATGTGTGACGTCTCTGTCATTTACTGTAGGATGATTGCATTTAGCCCAGGTAGCTACTTGAGGTTAAGGATGTGTGTGGAGTCCAGTTTGGGGGTGGGAATCCATCATTCCCTTGGGCTTGGCTCCCTGGACTCCGCCTGCTTCGTTGCATTCCACGAGGCTGAATTCCTTGTGAGCACGCCCAGCATTCACACGGCACTCACCAGGAATCTAGCCCAGCGCCAGCGCTGCACAGGGGCACCCCTCTTCCGCTTCACACACGGCATCTTTGCTTGTGCTGCGTGTTGTTTGTGCAGCCTCATTCTGTAAGCGCTCACGGACTTCCTCGCGTCTTGGCTCCCTTGGCTGAGAAGATGTCCGCAAACGGTAGCAGAACGGATAGCACAAAGCTTTGTGGCAGCAGTGTTGCAGGCCATGCTGTGTGTGCTTTGCATAGGTAGTGCTGTGTGAGTCTCTTCTTAACTCTAGTCGTGGTCTCCTTAGGCACTGGCTGAATCATCCTGAGCCAGCTCTCTGGGATGTCCAGGGTCATGGTTTGGTTTGCTCTTGTTCATCTCTCCAGATTCTTCTCACACCTTGATGCACACGTTTCCCTCCTGTGAGTGGGGAATGGAATGCCTTTCAGTTTTAGACTTCTGGTAATTAGCCGAATAGGAGTTCCTTGAATGATATTTGTCAGTGTTCTTAACTGTTGAAGACAGAACTTTAACATAGAAAATGATACACAGGTTTTCCTGTGTAACTTTAGTGAGGGCAGATTTACAAACAACCACACTAGGATAAAATGTATACTGCTAAAGTCACACACACACACTTATCTCTTTCCATATAGAATTGGCAACAATTAAAAATACTGTAAAAGAACAACAAGACCCTTGAAGCAGAGGAAAGGGGAAACTACCACGGCACCTCCCTCTTCCTTCCGAGTGGTCTGGGACAGATCGGCTGGAAGAATTATGACCAGAGGGGAAGAGAGGAGGAAGCAACAGTAAAAAATGGGCTGCTGGTGGATTTCCAGCTGTATTCCATCTCCTCCTGGCAGCAGGTTTGTGAATTATTAAAAAGCAGAGCCATACCCATCCATTTGCTAATATCACAGCAACCGATCTTTCATAATAGTCTTTACATGAAGGTTGGCTGCTTGTCCCAGAGTGAGAATCTGGCTCATCTTCGCTTGTGTTGAGAGATGCAGGCAAGAATCCTTGGGGGTCTTTCCCTTTTCTTTGACCAGGGAAGTCCACAAATAAATGTAGATAAGGCTTGTGCTGACGGCACATGGGAAGAAAGCAAAGCGGTTGAATGGGGCTGGGACAGCACAATGCAGAAAGAAACTTCAGGGAAGGCAGACGTTGGCATGTCTGAGGTGCCCCAAAGGACAGGCCTTTCAGGAGAGGGAGACTGGCATTTCCAGGGTGTACCTGGGAAGCAAGACTTGCAACATGGGTGCCTGGTCAGATCAGGAATCTCCTCGTAGGTCTAAAGCTGTCATTACAGTGTCAGAGTGGTTGGCTTTTAGCAGCCATGTTATGGCAAAGCTTTTGCTCATTTGTCCTGATAATGGCCACAAGCAACCATCTAGATAGAAAGCAGGGTGCAAGGAGGAGCAACAGCTGTGCTGCCTCATTTTGGTTGTAGGATTCACATAAGCCTCCAAGGTCAGAGGCTTGCAGCATCCAGGGCTGGAGCAAGAGGACTGCTTACTAAGACCATTTCCCTAATCTGTTTACCCTCCCTTAATCCTTTATTTCTAATGATATGTTTTCTAATAATAGAAACAGACAGATTTCATAGAAGCTTCATAGGCTGCTATTTTATGGACACTTACCTGGGAGTAAGTCCCATTGAACCCGGTGGAAATTGCATTTGTGTGGTCAGGTGTGTTGCAAAGTGCAACTGGTGTGGACACCTGGGGAACACGCAGCAATGCTTTTCCTGGTCCCTGGACTCTTCTGAATAAAAAGTCACAGCTCTGCTTTTCATCTTTTGAGCCCAGCGTAGTTTGGGACCTGAATGCTGGCAAACCGATTACTCCGGGTGCCTGCACCTTTTGAGGTTAGGTGGGTAGAAGTTTGCTGCCATAGCCAAGGCCCCTCTCTGATGGCAAACACGATGTAGTTGTTCCTGTCTCCTGATGCAGTTATAGTTTATTTTGCTTTGGCTGTTCAGTATTTACAGATCATTTTATTGTTTATTTTTAATGTAATTCCTCCACTTGAGAATATGTACCACCCAATAGCTGAAGCTCAATGGGTGGTTTATAGCAGCACATAAAGTACAATGGAATACAGTGTAAAAATACAAATAACACTAAAACATCATAAAAATTGCACTACAAGTTTTGAAAACCACAATGTAAGTATGCTTAGGGTTGCCGGCTTAGACTAAGGACTAGGTTAGGGGGTGAGGGGGGTGGGGGGCAGACTGGAGTGTCTGGCTAGGAATGGGGAGACCAACTTTCAGACACCTTCTCAGCTGTGTTGCGTACTGGGGGACATTTGGCCTTGAGTTCCCCAGAGGATAAAAGGAGTGGCTTCAGCGCTGTGTGTGTTGCTTGGAGTCCTTGGAGGAAAGCCAGAATATAAAAGTTAGCCAAATACTAAAACAGTGTGCATAACTGAGGAAGTGCACATAACATTGCAGCTGAGATATGGAGATATGTGAGCAAATGGGTGAATCTTCCCGTGCCTGGCACTCCCCCCCCCCCCCCGCTTCAGCCAGCTTCCATATTCCACTTCCAGATTCCAGATCCCTGTTAACCTTGGGAATGTTCACATGTGAGAAGCAGGCGGGGAAGCTTTGCCACCCATTGCTTAAAGGCTGGGGCTGGAAAGTGCATCCAGACCCTAGCAACCCGCCTAAGAGCAACCTGAGCCTGGTTTGTGGAAGCTGCACCCATTTAACTCAGCCTTGTGCCCCCTCTTCTTCCTGACCATTCCCACTCGTGCTGTGCGGTTTGGGCCATTTGGAGTCCTTGCAGGCACCGCATTTTAAGAAGGAGATTGAGACATTGGAGCACAAGAGGATGGCCAGGATAGCAACAAGTCTAGAAAATACAACTTAGGAAGAATGAAGAGCCGGGTGCGCTTAGCTTGCGGAAGGGAAGAATGGGAGATCTGATGGCAGTTTTCCAATATCTGAGGAGCTGCTGTGCAGCAAATGGAATCAGCCTGCCCTCCGTTGTCCGGTGGGCAGAACTAGAACCAGTGGGTGGAAATGGCAAGGAAGCAGATTTTGAGTAAGCATTAAGAGACACTTCTTAACAGCCAGAGGTGTTCGGCAGTGGAATAAAGGGACTGTACTTGCCCCTTGTGGTACTACATTTAATCAGTATCTGGAAAGCCATCCCTCCTGCATTGCTTCCGGCATTGAGTGCTTGCAGGGGGGGTTGGCCTCGATGATCACTAGCTTCCCTTCCAGCTATAAAATTCTGTATGATGCTGGATGATTTGGTATGATTTGTTAAATATCTGTGCAAAAGCTGAAGCTGCAGGGTGAGATGTAGGAGCCCCTTGACTGTTGCCTTCTCGGTACCTCCCAGCTCCTGCACACTCAAGGAAATCACGCTGCAGAATTCCAAGGTCCCTTTCCTGTGCCTTCCAGTGAAACCTTGAAATACAAAAATAAAGAGCTGCTTGTTCCTCCAAATGATGTTGGAGGTTCTGAAGAAAGACCTTTTACATCTGGAAGCATCTTGTGTTTGCATAAATAATTCTATTAGGAACTCTTGCTTTGCATGCATGAAGAAATTCAGCCACTAAGTTAAGAAGGCCCTTCCACATGCAGTGTATAGGGTAACCACTGGAGAGCCAAGTCTTGTAAAACACTTTGGAGGTGGGGGGGACTCAACCCAAAACCTGGAGCTTGGTTTAATTGCCGTGTCTGAAGCCAGTGCTATTTTCTCCACGAACTCTACCCAAAACAACCCAGTCCCAGACACTTTCTGTACTTAGAAAGCATTTTTCCAGCTACATAATCTATTCATATATTTCCTAACCTCTGAAATGTAGACCAGTCACTTTCAGAACATGAGAACAGGGCACTGCAATGCAGAAGGCCCTGTGGGACACAAATATTCTTATTTTCCTGATGCTCAGACCTTGGCCACACAGACAGAGGCACCACATTTATTAGCAGTTGAATGTGGAAGCTCCATGGAGCAACTTAAAAAGCTCCCCCCCCGCCCCCCGCTTTCTGTTTAATCCATGGTGTTGTATCTGGACTGGTGCATTCACTCATAAAAATCACTGCTTGATGTTGCACTCACTGGGCAATTTACATGCCTATGCGAACTGGCTGTATATGCCCCAGAGCCCTAAAAAGCCCATGAGTCCTGGGTGGCCTGTTAACATGCCAACCAGCACCCCTTGCCAGCTGGGCGCAGCATGATAACGTGGGCCTTTGAAGAGGGATCATGCAGATCCTGTGGCACACAGCTGGGATTTGTTTGCTCAGCCAGGCCAGTGGAAGTTCCTCTATCCATGCATCTTTTCTTTTGTCATGGTAGCCACAGCCCGCGTCTTATTTGAGGTTGTTTTCCCTCCAACACGCCATGCCCGTGTGTATTGAGGATGTGCTGAACGCTTCGCCTGATGACGCTTGTGGTGCGCAGGTGTTCCCCAAGCACATCATGGGGTGTGCCACGTGATGGCCTTGAGAGAACACCAGGACCCTACCTTATGGCTCGTTCTAGGGTTGTGGGGTGGTCTGGAGTGGGGGAAAGGGGTCGTGGGGAGTAAGAGACTATGTGGAGTCTTTTCCCTGCTGATCGTGTGAACCTGGCCGTTGTGTACTTTGCCTCTGGCCCTCAAGCTTTGAGGCACATTAAATGAATACATTGCAACTGGGAATGCTCAGGGCCTTTTTAAAGTCAAGGAATGCTGTGTAATCTGTTTCTAATGAGGCATGAATTTTATGATTCGTTTGTGCACCAAGGTTGGCATGGTGCCATGATTTTCAGTCCGCTCTATACTGAAGCTCAGCCAGGCTGCTGGATCTAAAGAGCAAACGGGTGTCAGTATTAGCATGGGCTGGGTTGACTGGTTCTTCAGTAATGGTCAGTCAGGGGTGAAGCCACACCAGCAACATATTCCTTCAGGTAAATGACAGGTATGTGGACCCAGCAGGAATGGTGGAGCACTGTCTTGCTTACTTCTGGAGCACGAAAGTCATCTGCTTTGGGGAAACAATTTGGCCCTTAATCCAAGCTCTGTCTGTGTGCCCGAGTAGCAACAGGAGCAGTTGAGAAAGGATGAGGCGTGGAGCAGGGAGAGATGGGGCTGAAAGGAGATGGGGCTGTTGAGTATCTTTCTCTGGGGATGCACCCCAAGGCTGTGCACAGCTTGCTTCCACTTAAGCTGTGCTCATGTTTTCACAACTGCGCCCTGCTTTTCTCATTGATCTCTTTCTGGGGGATGTCAGGCTCTGATAAGCAAGGAGCATTTTGAAAAGGCTGTAATGGCAAAAGCTGAAAACAAAAACAACAGCTATACCTGCTGTGTTTTTGAGCTCTTTACCCAAGGGAATTCTTCATTTGCTTCTCAGACTTCTTAACAAGCGCTCAGAACTACTCTGCTTCTAACACAGTGACGGAAGTTTCGAGATGCATCGCTTCAAAGTAGACTCCAACTTTCAGGTTGTCTCTTCCCACAGATTCCTAGTTCAGATGTCACCCTAATCTAGCCTTCCCCAACAGGGCACCCTCCAAGAGTATTGTGCTGTAATCGCCATCATCCCAATCAGCATAGCTAATGCTTGGGAGTTTCCTGGGAGGGAGGTGGAAGCAGCCTGTCCTAATTGTTAGAGTGCTGGGCTAGAACTTAGGAAAGGTGGATTGATTCTAGGTCCTGATCAGCCATGGAACTCACTGGGCATCTTTGAGCCAGTCACATACTCTCAGCTAACCTGTCCTCACGGGGCTTTTGTTAGGATAAAATGGAAAGGAGGAAGATCATGTGATCCATGCTGGGTTTCTTGCAAGAGGAAGGAGGAGAGGATAAATGTAATGTGGGGAGGAAAAGTGGCCTGAGGGGAACATGTGTTGGGGATTTTGGGTCTTTTAAAATGGAACATCCATAGGCAGAACCTGCACCCTAGCAGGAGCGGCTTCAGGGCCCTGCAAAGAACCCATCTGCTTCCCTGAGGAATGCTTTTATTTATTGAATTGTAGCTGATAAAGCTTGGCTCTGCCTCCAAGCAAAGCAAAGTTAATAGACTGCCTTTTTATTGGGAGATGCAAGCTTCTCGTTTTCTCCTCTTTTGAATGCCAGAATAATCTCTTCCACACCTGGCAAATTTGGAGAGTGTGACTGCGCACCCCTTGCATCGCATCCTGTCCGCCTGCATCCCTCTCCCTCACCTAGTGGTCTCAGCATCCTGCCTAACACTAACCAGGGCTTCCTGGAGAAGCTTACTTCTTCATAAATCTTTCTTCAGTAGCCGGTTAATACATGCCAAGTACTGTGTGATGATGGATAAGAAGTGGATTACAGGGTTTAAGAGGTGTCAGGGGGGCATCATTCCGACATGGGTGAGCCCTGCATGTGGCCTGGATCCTACCACCTGCACTGGCGCTGTCTGGGGTGCAACTGCTTTTCAAGAGTTTAGGGAAGACCCAGATTCCTGAACTCAGAAACCCTTTGCAAGTCTGCAAACAGAGTTGCATGGGCATGCAGATAGAATAAGGGCAGAAGCTTGGGGGTTGGTCATCTTTTCCAGTTTTTGGAACTAAGAGCTTACACTTTCCACTGCTTCTTACCTGTACACACATGGACTGGGTCCAGACAACATGTTACCCCCCCCCCCCCCGCCCCAGAAGGGTTGAGTGGGGACTGGCATTGAACCATGGGTTGCCATTGAAGCATGAGTTATTATATTGTCTGAACCCAGCCGCACTAATAAGACATGGTTTAACTAAGAACAGCCCATGAAGAGAACCCAGATGGGCTGCAGTTAGGTTGTGAACTGTGGCTTGTTCACCATGGTTTCTTATCTTGGCTTGAGTGTGGACGAGGCCTTGAATTATCTGAACCACAAATAGTGACTCCACTTTCTCCATAAATTCTCCAAACCAGCTTGGGCAGTACAGGAAACAAGAGAAAGAGATGATCAAAGTAGCAGTTTTGTGGCTGCCACAGTTAATATATGCTTTGGGCCAAATGATGTGAAATCCATCCGATGATTGGCTCCCATGTACTTGCTTTTTATTTGCTGGGCAATAAATATGGGACAGTAAGTATGGATCAGGATGGTGATATGGAAGGTTTAAACTTTTGCCCCCACTGGATCCTTACCCAGATTGTCAACCTCGGCCTTGGAAAGGAAGATCCCATTGGTGCTGCCATAAGGTGTTGATCCAACTCTTTCCCTGGGCTACTTTCCCTTGGGTAAAAGTGTGGGGGAGCTGCAGACGAGTCAGGCCTGGCCCACCCATCAGGCCATTGGGTGCTGGGTGGCAGCAGGAAGGAGCCTCACAGGCTGCCCTGCACCCCTGGGCTAGTCTCCTGCCTTCGGGTGCAGTGGGAGACACAGTCCTACTGTCACTGCTGAGGAACTATTCTACTGCCAGCCCACTGGGCTTTCTCATGGGGAAGAGGAGGGGCTGCCCTGGTGTTCAAAGGCCAGAACTTGGGCCACCCCAAAACCAGTGATGGATAGGCCAAAACATGCAGACACAGCATTCAGCACATTCGTGCACATAGAAGAGCACTTCAGATGCTCAGACCCTCCCTCCCTCTCCAAAGCATGTATTTGATCACCGCTCCCTGGCTTTTCCTGCCAGTGGGAATGAGTAAACTGGGATCAGTGACACACTGGGTCAGTGTTCCATGTGAACCCAGAGCTGGGGCCTGTTTCTTCAGGAACACTGCACTCTCCCTCGCAGTGGGAGTTCAGGTGTGGAACAACAGCAGCAGCCAGCATTCACACATCCACTGTCCTCTCACCCTGCCCAGGAAAGCAGGAAATGGTAGTAGAACGTGTTATGTAGGCAACCCAAACCGCAGCAATTTTATTAGTAATATTTCTGCATTAAACCTGCTGATCTTTGTTTGGTGAAAAGTGTCCCTTCATTTGTACATCCAAAGTGGCAGCCCTTTCCCTGACTGATAGGACCCCATGCTGTGGGAAGCCAACAGATCTCCACCAATAACCAACCTGCTACATCATGTTTTTTTTAATCTACAAGGGAAAGCTGAGAACGAAGGAAGCATTCCGATTAGTTCCTTTTTTCCGAAGGGCATGGTTGTACAGGACATATTGAAGGATATTTCAGCTTACTTCTTCCTTGTTGCAGCAAAATTCTCCAACTAGGGTGGTCTGTGGGAAATGTGTGTGTGGGGCGGGAACACCCACTGTTAGTTTAAGTGTGCACATGTGTGTTTTTCTGGGCTCCTTCTGATACCTTCAGGTGTTTCTTCACTTCTGAGGGAGGCCAGTGATTGGGGAACTTTTAAAAACAGACCCTCTTTGGTGTTAATGCTGAGCTGAAAATGTAAGCTTTGGGGTATCTCATCTACAATTGCTGTATCTACCAGTCTTGGGAGTCTAAAACCACAAAGAAATAGAATTTCACTGGAAAATTGCTCCTGGAAGTGAATCTCAATGAAAGAAGAGGAGGGCCTTGCTCCTGAGTAAACATGTGCAATTTCAGACTGCACATTTGCTCTCCACTGCCTTGGCAGTGGGTGGATGGAGAAAAGAGCCTCGTGCTCTTGGTTCAGATAGAGCTGCAGCAGAGCCAGATGCTTGGACCTTGGCCAGCTCTGGTGACACCACCTTTAATGTTCAGTTCCTGTTTCCTCTCCCAGTATTCCTGTGAGGGTATAGATGTTGTGTGTAAGGCAGTGGTTTTCAAATTATGTTCTGGGGAATGCTGCAGTTTCTCAGAAGTTTATGCTGGGGGTTTCTTCAGTGAGAACATCAGTAACAGTGGCACTTAATGCAAGAAAGATTTGAGACACCCTCTCAATTCATGTAGGGTAGAAATGGCCAGCTTTGACCCTCTGGATGTCTAAGCTTGCCACTACCATAGAAAGTAGAGTTGGAAGGGGTCAAGAAGGCCATTGGTCCAAGCCCCTGCTCAGTACAGGACTCCAGGTTAAACCGTCCCTCTCAAGATGACTGTCCCACTGAATCTTGAATGCCTCTAGTCTAGGAGGGCCCACCACCTCCTGGGTCAGTGCTTCCATTGTTCTTGAGCTGGAAGAACTCCCTGTAACTTGAGCCCCCTGTTCCATGTCCTACATTCTGGGATGATTGGGAAGAGATCTTGGCCTTCCTTTGTGCAGCAACCTTTCAGCTGCTCTCCTTTCTCCCCCCAGTATTCCCTTCTCAGGGCTAAACATGCTCCATTCTATCGCTCTCCTCTCACAGGGCTTTGTTTCCAGTCCCCGGATCATTGTGCCTCACCATTGCATATACTGGCCAGAGCTAATGAGCACGTTAGGCCAAGATTGGAGGGCCATGAGTGGTGTG
Organism: Varanus komodoensis; assembly: GCF_004798865.1. Taxonomy (NCBI): domain Eukaryota; kingdom Metazoa; phylum Chordata; class Lepidosauria; order Squamata; family Varanidae; genus Varanus; species Varanus komodoensis. Next base: position 4,141,522 of record NW_025335440.1, read on the forward strand.
CCCTTGTTGTAAGGCAACAGTGAGATCCACCAGTCCTGGTCTGTGTCCTGCATGAAAGGACAGCACACCCAACAATGTGGCCGCAAAAACGAATCTGTATTGTGATGACTTCATGTATATCTAGAGTGCAGTGTAGTTTGGAATATTGTGCATAGTTGTGTTCATCTCAAAATAAGGTTTCTGTAAAGCTGGAAAAGAACAGGAAATATAAATTCAAACCAGGCTTCAGGTTGGATGCCAGGAAGTACTTCCTGATGTTAGGACCCCTAGGATATGGAATAGGTCTCCAAGAGAGGTGGTTGAGGCCCCTTCAGTGAGGATAGGATGTTCAAGGAAAGATTGGACAACCACATGTTGGGGATTACATGAGTGGAGTCAGCTGGAGCTGGAGGTCAGATCAGATGGCCCAGGAGGCCCTTCTGTCTCGCATTGCTTCTATGGTCTCTGTTTCTGACCCAAAACTTGCTGGAAGGAGTCATGATAAAAGGTTTCTAAAACTATGTATTCTATGAAGAGAGTAGATATGCAATCTTTTCCCCTCTCTTGTAACATTGCCACTCAAATGAAATGAACAGGCATTTAGGAGTGACCTCACATGATGTCAGAACATTACCATGCTGCTGGCCACCATGGCATGTGGTGGTGGGCATCTGAAAGGGGCTTAGACGGGATTCTGGAGGAGCAGCAGAAACGACGTATTTGTGCCTGTTAACCATGAAAGCTGAGTGGAGCCCGCATCTGCCAAGGGTTTCTACCTCTGAATGATGCTTGATGCAGCAAGGACAGGGAGCTTCTGTGTCAGCAGCCTTCTATATCCACTCCAAGATTTAGTCTGAACCTTCAAGCAGCTGTCTGTGGTGCTGAACCCAACAGTGCTGCAAAGTTCAGCACCACGGAGAGCTCCTCCAAGGCCCAGAATATCTCCATCACTGACATGGGAGCTACCAATATCAAGGACTGATTCCTCTGAGATCTGCTGGATCATCTGATTGTTCAAGACTGAATAATGGATCAGACAGGATAGAACTTTGGGTTTTTCTTGCAAGTTACAACTTGTTTAAAAACGGTTGCCATTTTCTCTATGCGGAGCCTTCTCCTTTAACTCACCAGACAGTTTCCAAGCCCACTGAGTAGCCCCTCACTGATGCCGGAGGATTGTGGACCTTCCACAGTGAGTCTGTTTCAGCAATCGGACTTGGTCAAGGCTTCTCTTAGAAAGATTATTTGGTTCATTTATTACCCGCTGTGTTCTAATTATTTGTGTTTATTTAACTTTTATTGTTATTTTTTTTTAATGTGAGCCACCTTGTGGGTAATGAAGAGATAAAAATAATGAACATAAAATGAAATGCCCTCTGACATTCTCATATTGAACTGAAACCAATAGTAAATAATCAAAGGACAAAGTTGATTTTCAAGAAGAAAAGAAAAAAAAGAAAGAAACAGAACAGGGATTTTATGTAACCACTGAAATAATAGTAACCTTGGAAAAAAAGCATCTAAGAATCTGCTTGGGTGCTTGTTCACTCACTCTGCCCTAATGCTGTCCAACTTTTTGGATGTTTGGGAGTTATAAATTTTACCAGGTATGATTAAACGCTTGAAAATGAAAGATCAGCAGCTTTTTGCCCTCAGAGAAACCTGGATGGCGCTCAGTTTGACTGGAATTTGCCAAAGCGTCTCTTCAAAGGGAGATCCTATTTACTGCTATTAAACAATTCTGTACCCATCTTCTAATTGTAGTCCAGGAAGAAACAAGAAGCTTTTGAAAACATTTTTGGAAAATGTTATTATATTTTGTTGAACAGAAACAGTGATTTCTGTTGTTCCTCAGAGAGCCCCCAAGAACCGGTGCTTTGATGGGAATGCTGCTAGCTGCAATCTGATCTAAAGCAGGTGGCCTGAAGCCGAAGGAGACCCTGGCCAGGCAAACAGGCAGTTTGCTTGAGTCAGGGAGCAAAGACAAATGTTACTGGCCCCTTGTGTTACCTCTCTCCCACTGAACTACATCATGTAAGAATGCAGGAAGAACTTTGGTGGGCATCAGACTAAAGCCCATCCTGTTTCCTAAGGTGGCCGACCAGGTGACTCTGAGAAGCATCCCATGAACCAGACATGAGAGCAGTTGCCCTATCCTGTCCTGTTTCCTGTTTAAAGCCATTTAAGAATAGGGCCATTACTGTATCTTCTGATAGCAAATCCCATTGTATGTTGTATGAGGAGGTACATCCTAAATGCCATAAGGCTTCATTGGATGAGCCTGCCCACCCACACCACAATTAAGACATAGAGGAGAAAAACGTCTCCCTATGTGGTGCATCCAGACCATGCATAATTTTACATACTGTGTCATTTTTACTCACCTTTCTTCTAAATCAGAAAGCCCCAAATGGTGGAACCATGATAGCATAGCTGGGAGCTGCAGAAGCCCTCTCTGGACTCCGAAGTCCGGCAGGGAGTACAGCATCTCCCCAGCATTGCCCTCGGTAGGTGGCCGAAGTGGCAGGGGGAGGATGAGGCTGGCCAGCTGCTGCGGTTGGAACCAGCAAGGCCGTACCTCAGATTTCCCCATTCTGGTGCCTTCCAAATGCGTTGGACTACACTGGCCATCACCCACAGCCAGGACAGGCAATTCCCCTGCTAACTGGGAATCGTGGGAGCATATTCCAACACATCCGGAGGCCAAGTCAGGGCAACAGCTTGTTTTCCAGCCTGCTCTGCCACCTGAGCATCTCCTGCACCCTGACCATGTCTGTTTCCTTTTTTCTGCTCTCTGTGTGTGCACATCCAGACGAGAATAACAAGATATGCTCCCACCCCCAAGCTCCACATACAAAAGCTAGTTGACTTTTACTTCTGCAATGGCACCTTTTCTTATCAGGTGCAGGATGCAGGTGAAACGTGGCGGTCTCTCATCCATCTCACTGTCACTTTTCCATTTCATCCGATGCGCAAGGTTATGCAGAATGAGGAGGTGAGACCTGTCCCCCGGGCTTTTGGCTTAACTCGTCCGTCCTTTTTCCCTAGTACGGTAAGACCTAAGTCAATGAAACTACATCGACTGGCTTTGCTTCTTCCTCCACATCCCACATTTTCTTCCATGCAGGCGTTTGACCGTTCACACACTCTGAGCTTCTCTACATGAGGAGTTTATTCCATTGCTTTGCTGAGGTTTCTTCTTCCATTTTTATCATGGAAGGAAAAACTGTGCCCTTTACCCAGGAGTTTTTCCCAGGGTGTGTGTTTCTCTGCCTTTCTATGGATCCTGTTAACCACCCACAAAGTGGTGCAGTGGCACATCGCGGCAGTGTAGCGAACTCGCAGCACTACGCAGGGCATTTGTTCTGGTGTGATCTGGTTTAGGGTCAGCGCACCTCCCTGGCGACCGCAAATGCCTGGGTGTTCCAGGTTGTCTTGGACATTCTTCACCTCCTAGCCCGCGGCCTTAGATTTTTTGCCACTCAGATTTCCAGAGTTTGCAGTTTTGACATGGACAATAATAACAAAGTACAACCCCATCCACCTAAGTTTGCAGCCTTCACTCTAGCGTGGGGAAAATATGGCTCTCTTTGCACCTACCATCCCTGACCACTGGGCTTATTTGTTGGGGCAGATGGAAACAGAAGTCCAATAAAGTCTGGAGGGTGACATGTTGCATTCTCCTCCTCTCTTCTCATAAGAACCTGGGGAGAGACACTTACAAGAAACCCACAAGCAGGATGTGAGTGCATTAGCACCTTCCCACCCATTTTTCCTCACAACTGTGTACAGAGCTACACTACCTCTGCTACTGGTAGCCAGTAATAGCCCCTCTCCCCCATGAATCTGTCTGTCCCCTTTTAAAACTGCCTAAATAGGTGGCCATCAGGACATCTTGTGGAAGAGAATTCCATTGTTTCTTTATGCACTTTATAATAAAAGTCTTTCCTTTTTCCTGCTCTGAATCTCCCACCAATCCGTTTCATGGGATGCCTCCATGTTCAGTATTAAAAGAGAGAGAAAAAAACTGTACTTTTCTACTTTCTCCACACTGTGGATAATTTTGGACAGTTTGATCATTTCTCTCTGGGTTTGCCTTTTTTTCTAACCTAGAAACATTTTTTCTGATGTGTCTGTACATCAATAAAAGGAAACCACAAAACATATTTACAATTCCATTCAGTTCTTTTGTACTGCCCTGTTCATTGTAACCAGGACTGCAGGGCCAGTTCAAAAAGAAGCTGATGCAATCATCAAAAACAGCTGTATTTTTTCGTTTATTTTATGTACTGTTTGATCAGTGCACAAGGCTAATACTGAAGGGGGGAAGTTGCAGATGGGCAGAAGGAAGGGAAAGGTGATGGAAACTGAATGGTGGACTCTGCAAAATTCAGGAGGACAATGCAGAACACACGGGGCTTCTTAATGCGTGGATTCCACTTCAGAAGCGAGGCAGAATAACCATTTATGGGTTATCAGGATGAGGAAATGCATCAGTAAAAGTGAGGACAAATGATCGACCCATTTATACTAATTTATGTTCTAGGAGCAAATTGAAGAACAATTGATGGAGGAGAACAATTGATCAGTGGCTGGCTATGGGCTTCCTTGATTGCCAGAGGCAGCTTGCCTGTGTGCACCAGTTGCTGAGGAGCTTGGGAGCAGGAGGTCTGGCACCCATCCTGCTTGGCCAATCCTTTGCGGAAGCTGGTTTGCCATCGTGCGTACGGGGTGCTGCACTAGATGAACCTTTGGTCTGATCCTGTAGGGTTTTTCTTATGTCCTTCTATTCTTACATACTTGAAAGGAAATACAGTAATTTGCAGCACAGTATGAAAAATTATGCGTAGGTGAGCTGGGGACTCCCTCATAGTCTGCAGTCTCATTGTTTATATTCGATGGGCAATGGTTTGGATGGTTCTTCGTCTGTTAACCAGAACTGGGCTGGACACCCCTTCGTCTGGAAGACTGTCCTCTGCATGAGTGGACGAGAGGCATCCTGGAACTCTGGAATCCATGGGAAATACGTGGAAGCACTTGATCCGTTGTCAATGCTCTCTTGAGATAATTGCCCTTCCTCAGCAGCCCTTTGATGCCCTTGGCCGGGCCGCCGTCGCAGGCTGGCCTCAGTGCGCGTGTGCATTAGCTCTCCGGATCGCCCCCAAGCTTGCACGTGGGGCCCATACGGAGCTTTTGAGGGCGACCTCCGTGTAGACCCTTTGCTGTGCTTTGACTCGCACACAGGATGGAGTGGTTGCGATGGCGGCTGTGGTGTCGGAGGTGAAATTGCACTTAAGCGGCAGCACCAGGAAGGGAGGGAGGGAGGTGAGGAATAGAGGGCAAGCGGCTCCTAGACAAGGGGCTCTTTGTAAGTGGCCTGGTGAGTCTCTGCTGTTCCGCGGTTTCCTTCTCTTGGATGATACAATTTGTTATTTCACGAAACGGCCTCTGTCAAAATGCTCCCTGAAGGTGGCCACGGCAGAGACTCATGGGGCCTTTTGTCTGGGCTTAATATTAGTCAATCAGCTTGGAATTTTGCTACCCACTTCCATCTCCAGACAAACACATCAATTATACTCTTGGGCTGGGTGGGGGGAGAAAAAGCCAGTGCTCCTCTCCTTGCTTTCTCTTGCTGTGGGGCGAAGGGATCGTGCCTGAACTGGCAAGGCTGCTCAAGTGCAGGTTTTGTGAAAAGGCCAGGACTCCTAAAAGCAGATCACCTCAGGTTTGCTTTTCCCACACATTGCCATGTATCCAAACAAAGGAAATGCAAACTGCCTTCCGTGATTGCCAGAAGCATCTTTAGCTTGAACCTAATTTTTGAAGCTGCGCTCATGTCTCGTCATCCACACCAGGGCCTCTAATGGCTGCTGGAGGGAATCCTGCCCCTTCCAAATCTCTAGCTCTGACTTTTCCACTTCTGTTCTCTCAGCAGATTTCATTGCAAATGGTGAAGGGTTGGAGCTGAGTGGTAGAACTCCTTATTTGGATGGAGATGATCAATAGCATTTCCAGGTAGGCCTGGGGAAACCCAGTGCCTGACACCCGGGAGAGATGCTGCCTGTCATTGTCAGCAATACTGAGCTAGAAGGACCCATGTTCTGACTCAGCATACGGCTCCTCAGGAGCTGGACACTGTTCTTCTTCATTTCCTCTGACTCAAGAGGCAGAAAACAGTGCCTGCGACCCTCACTCTGACTGGGCTGCAAATCTCCCCACAGTGATTTGTTGAGCACAAAATCCTGCTCATCTGAGGAAAGTAAATATTCAGTGGTATCCCAGAAGCAGCAAGAAGTAAATACTATGTGAAAAATACTTTTTTCAGCCTGTTCTTGCTCACAGTAGACACATCTATCAAATCGTTCCTGCATGCCTTGTTTTGGCCCTTCCCAGGCTGGTTCAATTGTGTATCACCCACTTCTCCCCCTTTTGGTAGCTGGAAAGAATTGCACAAAGACGCCCCTACTTGTTGGTTTGGGAGATGGCCTGAAGGCTCCTTTGAAGCTTCCTGGGACAGCATTTCCCCCCATAAAGTACCTAGCAGGAAGCTCTGTCACTCCCAGGGGTGTTTCAGCTGTACTTTGAACCACCATCCACCCAGTAACGAATGTTCTCTGAGGTAGATTATAAAATGTAAAAAACGAAATGCCATAAACAGTTTAAATATGAAACACTATACAAATATCTAAAAGAAAAAAAATACAATGTAATGCAAAATCATGGACAGCGCAGGAATTCATAAAAAGCCACAATAGCCTAGATCTTCATTTCTAAAATGCCTGGGAGAAAAGAAAGGAATATTTGCTTTGAAAGCATGACAGAAAGGTGGCAGGTAACCCTCTTTGGGGAATCTGTTCCATAAGTAGGGTCGCACTGTTGAGAAATCCCTCTCTTAGAGCCCTCCTGCCCCAGAGGAGGGCCTCTGAAGATGATCAGAACGTCCAAGCAGGAACATGCAGGGGAAGATGTGCCTTTGAATACTCTGGACCCAGGTCATTTAAAGCTTCAAACACTCTGAACTGGGCTCAGAAATGGCCTAGAAGCCCATGTAGCTGATGCAGTATGATCAGGTCAGTCAGGCCAATGAGTAACCTGGCAGCCTCTTTTGAAGTCATGGAAGTTTCTGACCAGCTTCTCAGTTGTGTTTGACATCAAAAGGGGAAACTTCCCAAAATTAAGGGAGGTGGTTAAGCAGAAGTTGAAGAGGGCAACCAGGGAGTTAAATTTGCTTCAAAGCACCGGGAAATTACTCAGAACCATTGGAGGCAGAGATAGTATGCATAGCACTAGTGAGAAAAGGCAGCACAGAGTCCAGGAAATCACCAGGTTGGTTAACAGGTTGAGTAGGGAGAAAAAAACTTCCTTTGAGAAATGGAAGTATTGCCCAAGTGCAGAGAACAGAAGGGACCGCAAGATTGCCCAAGGGAGATGCAAGCAGAAAATCTGAGAAGCAAGAAAGCGGTTTGAGCAGCGTATCACTCACGCCATCAGGGCTACCCATAAAGAACTTTTTAAAGCATCAGGAAAAGGAAGTGGCTAAAGAAGGTATTGGACAATAATGGAATTGAAGGAGCACTAAGAGGGGCTGTGGAAATTGCAGGGAGGTGAATGCATTTTTATCAGTCTTCGCAGTGGATTATGCAGACCAGACACCTGTCCCTAACATGATCTATTCTGGAAGGGAGTCTGAGGGATTCAGACAGGTGGTAGTGACCAAGAAAGAAGTTCTCAGCAATCTGAAAATCAGCAAGGACACGATCTTAGAGTTCTTAAAGAATTCTAACTTGAAATGGCTGACCTCCTTACCCAAATATTTAATATGTCCCTAAAAATAGCCCTTATAACAATGGATTGGAGAATGACCAATGTAACACCAGTTTTTAAAAAGGGATCCCAGGGCCGGAGGGGTCTGGAAAATGTTTTTGCCCAACATGCCAGTTCGCTTGATATATGTTCTGGTGTAAACTGCTTGAAAGAATGATTAAAGATAGGCTCAGTAAGCTCATAAATGGCCCAGCCTTGCTGGAAAAAGTCAGCATGGCTTCCACAAGAAGAGTTCTTGCCTCACTAGCCTGTTGGTGTTCTTTGAGAGTGTCAACAAGCACATGGGCATGTCTGGTCCAGTAGGCAAGGGTTTTTGACAAGTCCCTCACCAAAGACTCATGAGCAAACTTAACATTCATGGGAGTCCTCTTATGGTTTGCTAGCTGGTTAAAGGACAGAGAGTGGGAATAAATGGCAGTTTCTCCCATTGGGGAGAGGTCACCAGTGAAGTCCCACAGTACTGGGGCTAAAGCTTTATCAACCTTTTCATAAAAGATCTGGAATTAGGAGTAAGTAGTAAGGTAGCCAAGTTTGCTGATGACACTGAACTTTTAGGGTGGTTAAAGAGAGTCTGCAGAGCTCCAGAGAATGGGGGGAATGGGCATCAAACGGGCATCAAAATGGCAAACGCAGTTCAGTGTAAGTTAGTGTAAAGTATAAATGTGGGGGCAAAAAAGTCCCAAGTACATGCTGGTGAGATCAGAACTAGCAAGGACCGAGCGAGAAAGGAATCTTGAGGTGGTAGTGGACACTCGATGTGAATGTTTTGCCCAGCATACGGCTTCTGTGAAAAAGGCACACGCCATGCTAGGCATAATGAGGAATGGAATGGAAAATAGAACTGCCAAGGTCTTATACAAATCCTTGGAATGACCGCACTTAGAATATTGAGTCCAGTTCTTGCTGCCTCACCTGAATGAGCACATTTTGTGAGCTGCCCCGAGGCTTTGTTGCAATGGGGGCGGCATAGAAATGTTTTAAATAAATAAATTATTGAATTGGAAAAAGTACAGAGAAGGGCAACGAAAATGATCAGGGGGCTGGAGCCGCTCCCTGTGAGGAGCAGTTGCAGCAACTGGGACTTGGCAAAAAGGTGCGTTAAGGGGAGACATGATAAGGGAGTTTAACATTTTGTGTGGTATGGAGAAAATAGAGAGGGAGACCTTTTGAACCCGGGGTCAGCTCATGACGCTTACTGGGGGAAGGTTTCGGACAGACAAGAGAGTGTACTTCTTTGCACAATGTATGCTTGATCTATGGAATTCACTGCCTTGGAAAGAGGTGATGGCCACCAGTCTGGGTGCTTTAAAAAGGGATTGGGCATGTTCATGAAAGCAGGGGCCACTTCTGTGGCTACTAGCATTTTGGGCTGTGTGTCACCTCCTCTCCAGAGGTGGTGTGCCAGCACACACCAGTTGCTGAGAGCTTTGGCCAGAGGAGGTCTCGCACCAATCCTGCTTGAGTGATTCTGCTGGCAGCTGGTTTGTCGCTGTGTATATGCAATGCAGGACTAGATGAACCTTTGGTCTAACCCAGCAGGGCATTTCGTATGTCCTTACGTTCTTAAAGGTAGCCTGATGTACAATACATTGCAGAGATCCAACTGGGAGGTTCTTAGAGCGTGGATGACTTGCCAGACTATCTCTGCCGAGATAGGGTTCAAGAGAACTGTCCAGGGCATTTTATCGCACTCCTTTTGCCTCTGGTCAAACAGTCTTTGAAACTTAGAGTCATCTGCTTCCTGGAGGCAAAAAGGGGCATGCGGCCACCCTGTGAATTTCCCCTTTTGTATGGCTTTTAACTCGGTAAAAGTTAGAACTTTGTTTTCGCAATCTTTCTGGCTGATATGTTGGTGATGTTGTTTATGGTGCCTTTGTGATATAACAAAGTACTTGTATTCACTTACTTGAGGTGGGTTGCCTTGTATTATTCATGCAAGCTCTTGACTGCTGGTTCAAGAGCTTTGTAACTCCAGCAAAGGAGCGAGCGAAAAGAGATCATTTGAAGAAGAGGTGAGTCGAGCAGGATGAACAAAGTTTAACCCTGGGATCCTCAAACTTTTCAAACGGGGGGCCAGTTCACTGTCCCTCAGACTGTTGGGGGGCCAGACTATAGTTTGAAAAAAATATCAATGAATTCCTATGCATACTGCACATTAAAAATTAATTAAAATTAAAAATAATTTTAAAATTAATTAAAATTAAAATCAATTAAAATTACTTAAACTTTAAAAAATAATTAGAAAATTATAAAATGTTTGCTCCGCTTGCTTGTGGGGCATAGGTACAATGTCCACGATTGTGCTGGGAGTGGGGGGAGACAGGCGCCCGTCTTCTCTGCACGAGTGCACCCGTGATCGCGGCCATTTCCCCCCCGCCCCCAGCACGATTGTGCAGGAAAGGCAGGCGCGACCGCGGCCATCTCCCCCAGAATGACTGTGATTGTGGCCATCTCCCCACTGAGTACACCTGTGCCTGCTCAGAGCTTTTGGACTCGCTCAGAGACTGTCTTCTCCGAGCGAGTCCAAACAATCTGAGGCAGGCTGGATAAACAAGCATGGCAGGCCGCATCTGGCCCGCGGGCCGTAGTTTGAGGACCCATGGTTTAACCCTTCCCATGTCTGCCCACTGTCTTCTACTAGAAATGTCCCCAACTGTCTGTGTGTTACATTTCCCTGGTTTTATTCCAAGTGGACTCTGAGGGCAGTAATTTGACTGCTGGAAGCCAAATTATCTGGGAATTTGAAGGTTGAAATCGGTAGGTGCTTTAAGGTTGGAAACCCTGGTGCAGATTCTTCTTTGAAAATGCCACCTCTGTTTGCATGTTCCCTGGCAGGCTGGTGCTTGAAGCACAAATTTGCCCTTATAATCATCACAAGCTTAAGTGTTGTGGGTCAGTGAAAGTGGTGTTCTACCTTCTCACTTTGCATGAAAGGCTTCCTGGCAGCTGCATTTGCCTTGGCTCAACCATGCTGCTCTCACATGGAAATTAAATGCAGCTGGATAACAACCAGCACGTTTAAAAATAAGATCTGTATTCCCCATGTTGGGTGGCGGAGAGGAAAACTGGAGGGCTTCGCCTGGTGGTGATGAACACTCCGTAAATAGCCTCACCTCTGGGCTGCAGTTAATGAGGCCAGGATGTTAGGAGCAAGAAAACTCAGTGGTGGCTAGGAAGGGGGTGGGGGGCACACACGAGGAGCTAGCGACTTGGTGAGGTCTGCATGGTGCTTGTCATGCCAACTGCAGTTTCTTGATTCCCTTGTTTCTCTCCCCACTTTATTTAAGAGGCTGTTTTGCACCTTTTAGCAAGCCCTTTTTTGCCTGTTCTGTGGAAGTACCTCCCTTTGTCTTCCCTATTTCTGTAGGTCTTAATGCCCAAAGAACAGGCTGGCACATGGCACTTTCAGACCGGGGCAGAAAAATTCCAGGTTCCAGTCCCCACTTTCCAGGAAGCTCAGTGGGGACTTTGGATTTTTCAGTCTAAGCTCCCACATGGGGTTGTTGTGTAAAATAAAATCCATTTATTTCATTTCGTGTGGTGTTGGTACAATTAGCCAGGAGGTCTGCCGTGCTAATGCAGAGCAGGTTGGCTACCTGAAATTGCTGCCTCTTGAGTTCACGCTCATGTGCTCTCCATGGTGCTCCACAGGGCGAGCCAGCCTTGCACATAAAGCGGGTAGGGCTGGTCTGTGGGAATGGCCACGTCCCCCGGTCTCTCTCTGCCACCAGTGCTTCCCCCTTACGTACGCACGCTTTTGCACTGCTGGGTAGGCAGGAGCTGGGGCAAGGCAAGGCAAGGGGGCTCACCCAGCCACAGAGTCGCACTGCCAGCTTTCTGATTGGCAAGGTCAGCGGCTTCACCCACAACGCCACCCCGAGTCCCGTTGTGAAGACGGAGTGACAAGGAAGGCGCATCATGCAAACGACCTTGGGCTCCTTGCAAGAGGGAGAAGGCAGGCTGTGGATTTCATATTGCAGCAGCAGCAATGATCAGCTCAGCCATGAATCAACCAGAGTCCTGAAACATGTAGGGGAAACAAAGAGGTCTGGTCATGTGCAAAGCACCATTCCTTAGCTGCTAGATAACCGCCGTCTGGCTTGGTTCCCATGTCATGGCAAAGAACCTTCTGTGGTTTCCATGAGATGCAGATTTTTGCCCAAGCCCACCAGTCAGATGATCTCATGGTTACCAGACAATGTAACCATTGTGAGCTGTCCTGAGATGCCATGCATAAGGGACGGCATAGAAAAGTTTTAAGTAAAACAAATAAATAAATGTGGTTTTCCCTCTCCCTGCTCCATCCTCCTGGCCTCACCACATATCCTAGCGGTTCTTGCAGTCAAAATCCCCGTCCTTTCCCTAGTCTGACCTATGGGCCACTCCTGCTTCTTCCTGATTGGTCCACTCCAGTCCAGAGGCAGGTTTCCCCTTTCCCCTCCCAAGCTTACCTGCATGTCCGGGGTGCTTCCCAGCTGCTCCAGCCCCAGCAGAGGTTTTATTAAATGAAGATAAGTAGTTTCACCATGATTCCCCACTTCTTCTTCTGTGTATTTTTATGCTGCTCCCATTTCCACATTGCTCAGCCAATGGGAATAAAGCAAGCAGTGACACATCTGTTGCTAGGGAGCTTAGAGCAGTAGAAATCAAAGGCTAGAAGTGGCCACTTCCATGGGATCTCTATGGAATTTCCATGCCAGCAAGGGTAATATGATGACCCCAGGTCTGGATGACCGAAGAAGCTATGATGAAGTGTGGAAACCTGAGAACAGGCTGTGGCTTCTCTCCATGGTTTCAAAAAATTAAGCCTACCATTCAAGGACTCCGGAACAGGGTCCAGACAGCGCAACAGACATACCATGGTGAGATTTCACCATACCTTCTTATGTAGTACAAGGCTACCCTCTTTTCGTGCACTTTGGATTAAGGAGTAAGGGGGACTTTGATGGCTCCTTGCAACATCCGTTGGCAATCAGCCACCCGGGGTGCTGGCTTTTGAGTGAGAGCAGAGGCAGAAGAGGAGGGCCTCCCGTAAGATAATTAGGGATCCTGTCCAGCAGAAGCTGCTAGGTGCAGTTTCGAACAGCTGGCTGAAAAGAGCTGTGAGAAAGAGGGACAGGCACGCACCAGGCCCTGAGCCCATCTCTGGAATTCCAGCACCCCTTTTATGGCGCTATTTCACTGGTTCAGCTCACTTTCACTGCAAGGACAGTGTGTGTGTGTTTGCAGCTTACTGCCACTGCTTCTTTATTGATTCTGTATAATGGGAATAATCATAATAATTATTCCCTTAATAAACAAGGAAAGCACAATGGCAACTCAGATGCTTTTCCCATGGAAATGCTGTGTAAGTAAACACTGTTACTACTTTTGCGCAAGGGCAAAGACCAGAACCAGGATAGTTCCCCTCCCCAAGCTGAATTTCTAAAGCGTGTGATGGGATAATGGATGCAAATTCTAACTGTGAGATTTCTCTTAAGCCATTTAATGGGTAACAACTAGGTCTTCAAACTTTATAAATGGGTCCAAATTGATCAGAGGACAGAATTTCTTCCTGAAGTTGCTTCCAGGTCTAAAGTTTCAGCTTCTCAGGCCAAACCAGCCAACACTTGGTAGGATAGAAACTGAAGCCAGTTCCGACATCCCTGAAACAAGACAAATATTAGGTTTCAACCCAGACGGGGAGAGAGAAAAAAGCTAATCTTCGGCGTGTTTTAGTGAAACCCAATTAAGCTCTTGGCATTCGCACAGACATGGCATTTGCAGCAAAGCAAGGCATTGAGCCAGTGACACTGGTAACCAAAGAGAAACTGAGAGGGGAAAGAATCCCAGTTTATATCTTTTCTAAAACGTCTCCACATGCTTTCAGAAAGGCTGTCTGGCAGGACATTTTATTTTTACCACAGTCCTGGCTGAACTGGGGCGGGGGGGGGGGGGAGCGTTAAAGGGGCAACGGGATATTAACACCACTCAGTGTTTAGCTTCTTTTGGCCATGCCTCTGGCTTGATGGTGATGCATTTGTTCAGCCATAGGACTGTTAGCATTTCCATGGCCCTGTGATGTCCTGTGCTTTGGGCCAAACAGCCAAAAGTGGTGCTCGAATTATTTTTTAAGAACCTTGTTGGTAAAAAGAGGAGTTATTATGAAGGGAGGAAAATAGGAAAAAGATGGCAAATGAAGCCAGAAGGAAGCCAAAGCACAAAATTACAAGGAAGTAAGATCATCTTCTTGAGAAAACTGGAAGACCAAGTTAGTTTTTTGTTTTGTTGCCCCAGAGCGGCCTGACCAAAAATGAAAATACTTGGGTTGTTTCTTCAGGTTCCTCTCCTCTCCCCTCACCAAGAACTACACAAATTCCCTTGCAGTACCTCCTACCCTCTGTGAGATGGAGCCAGTTCACACAACAGATTGGAGATGGTAAAATGCAAGGTAAATGAAAGTGCTTGGGCTCTCTTACATTATAGCCCACTCCTTCCCCAGGGACTGGCCAGGGAGTTGCACGGCCTTTTGAACCCAGGTCCCCCCAGGCTTAACCACAACACTGTGCCCCTGCTTCGCTTTTGAGTGCAAACAGTCTGGTGTAGCTGGAGACCTGCTTTCCTATGTGGATTGACTGAAATGTTGTAAAATGTAAACACATTGGTATGAAGTAGGATCGTAACATTGTAAGGAATCTCAAAAGGATGCCAAAATCAAACTTTCCCCTCAAGACAAGACTCTCTTTCCCACCCACCACAGACACAAACAATCTATCAACTGATCAATTGATCAATCAGCAATCCATATCATTTGTGTCTACCGCAAGAAAGGAGTACCTGAGCTTCGAATTGGAGGAACTGCATCCTGCGACAAAACCAATCAAATTCACTGGGAACAAATACAAGCATTACCCTTTAAGAGTTCTATTTTTATTTTATTAATTATGGACGAAATGTATTATTTTTATCCTGCCTTCCTTCCAGGGAGCTCAAGGCATTGCAGTCTCCCCTGTTTTATTCTCAAAATAACCCAGTGCAGTAGCTTAGGCAAATCCTTTGTCAAAGTACTGCATTTGGCACTTCGAATGACAGCATTAAATCAACAAGACCGAAGGTTTTATGTATTTAAAGTAACTTTCAGAAGTAAGATAATTTCCCAGGGCTGCTTCCTGAAACACTGCCTAGAGGGCCATTGGATTATTTAGATCCTGGTTGAAAAAGAGATCCAATCTTGGAGCAGAGAGCAGCAGTCCGAGTGCCTCCTTTCTACAGCTAGCATGGAAAGAACCGCACTGGCTGCGTCTTGGAGGTTGTGAGACTGACCTCGGAGAAGCATAAGAAGTCATTATGGGGGGAAGGGCTCCCCAGTTGCCTTCCCTCTGCATCTGAGGCACTATGGCCCAACTCGGCTGTCTTCCTGATTTGTAGGGTGGGAAAGGTGGCCGGGCAAAGGTTGCTTCCACACTCCTCCTGCCCTGCATAAGTTACCCATCATCCCCTAACTTCAGGAGCTTATGGGCAGCCCCTTTGGTTTGCACCCTTGGATACCAACAAGCTTTTGCAATGTGTTACATTGAAGGCCACAGCAGATGCTTGCCCTTTCTAGTGTTTGGTCTGGGGGCTGGGGATGAACATTTCCTGAAAAACTCTTAATGGTGCAAGTGTGGAGGGTGCAAGTTTGCCCATCCCTGTGCGGGTAATACTGAGTTAGATGGTGTGACAACTTTTAGGCAGTTCCTTGTGTTGCTAAGTGTATTGGCTACGGGGTGTGCTTTCCATTTGGAAATATTTTTCCGCATGGTGAAACACAATATGTGTTTTCTCTAGACTCCTGCGGAAGGTAATTTGCTTTTGGAGTAGCTTCAGATAATTTATGTGACAGGAAAATCAAATGATCATATGATAGGGCTAGTCCACCTGTTACCCTTAAGATGCCTTCAACCACAACTCCAGTAAGCCCCAAGCAGCATGGCCAACTTCAGGGACCGTAGGAGTTGAAGTTCAAAACAACAGGTTGCTCCAGTCGTATGACATGTTATTTTCAGAATGGCTTTGGGCTTTTTTAGGATACGCCAGTGCAACAGCATGTCCTGAGCTGCACAATAAGCCAAGTGCCAGTCACCGACCCAACAGTTTGCTTGTTCAGACATGTTGTTAGTCTTCAGCATCTCATAAGACTCTTTGATGTTTTTATGGCAACAGATCAGCCTTGCTTCCTCTGGAGAACTTTCCAAGAACACTCAGAAAAGGAGAAGGTGAAACAATAAAGCACTGCTTAAAACTATATAATATGAAAACAAGTTACACAGTATCAGACAGATTAAAAACACATCAGCTGTGATTAATCTCAAAGCGACAAAGGAGAGGAAATTAAGTCATTAAAACCTAATGGAATGAAAGAGTTTTCAAACCCTTTTAAACATGAGAAGAGAAAACTTCATCAGGGAGAGAATTAAGGCACCATCATTGAGCAGGCCTTGTCTCTGCACGCACCAATCTAATGCGGGGGCGAGCAGTTCGGAAAGCAGGACCCGGTGCCGTTCTCATGTTTGCTTGGCACCTTGTTTGTGTCCAAGTTCTTAATCATAATATTATAGTAAGGTAGGCCTGCTTAGCTTGTGATAATTGGGATGAAGTTTTGTTAAATTCCAAGTAGTTTTCCACTTGCCTTGCAAGGTGATCTTTTATTGTTTAGGAATTGCTAAAGATCTTTTTAAAATGATACGCATGTGCTGGTGGCCGAAAGATGAGTGGGATAGGTAAAGTGGATGAGATTAGAGTAAAATGGGATTACTGAAGTACTAATATTCTAAGTGACTAGTTGGTTTGGCCAGCCGTATTTGTTTGGAAAGTTGCTTGAAATCATGGGGAGGGGGGATGCGGGGGAGAAATGTGGGTGTCTTGGATATGTTTCTTAATATGTCTACGCAAGATTGCACTTTATCCTCAGCTGGAGTTTGCGACAGGATTGCCTGATAAGAATGCTACAAAAACAACACGAAATAATGGAGATGAAGCCATGCCTGTCCTTGCTTTCACTGAGTTAAGGAATCAGCAAAGGTTTTCTGCAACTTGCCAGAAGTGCATTTAAAGCTGTATTCTCTGACACTCCTGGGAAACGGAAGGTGCAATTGTAAGCCATTCCTTCTCTGAAAGTTTTCCACCCCCAGTCATTTTTTTCCTCTGTGGGATTTCACCCCCATATTTGTGAGGTAAAAATGGTTCTGAAAACCTGGTGGCAGTAAAACAAGACACTAGGAACTGCAGGTGGGAGGAAGATAAATACCCCCTTGTCTGCCAAATTTCCACTGCACATCACTGCCTGTTGTAGTTTACATTAAGTGTATTTACACTTAGGAGTCGTCCTGTACATGCTGTCACTAAAACGGTTCAGAATAGGGTCCGCACTTCTCGATAAGCATGCCCCAAAAGGATGCCGCAGATCTGTCAGTCTGTCCCAGTGACAGCAAGCTACCAAGATTTGCCAAGGGACCAGAAGAAACGTCATACTGGGCTGCACGTGTGTGTTGGAACAACAGCTTGGTGGACAAATAATAGATGTTGCTAAGACTATTAACTGTGCTCAGTTGGAAGGTTGGTAATCCTCACACACAGCATATAATGCTTAGCACAAGGGTGGGCCATTCAGACCCTCAAAAAGTTGTGTTCAACAGTTCCCATCCTTCCTTGCTGCAATAGGTGATAGTGCAGAATCTGCAGAATCATAGGAGTTGTGGTCCAAAAGGCTGGAGGAGCACAAATTATCCATTAGCCTTGGAGTAGATGCTTCCTTTAAAGGCCCTTCATTATTTCACCAAACTTCAGTTCTGCACAAATCCTGTGCTAGGAAGAGCTGTAAGAAAACTGTTTTTCCTGTTTTCATTCATAATTTGGATACTGCTAAATGCAGCTGTGGATACAGGTTTCCTATCAGGAGGGAAAAAGACTGAGGGCATTTCTCTGGTTTATTAAGTACGTCTTCATCACCTTTGATAGCAGAAGTGCCTGCCCTACGCGTCTCACTGCTCTTCCTCTAGGTTGCTGGACTTGCCTCTGCTTGAAACAGGCTAATTCAGAACATGCTGCTCAGTTGATAGCCTGCCCAAATCGGTTCAGACTCCTAATATTTTGCTGGGAGATGAGTACATCCAGTTGTGGTCTCCATCCAAATTCCACCGAGGCCGTGACCTTTGGACGTGTGTACACACACTGGGAGAACAGCTCTTCCCTGCTGTTAATGGAACGCACACACGTGGAGATCCTCTTTGGGCGTGAGGTTGAGCGAGTGTGCACAGGAGCAGTTTATTAGCTTGCACTGCGGAATTAATGTGTGCATCCAGTCTGTCTACCTCGACTCAATGCACCTGCGCTGCGCCAGACCAGAAGGGATGATCCAGCACTTCATTTGCCAGGTCACTAAGCTCTTCCTCCAGATAAAGTCCTTTGCATACAGGCTAAATGAAACTGAAGATAGAGAGGAATAGAAAAAAATGAACAAGATGGGTTAAAGTAATAATATTTTGAGCATCGATAATGGCTTCGGTAACAATCCTGGCATTCTGTGGTGAAGTTGTCAGTGTCTGAAGTTTTATTTAAAAGCAAGCGTTGCTCACCTGTGTGCCATTCTTTAACCCCAAAATGATGGATGCAGTTGCATTCTTCCTACTGAGAAACAGCTGTTCAGGTTTTGGACTGAAAATTGCAATAGCTTAAAAAGTGCTAAGGGCTATATTGGCTGGGCATGCTGGGAATTGTAGGCCTTTTTCTGCCCAAACTTGCATAGCATGGTTCTTTCAATGATGTTCAATGGGCCTTTTTGTTGATGTTGTTTGTTGTTGTTGTTGTTGTTATGCAACTGGATGAAGGTGGAGTGGAGTGGAAACTCCTCTTTTTAGTAACTGGAGTGCTGTGTCAGTGGAAAGTTTTTGAATTCTTTCTGCAGTAAATTTCAGCATTATTCTTTTTTTGGCTTGTTATCCAATATAGGAGTTTCCTGCTTAGCTCTGCAAGTTAGGAGTAAATTAAGACATTTTGTTAAACCTAGGCTGACACCTCTCGCTTAAAGGTCTTTCAACATTCTGCTTGGGTCTCAATTCTAAATCTTTGGAGGCATTTGTTTAGCTTCTAAAGTTATCTTAATCAACATAAAGAGGAACTAAGGTCCTGCAGACTTTGGAGAAGAACCAAGATGCCTGCACTGAGTTTTGCTTGGATTTAACAAGCACCATTTTTGTAATGCTACTCCTACAGGGCGGCTCAAAGGTCCATCTTGTCCAGGACTCTGTTTCCCATGGTAGAGAGGATGACCCAAGACCTTTAATTTTCAGGAGCACTTCTTTTTGTAAATAAAAGTGGTATCAATCATAAATTGCCAGTACAAAACAAGGAAGTCTCTTAGAAGGAAATAAACAGAATAAGAGTTACCATTAATCAAAGGTGAAAGCCATTTAGGTCTGTCAGTGCTGTAGATGAGTAATATTATCACACGTATTGCAAATGGTGGGGTATGAGGCAGAGAGCAAATGGCTTGCCTAAGGCCGCCTCTAGGATTTTTGGCAGATGTGAGGGCTGATCCGTGGAGTGGGCCAGCCCATTTTATTCCCTGCTGGGGCTCAAGTAGACACTGCACAGTTCGTGGCTGCAGGGACCAGAGAGGAGCCAACAGAGCAAGTGTCTCTAAAGAGTCCTTGTGATATCCAGAATAACATATCGCAAGCCAGGCAGTATCAGTTCAAGGATTATGCAGAAAGAGTAGCCAAATCCAGGCCACAATGTCTTACAGAAACAGGTCCAAGCAGAAGTCAGGGTCCACAGGCACTGTAGCAGGTTGAAGCTTGAATCCAATACAAGCATTGGCTGGGTTGCACAGTACAACAGACCATTGGTGGATTTGGTTTGTTTGTTTGTTTTCGTTTTTGTTTTTACCATTGTTGACTGAATGTATCATGGTATTCAACATGATTTGTTTGGTTGTTAGAAAACATGATATGATGCAGTGGTTTGTTCCATGGTTTCTCTGTACCACCATGGCTTGTCATGTTGTTTGAATCAGGGATAGTGGTTTCCATGGTGCTGGGATACTACTAACATAGAGTCCCTTGGAAAGTATGGTCACTCTAGGAACTGCTTCAGCCATCCAGCCTCTACTATCCTCTGCCTGGTAACAGATGAGGAAGACGCATGTGATGTAGGCAGGGAGTAATGCTGCTTGGGATTGAATTTCAGGCACAGTGGCTGATGGGATATGTGCCAACAGTGGGAGAGCTGAGCAGGAAGGATGGAAACCACAACTACATAGAAACCACTTGATTGTCTTTGGTAGATTACTCACAACATATTGCAGTGACATCCGAACTGGATGCCATCCTTCCAACTGGGGCTGTTGGATGCTCGGCAGAGCATTGGCTGGATTCCTTGTTATGGCTTCCAGGGTAAAGCATGCGGCAGCACAGAATTTCGGGGGCGATGTCATGTCATTCTAGTGGTTTTTCAGTTAATTGTTTAATCCAGTTGTTACTCATTATGTTCCTCTTACCAATTATGTAATTCCTTCTTGTTTCAAACTCTGGATATTCTTCCCAACATCCATTACATACTTTATTCTTTGAACAATTTGTAAATGAGAAACATGGATAACTTTCTGAATTCTATTCCCCCATGTTGAATTCTGCACTTCCCTATATTATTGCAATCAAGTTCAGACTGTGCTCACTGATTACACTGTTGATCTGTATGCAGTTTCAACCACCGCAGGGGAGCAGTTGCCAGCAGTTAAAAATATTTGTTGTCTCCTAGAACACACCGGAAAAAAGTGTGTCCCTAAGCCAGATCCTGATTTCTGGTATCAGCAGAGCAAGTTAGGAACCAGCTGGCACAGGTACCGGATGCAAAGACAACAGGCAGAAGAATATATTAGTTTGTCATCTCTTATCAGTCCTGACCGAGCCCAACAACATCTGGGAAAGTATTTTTGCCCTGTCAGTGAGCGGTCATCTTCATACATTCCAATGAAAGATCATTTCCTAACGCCTTAGCGGTTTTCATGGCCTTTTGAAAGATGCCTTGGTTTGGACTTCCAGCAGTTCATGGGTCTGATTATTGTCAAGCGCCTGGACCATAACAAGATAATTGTAACATTATGCAATATCTGAATTCAAGTTCTGTGCCCCAGAAGGTAGCATAACGTCATGTGCAGCCATCTCAGATGTGATTTGCTTGTTTCCTTGCCTCTCTCACACCGCAAGCTGCCCTTTGCCCAGAACAGACTCCATCAAGTCCTAGAGATTTTGCATTTGAAAGCAGCTTTCTGTAGTAAGGACGCTGGATTCTGCATCAGCTCCCTCCACTGGAATGCACTGTTTGCACTCTCCCTAAAGAACATTTCTCAGTAGCAACATATTACAAGTTTGAGTTTATTTTAAGAAAAGAGTTCTAGAGACTTCCTTGTGTCTTTGTTATATCTTCCCCTGCGCACACACGTGTGTGTATATGTGTGTGTGTGTTTTAAGCTGAGAATGAGGGACCAGGTAAGATTAGCCATCCTGGTTGGGGCTCATGGAATGTGTAGGCTAAAACATTTTGTAACTGCTTCTAGGCTCCTCCAAACTTCAGGCTTGTTTCCCCTTTGCCAGCCATTTTTCTTTGATGCAACCAAATTTTTCTTTATGCCTTCTCTGGGCCATTTGGGTAACTGTACAGTAGCTGTTAGCCACTAGCATTAGCAACAATTACAATGCAATCTCATACATAATCTAGTCATGAAAAAACCCTACTGCATTCAATGGGACATGCTCCGAGGTAAATATGTATAAGATGAGAGCAACCCTGGCAAACATCTTATCTAAAAGCTTAAGAGTTGGTGCTGCATTAGCACAGCAGTATAATTTGCCTGTAGCAGTATAGCACAGCAGGCAGTGAAACAGGATGGGTGTCAGAACACTGTTGGAGAAATACGCAGGACAGATCCAGCTAAGCATAGGTGAAAGACTATTTAAAGACCTATAGGTGAGGCCAGGGCAGCAAAGAAAACTTACTTCTTGACACCCTTGCACCCACACAGAGTAGACCTGTGATGCTTTTGTGTACTGTTCAAGGCCTTCTTCACCAAGAAGCAGAAAGAGGGAACCAGGGCTGTCAGTGGCTCATTGCGAACAATTTGCTTGGTCTTTGTGGATAAAGTCACACAGGTTCACCTTGGCTTGGAGATGGAAACTTGGTGACTCCTTGACCAGTTGTGTTGCAATCTTTTCAACTTGTAAATCTTGAGTATGTGGATAGGTATTGGCAAGTGATGAGGGCCACCGCCTTCGTCTTTGGTGGATTAAGTTGGCCAGCTTGGGACTGAGGAAAGTAATTGCTACCTCTTTGTTTCCCCTTGTTTAGAAGAGGCAGTCGTAAGATGGATACTAAACAAATGAGAGAGACAGTAGTGCTGTTTACTGGACCAAGAGCATTTGGGTGATACCAATTATTTGGACTAGGGTTGCAGTGAAGCTCCACAGAATCCCTCCTTCTAGCAGTTGTGGACTTCCTCTTGTGCTCAACCCAGTCTTAGAAAGTGAGCCAAGCCAAGAGGAAGACCATGGACTCAGGGCCTTTTGTCCTGGCAACCTTCCTCCGCATCAGTGCAACAGCACAATCAAAGGCTGATGCGTGTGGTGCCGATGAGAAGCACTGCTTGTGCAGCAGCCATGTGGGACTGGATTCCTGGTGAGCACCATGCAAATGCTGGGCACATTGGCGAGAAACTTGGACCTGTGGCTGCAACAATGCAGAGCAGGGTCCATGGAGCCGAGCCAAGGGCATCTAGTGGGTTCCTCACATACCCCTTATCCTATTAGTTCTCCTGGCCCTCTCAGTGCCTTTATTACCATTCACCACTGTTTCCTGCTGGAGCTGGGTCTTGGAGTGCTGTGTTGCAGAGGGTTGGTCTTTCTGCCTGGTCATGTCCATAGGAAGCAGTGGGGGTTCCTTGTTTGACTCCATGGCTGTTGGCTTATGGCATCCCCTGGGGATCCATCTTGTCCCCTTATTTAATATTTATATGAAACCAGTGGGAGAAGACATTTGGAGCATTGGAGTGTGGTGCCATTCATATGCTACAGCTACCCAGCTCTTCATCCCCCTGAGCATTGCCTGGGTACAGTAACGGGTACAGTAACGGGCATGAACAAGCTGAAGTTAAGCCCAGACAAGACAGAAGTACTGTTGGTCAGTAGAAACCCTAAACTCGGGGGCTGAAATTCGGCTTGCTCTGGAAGGGGTTGCCTTCTGTTCAGTCTGTTCTGGAAACGATTGCATGACCCCCACACCCTACCAGTATCATGTTTGTAACTTGAGAGTGCTCCTTGGCCCTTTGCTGTCACTGGATCTTCAGGTTGGAACAGTGGAAGGTGTGTGCTTACTTGGTGACATTTGATGCACTAGCTGGTATTCTGCCAGAACTGATGCCCTAGGCACTTCATATGTGGGCCATTATTTATTAATTTATTAATTACATTTGTATACTGCCCCAGAGTTGGTAGAATAAAAGTGTAGAATGTAACACTATAAATAATAAAAATCAATTCAAACCAAGTACACGACATTGACAACTCTAGTTGATTAAAAATTAATGCATGGGATAAAACAGTTTGCATAAAAACAGTAGTAAAATCCTTCTATCTATTAAAACATTCAGCAAGAGGGAGAACAGTGACTGTGCCAGGTGCACCGCCTTGGGGTGCAGCCATAGAGAAGGCCCTTCTCCTGACTGTCAGTCTCCTTACTTCTTTAGGGAGTAGTTCTTGGAGGAGGGCCTCTGTAGAAGACCTTAAGGACCAGGTAGGAACATACGGAGAAAGCCGTTCCTTCAGATATCCTGGCCTCAAGCCATTTAGGGTCAGTCCTTTGAATTGGGCCCTGACTTCAATAGGTAGCCAGTGTGGCTGACAGAGGACTGGTGTAATATGCTCTCGTGCACCAGTCCTTGTTAGCAGCCCCGTTGCAGAGTTCTTTACCCTTGAAAAAAGTCCAGAAGCTCGAGCTGATACACACGGAACAGGCTACCTGCTATTGGGTTCACGGTTGCAGAACCGTATTAACTCCATATCAGAACCATCATGGAAATCCTGCACTGCTTGGCAATTGTTTTCTGGGCTCCTCTCAAGGTGTTCAGTTCAATTGTAATCTTTTAAGCCCTAAATTGCTGTGGACATGGCTATCTAAGGGACTGCCTGTTCAAGTATTGAATTCTGCAGGAGAGGCCTTTTTCCGGGCACTGTTACCAACACAGACCATGTGAAGGGCAGGTAACAAGGGCTTTCTCCAGCATCACTCCCAGGTTACGGAATTTGATCCTTACAATTAGCCCACCTCTCTTAGCTTTTAGAAAAGCTGTAAGGACATCTGTGTAATCTAGCCCTTTGAATTGTGTAATTGTTTTAATTTTTGACTGCTTTTAATATTCTTATTTGTATTAACTGTTTATTTTTTAAAAAATTGTTGCACACTATTGCAATGACTTTTTCACGTCTCAAGTGTAGGCATTTCCGCATCAGATCCAGAGATGGATGAATCAAGGTCCCTAAATTATGTGAAGCATTTTGTGCCAGGAATTTTGGGAACTGGTTTTTGAGGAATTCTAGTGCTGGATTCTGGCTCTTGTATGGACATCGAAACATTCTCCCCTCAAGTTTGTGGACTCTTTATGTCACAGAATCATTCTTTAGCTTATGTGTAATGTTCTTATCAGAAAAAAATATAACTATTCATGCCTCTCTCTTGGTTCTTTGTTGGACAGTATCTCAATAGCAAAAAGGAATAAGATGGAAAGAGGGAAATAAAGGAGGACAAGATGACACTGTTTTTGTTTCAGAGTTTTAGAGCTTGTGATCTTGAGAAAAAACTCAAGATCTTGAGAAACTTGAGAAAACTTGAGAAAAAACTTTGAGAATCTGGAACCCTTTAAGAGAGATGAAGTTTCAACAAAGGTGTTTGATGACACTGAGTGACTTGGGGGCATGAGCAGTCAGACACTGACACAGCTGGGACTTTCAAGCTGCGTCAAACATGTTTGTGTTAAATATGGGAGGAAACACTGCTTTGTCCATGCAGTTTTACAGAAGGAATCTCAGGTCACAGAATTCACAGAAACTGGGTTAAGGGTTCAACATGTTTAATTCATGGCAGCTTTTCTGTGCTCCAGACCCTGTGGATGAGGGTTACATCTGCATGGAAACATCTCTCAGTTCAGCAGTCTAGCACCAGTACAAAAGTGTGGGGAAAGTCCCCCTGTAATGCACCTGTAATTACAGCATGACCGTGACCTTGCACCACTGATTTGTGAGTAGTGTGGTGCTCATTTTTGTGTCTGCAGATGAATGTGGATCTGGCATATGCTGACCAACTGTCAGTCATGTACCAGAAAAAGAATGGTTCAGAGACCCAAGAGGCAATTCTGCTGCTGGACTAGAGACTCCTGCAAAATTGCATGCAAGCTCCTCAGAGGGAGAAGGAGACTTGAGTGAAATAAATCTGGATAGATTGTATAAACATACAAACTGGATACCTTGGTGGTCTTCTGGCACTTTTGAGGCAAAGATAAGAGGCTGGCTGCTGTTCGGGTCTCAGGACCTTAGGGAAGGAGATGGTATTTAAATTAGTTTGTGATGCGAATGCAGAACTTACCCCCAGAGCATCTTCCATATGCTGTCCCAGCGCATGGCGTCCACACAGTAGCATAAGCAAAACGCAAGAGGCCACTTCGTAGAACGAACATGTGAAGCTGCCTTGTACTGAGGCAGACCAGCAGGCCCAGCATCACCAATGGTGACTGGAAGGGAGTGGGGTGGGTGAGGTGAGGTGAGGACCACCACATCTCTGGGTGCAGGAGTGCCCTCAGGGGTCTGCACAGTCCCTTGGAGTCACTCCTGCCTCTCGCTCTTGCCCACACCATGGTGGTCGTGGGGAGAAGAAGCTGGTGCAGCGGCCTCCATGTTCACAGCCTGCCAATGAAGAAGTGATGGGCATGACAAGGACGAGGATGAGCCACAGCAAGTGGTGATGCTGGCAGGGAGAGGGAGGGCTGCCTGCCCGAGAACCCTGACACCTGAAGCCCACACAGCTTGCGTGGACTCAGGCCACCAGCTTTTTGGCCCAGCAGCCACATACCCTGGCTGCTACTGACAGGGGCACAAGGGCCTTTAGTACAGTGAAGGTATGGCACATTTTATCATACTTTGCAGTGCTTAGAATGCTTTACTTTATCTCAGTAAAAACCCAGCATGAAACAGTATGTGTGATCATGCCTGGAGCTGTAGCAATATTTCCTAAAAGAGCCTTTTGACAGTTTCAGCTTCCCATACAGTTGCAGTAATCCCAATTACTTCAATAGCTTGGATAACATCCAGGCAGTCTAGAGGGAAAATTGGAGTTCCCTCTAGATGCTGATTGGGGAGGGCCTTCGCATGGTCCCAGGTAGACTTCATTTATCCCATAGGTGTCATGCGCCACGGCATTTCTAAAAACCCTTCCCCACTTGTCCCCATGGAAGTGGGACAGCATTTTTGGCTTAGCATTGGTTTGGGAGTTGCATTCCAAAGACAAAATGAATTTTTGTTTTTTTCAATGCCATAAATGACCCATAGAACTCTGAGGTTATTTGGGAGGCCATAAGCTTATATCGCTTTTAAAAGATTGGATTAATGTTCTCCAAATAGTAGCAGAGAATGGATGCTTCCATCACAAACTGCTGTGCCATCTGATTGCCACCCGCTGCTGGTAGGTAGTTTTTGCTGGACAGTCCAGTATGACCAACAGCGATGTCTTATGTAACAAAAGGACAATAGCACCACATTCAGTTTTAGAAGCGAAGAAGGAAGGCTGGAGACAGGTTTTCTTAACAAGACGGTCCAAATCAACTTACTTGACTTAGTATTCCATATGCAATGTTGGAGAAGCCTGAGTACAAGCATGCTCTGAAACTATGTGTGGAAGCACACAACGAAAGCACAAGGTATGGACACTGGTTTCCACCAAGAGCTCAACTCTTAGGGTAGAGGGAAAGAGGAGGAGGAGGAGGAGGAAGAAGGAGCAGGGGAAAGATTCTGACCTAAATACAAAGGGAGGAGCTGGACAACCAGCTATTGATAGAACGCATTCTCTATCTATCTATCTATCTATCTATCTATCTATTTATTTATTTATTTAAACATTTCTATGCCGCCCCATTCGCCGAAGCCTCGGGGTGGCTCACAATTTTGTGACTTTTGTTGTTGTTACAGTGCCTGGAGGGACTGTTTGTTCATCTGTCAAACAGTTTCAATAAATGGACAGGGAGCCTAAATGATGTCTATCAGCCGCTAATATATGGAAATAGGTGGAATTGCTCCTAGTGTCCAAAGTCTTGAACGAAACAACGAGTATCCCTCAGTCTGAACATATCAGACCAGCTCTGGCCCACTTGCATTGGCTGCCTCAGTGATTCCAAGCCCAATTCAGGGTGCTGGTTTTAAGCCATAAAGCCCCTGGTTGAGGACCGCAATGTGTGACATAACGCCTCTCCCAGCTGCCGTCTACCCAGACACTCCGTTCCACATCCAGGGCCTTCTTCCAGGTGCCAGCTCCAAGAGGGAGGGCTCCCTCAGTGGTAGCCCCCAGACCCTGCCATGGAGGCCGATGTGGGGCCAGCCTTTTCACATGATGACTGCCCCTTATGCTGAGGTCTTTAAAGATATAGATGGCTATTCAAGGACTTGAGGTGTTTCCTATGCCAAGGGTTCCAGCTCTACTCTACATGAGAAGTTTTGGATTTTTAAATTCATTTTTACAAGTTTGTCTTTTGGAAATATTTTATGGTGTTTTATTGTATTGCTTCTGTGAACTTATGTAAATCATCTAGAAAGTGCTGGCTATTGGGCAGCATCAGAATTAAATAAATACATAATAGGGCAATGCTCTGAGAAGGTGCAGTGACTGATCTTTATAGTCATCATAGACATAGGAGGTGGCTTGATTTGTTATTTCTTATTTCTTAGCAGCTTTTATTCTGTTACTCATTGACATTGGTGCAGCAAGGTCAAATTAAGCTTCCAGGTTTCGGTCATGTTTGCAAGGTTTTGTTGTTGCCACCCCCCCCCCCCCCAGTGTTCTTTTGCACTGGACAAGCGACCCTCGGTCCCTCTGCAGTCCTGTTGATGAGGCAAATGCCAGCGCAGTGCCAGGGATGGAAAAGATTCCATCTACAGGACCAAAAATAAAAAAGCATACATTTGTAGTTCACATTCTACTTGTATGTAGACGACAAGCGGCAAGGGGGCTGCTGCGGGAGAGGCGAGGATCAGGGCACAGCCACCCACCACCACCAGGAAGACATGGCGGTGGGTGATTTTTGTTGGGGACTCCCTGCTGAGGGGCACACCGCCGCCTCAACCTGGAGACAAGGGAGGTTTGCTGCCTGCCGGGCGCACACATCCGGCATGTGAAGGACAGAGTGGAGCGTCTTGTTCGCTCCGGGGGTCACCAGCCCCTCCTGGTGATCCATGTGGGCACAAATGATGTGGCCAGGCAGGGGATGGTTGGGACCACCAGGGACTTTGAGGCCTTGCGGAAGAAACTCAGGGAGCTGAAGGCCCAAGTGGCCTTCTCGTCAATCTTACCTTTCTGGGGATTTGGGCCAGGAAGGGACAGGAGGGTCTCTGAAGTGAACGACTGGCTTAAGGTGTGGTGCCCGAAGGGACGCTTCAGGTTCCTTGACCACGGCACTCAGTTTCTTGCCAGTGGACTTCTGGTAAGGGACAAGTTACACCTCACGAGGATGGGGAAAAGGTCCTTTGGAGATGCTCTAGTGAGCTTCATCCGGAAGACTTTAAACTGAGCTGGGGGAGGGGTTCAGGTCCCCCAGAAACGTGTCTGCACTGGACAAGTGTGGGGAGAGAATCGGGGCTGTGGGAGCAGGGTATAAGAGATACTGCAGGGACTGACAGGACTCCTACAGAGAGGGGCCAGGTATCAGGGAGGATGGGAGGGAGGAGGAGGCTGGGAACTCCAAGGAAAGGAAGCGGTGGGAAGGAGTGAGGTGCATGTACACCAATGCTAGGAGCATGGGTAACAAGCAGGAAGAGCTTGAAGCTCTCCTGGGAATAGGAATGTATGATCTGGTGGGAATCACAGAAACTTGGTGGGATGAAAGGCAAGTCTGGAATGTGAACATAGAAGGGTATCACCTTTTTAGAAAGGACAGGAAGGGAAAGAGAGGTGGGGGCGTGGCTTTATAGTCAGGGAAGGGATAGGATGCAGTGAGATAGAATGCAGCACAGATGGGGATTCGGTAGAGGCAGTCTGGGTGAAACTTAGGGGTTTTGACAGGGAAAGAGACCTAACAGTGGGGGTATGTTATCGCCCTCCAGGTCAACTTGAGACCCTGGATGATGTCCTGACAGGCCAGATTCTAAGGATATCTCGGGGGAGAGACACAGTAATTATGGGAGATTTCAGTCTCCCAGATATTACTTGGGAGACTCACTCGGCAGTGACAGCCAGGTCACATCGCTTCCTAGAAGCTATAGAGGGAGGGTTTTTCACACAGAGGGTCCGAGAGGCGACAAGGGGGGGAAACATCCTTGACTTGGTCTTGACCAATAGGGAGGAGCTGATAGATGAGGCACAGAGCAGGGGAGCTCTGGATGCGAGTGATCACTCCATCCTTTGCTTTGAGATCAGGGGACTGGGGACGTGCAGCAGGTCAAGCATTAGAAGCTGGGACTTCAAGAGGGCCAACTTTGGCCAACTGAAGGCCAGACTGGGGAAAGTCTCCTGGGATGGGTTACTGGAAGGTAAGCGAGTTGGGGGGGGGGTGGATGGCACTCAAAAGGGAGGTTTTGGAGGGGCAAGTCTTGACGATACCTATAGTTAGTAAGGTGGGAAGGTGGAGGAGGGTGCTGCCATGGATGTGAAAGGAGGTGGTTAGAGGGATTAGACGAAAGAGGAACCTCCGTAGGAAATGGGTACTGGGGGAAATAGATAAAAGGGTATACCGGGAGGAGGAGGCCCATTGCAGGAAGATTCTTCGCAAGGCTAAGGCTGATTACAAGCTGAGACTTGCCAGGAATATCAAGAGGAACAAAAAGTGTTTCTTTCAGCATGTAAATAGGAAGAGGAAGGGGAGACAAGTGGTGGGACCACTAAATAAGGAGGAAGGAGCTCCAGTGACTGATATGAGGGAACAGGTACAGATGCTAAATGACTATTTTGCCTCTGTGTTCTCCCCAAAGCAGGACGGGGGATATCCGCACAGGAGATTAGATGAGGCTGGGGACTTGGGGGCACAGATTAGAGTCACCCCCTTGAAGTCGAGGGGCTCGTCAGGGCACTGGACATTACAAAGGCGCCAGGCCCTGATGGGTTATACCTCAGAGTACTTAGAGAGTTGGTAGGGGTTCTCTCACACCCGCTGGCCTCCATTTTTGAGGCCTCCTGGAGAACGGGTGAAGTTCCAGAGGACGGGAGGGTGGCACAAGTGGTCCCAATTTTCAAAAAGGGTAGTAGAAGGCACATGGGGAATTATAGACTGGTTAGCCTTACATCCATTGCAGGAAAAACAATGGAAAGGCTCATAATAGAGAGAGATCTAGTGATGCTAGATAGGGAAGGGAGGCTGACAGCCACACAACACGGCTTCTGCAAAAACAGGTCCTGCCAGACAAACCTTGTGTAATTCTGTGACAAGGTTTCGAGATGGCTAGATGGAGGGGATGCAGTGGATGTGGTATACCTGGATTTCAGCAAGGCCTTTGACAAAGTGCCCCATGATATCCTGTTGGAGAAACTGAGGAGTTTTGGGGTACACCAAAGCACTGTCCGGTGGATTAGGGCATGGTTGACTGACTGAAAGCAGAGGGTAACCATTAGTGGGGCATCATTGGGAAGGCGGCCAGTGACAAGTGGGGTCCCCCAGGGCTCTGTCCTGGGGCCGATCCTGTTTAATCTTTTCATCAACGACATGGAAGAAGGGGTGAACAGTCTGCTGATCACATTCGCAGACGACACTAAAACTGGAGCAGTGGCCACAACTGAGGAGCAGGTACTCCAGATCCAAAAGGATCTGGACAGACTATGGAAGTGGGCAGGAATCAACAGGATGGCGTTCAATGTGGATAAGTGCAAGGTCTTGCACTTGGGGCATAGGAAAGGGTGTCATAAGTACAGGTTAGGGGACAAGTGGCTGGAGAGCAGCACTTGTGAAAGGGACCTCGGGGTGCTGGTTGACTGCAGGCTAAACATGAGTCAGCAGTGTGATGCGGTGGTCAAGAGGGCGAACGCCACCCTTGGTTGCATAGCCAGAAGTGTGGCTTCTAGATCGAGAGAGGTATTACTACCACTCTATACGACTCTGGTCTGCCCGCAACTGGAGTATTGTGCTCAATTTTGGGCCCCTCGTTACAGGAAGGATATAGCCAGGTTAGAGTCAGTGCAGCGTAGGGCCACAAGGTTGGTGGCCGGTTTGCAGGGAATGGGGTATGAGGCGAGACTGAGAGAACTGGGTGTCTTCAGCCTGGAGAAGAGGAGACTCAGAGGGGATCTGTTGGTGACATACAGGTATGTGAGGGGGTGTCACACAGAGGTGGGTAGAGACCTGTTCTCCCCTGCAGAGGAAGGCAGGACGCGCTCCAACGGAGCAAAGCTCAGGGAGCCAAGGTTCCGTTTGGATGCCAGGAAGCACTTCCTGACAGTCAGGACCCCGAGGGTGTGGAATGGGCTTCCATGGGAGGTCGTTGAGGCCCCATCGGTGCGGGTGTTCAAGGATCGGCTGGACGTGCACCTGGTGGGCATTTCGTGAGCGGAGCTTTCTGGTGCCGGAGGTCAGACTAGATGGCCCAGGAGACCCCTTCTGACTTGCTCTGTTTCTATGTTTCTATGTATGCTCTTAAAACTCTCCCTCCCTCCCTCACACACACACACACACAGAGTTGCCTTTAAAGGATCCTGTCCCTAGGAATACCCCTTTGTTATAAAAAGCAATGTACAGACTGGTGAGAGAAGGACATTTAATTGCAGGGGGGGAAACAAACCTTGGGCAGAAAAATCAGGGCTTGAGCAGCAAGAGATGAAGCGCATGCAGGCCGAATGCCAGCAACTTGATAGCCCTTTGAGAGGGATGGTTTATCTTGGAGTCCTGCACTGAGCAGGGGTTGGACCCGATGGCCCTCTGGCCCCTTCCAACTCTCCTATGATTCCATGATTCTAATCCAGATGCAGCGCAAGTCATCAGAGTCTGGGTAGCTTTACTTCAGCAAGTCCTGATGGTCAGCATGGTGATGGGGCAGGTGTCCCCCCCCCCCCCGGATATTTGAGGCCCCAGATGAAAGATTTAGGGGCCCAGCCCTTAACATAATCTCTGAGGAAATGCCCAGCACTGCTTGATTGTTAATAAATACTATTTTGATAGTTAGGGGATGGAGAGAGGGATATGTTTGAACACAGGGCGCATTCACATTTCCTTCTAACACTAAACACAGAGAGAGAGAGAGAGAGAGAGAGAGAGAGAGAGAGAGAGAGAGAGAAGCCTGGCCGCATTTATGTTGCCTTTCAGTCTTGACAGAAAGAATTACTATAGGCCTGTTCCCCTCCCCCACCCCCACCTCAAACCAGACCTTAAACGCACTTACTGAGAAGCTAGTTCTTTCACAGGTTCCAAAGAAATCAATGAGATGTTCTTCCAAGAAAGTCTGGTTCCAGCAGAGCAACAATAGCCTGAATATGGAGCGCCCTGGGCTGAAAATTGATTTTTGCAATAAATGTATTGATGTAACCTCGGGAAAGTCTCTCTCTTTCTCTTATCTTGGAAGCCCCTCACTTACAAAACAATGATGATAGCTGTCAGTCTTGTGAGGTTGTTGCAAGGAAAGAACTCAGTTTAAAGAATGACAAGTACTTCGCACTTCAGAAACTGCTTTGGAGTAAGTGAAACGTATTAGCAGTAATGCTTTTGCACATGGGAATGCTTACTGCAGAGGAATGTCCATAGAAAACTGAATGTCAGGAATGAAAAGCCACATGAATTTTTCAGGAAAGATCTGTCAACGGAATATTTGTTCCCTGCTGGCTGCTGCACACGAGAGTTTCCCAGAAAATCCATGCAGATTTTCCGTTCTCGGTGCCATTTCTAGCATGCATTCTTCCAGTTAAAATCTGAAAAGCTCTCCTGTGTCGGGAGCATACCTTGACCGAAACTCATGCATAAGTTTCTTTCAGAGCACTCCATGTTTGCCTCCTGGTGCATTTTTATTCATTTAGCAATTGTCTCTATTTAAGTATTTTTTCAGTTTGTGTTCAAAAGGTTTTTAACACCATCCACATTGACTTCATAAAGGAAGCCTTGAATTTACAAGAGCTGAGCAGGAAATTTTGGGGAGCTTTAATTCACGGGGTTGCCATAAGTCAGAGACGACTTGAATGGCACATCAGAACAGCAAGAAAATGTATCAGCCTCTCAGGAAGATGCTCTAGGGAGAAATCCCTGGTCCAATGAAAACATGGCCCTTTTTTGCCCTTCTGGAATGCAAAGCATGAAAAAACAACTCCTTGTAAGACACTTGTACTGTCAAAGCCCTGCCTCCAGTACTGGATGTTTGTGGAGCCAAGTCGTGAGGGTGGTAACTGAAGTTATCTCTGTTTCTAGAGTCTCCTCTTGCAAGACCGTGAGCTGGTTCGCACATTGTTAAGCTGGAAGTGCAGAAGTGGAATGGAGTGGGTGGGGATGGGGGAATTGCCTGCACCAGGTCATTCAATCTCATTTTTAATAAGTTTAAAATGTGGTTGTAAGCCACCTAGGAAGGTCTTTTGGCAGTTGCAGGAGGCATATAAATATGTGCATAAATAAATAAATCCCACACACACATGCAGAAGTTGCCTTTTCTCATGCTCACGGAGCATGGCGAGGGGGCTCTGCCCAGCTGCTCCCCAAGGGAAATCCAAAGAGGATTTTGGATGGCTGGTTGCCATGGGCTGGAAGTCCAGCAGCCCAGAATTCTACCCCCCTTGCGCTGGGGCATCATTTAGCGCTGCCAGAAAGCCTCATGTTTCTCATGCAGGAGATGCTCAGCACCTTAGGCTCAACAGGAAGCGTCCAGGATGGAGTTGGTTATGGTTCAATATACTGGTCTGCAGCAAGGCAGTATTGGGGTGAGGCTGTATGTCCTTTGACCCTGACCTTGAGACTTTTGTTGTTGTTTTTAGTCACGAAGTCATGTCTGACCCCTCGCGACCCCATGGACAACATTCCTCCAAGACTCCCTGTCCTCCACCATCCCCCGGAGTCCACCTAAGCTCATGCCAGCTGCTTCAGTGACTCCGTCTAGCCACCTCATTTTCTGCCATCCCCTTCTTCTTTTGCCCTCAATTGTTGAGACTTTAGCTGTGGCAATTCTCCAACCAGGCGGTAATGTCCATAGGACACAACTTCCCACTGAAACTCTTGGGGTATGGAATATTAATGGAAAACTTCTATTTGGAGCACCTCCTTCGGTTCCAATATAAGTGGCTGGGTTCAGACCACACAACTACCCACATACAGTGGCCTAGTATGGGTTGAGTGTGGGTTCTTGTTGGATCATGCGTTGTTGTTGAAATGTGGCATATGCCTCTGAACCCAGCTCCACCAACAAACATGGCTTATTAACTATGAACAACCCATGAAGAGACTGCAGGGCTTCTTATTGAGTTACGAACTATGGGTTATGCGCCAGGGTTTCTTAGCTAGGTTCAGACAAAACAGTAACCCACATTTCAACAACAACAACTGATAGTTCAAAGACAACCCACATTCAACCTTTGGGTGTGGATTATCATGCTGTCTGAAACCAGCCAATATGGGTTCACCTCATGGGAATTCAGCAGTAGGTGAATCCATCTCTTTCTCCACGTGTGCAGTGGATATGATCATACTATCCTGGGACATTTTATATAGGTTTCTGCTGATTCACTTGTGGAAGAGCCTGTATGGGAGCAGAACATTTGCTTTGCATGCATCCCTGCTTCAGTCCCAGTCGTCTCAAATGCGTCAGGTATCAGGTGATAAAGGAAAAATCTCATTCTCTGAGACCCTGGAGAGTCATTAAAATACATAGAAATATAGACAAATAGTTTGACATTGTATTTAAATATTTGTCCTCTGTTGTTAAAGTGTTTGCTAAAGCATAGTTTATAAAAACTTTAATAATAATTAAATAAGGCAGCTTTTATGTTTGAATACCTTGATTCAACACAGTGCTTAATGGCTGAAAGACCCCCCAATTTATTGGGAAGATTTTTTAAAATGTCTCATGCAATAAGTACTTATAAAAACATGCACTATTTCGGGACAGTTGTTTCCCCTCTTGCAGAAGTGGTGCCTCTTCTGAAATAGTCTGCTAGAACACACATGCATCACCTTAAAAAGGGGAGGTATGTTTTCTTGCTTCACAAATATTATTACTGACATGCAAATTTATACAAATGTAATAAGTAAGATTAAATAAGATGAAAACATGCATGATTAATTTTGCTCACAATCATAGTCCTATTTTGCTTTTTCAGTTTTGGATGATCCCAGCTAGCTCTGATTTTCAACCCAAGTTCTGGGGAACTCCAGTCTTCCTTCGAAGGCAGAAAAGGGTTCTTAATGATGTGGTTATCAATGAGCATACCTCTGCAACCAGAAAGATCTGCTCTTGGCCTCCAATGCCTTTTGCTGCAGGGCCTTCTGAGGGGCCCACAAAAATGCTCTTTTCATTTAGTGACAGCCTTTCATGGACCTTGCGTTTTCCCTCTCTGGTGTTCCAGGCGGGGATCATCTTGGGGGTGGTAAAGTCACCAACACCACCTGGCTGCATAGTGCCTTTGGGCAAATAGAGTCACCTTGTTTTGCTCATTTTGCATGGGGTGGGGGGAGAGGAAGCCTGTCCCACTGGTGGAGGCAGTTTGGCCAACGTGACCTCTTGCTGCAGCAATTTCAGTGCTAAGAAGCAAAATGATTAGTCCCAAGGCAGTTTGGTGAGCATTTTTGGAACCACTGGTGTAACAGAGGACACTCTTCCAGGTCCACCCTTCATCCAGATCTTTGAAGGACTGTTTTCCTACCAAGTTTGACCCTTTCTCTTAATGCACCCCTGTGGAGGTCTGTTCTGTTTGCTTTTAAGGTTCACTTTCACTTCTCATGAGCCAAGAGGGGGTTCAACAAAGCAAGCCAATTCCCTCCATGAATCATGAAGCAGCATGCCCAGAATCCACCATATCTACCACTCTGGGCTTCTTTTGAGTCTAGTTCATTGGCTGCCAGACAATTTCATGTAAAGTGATTGTGTTAAATGGGTTTTTTATTAATTGAATGTTAAATTTTCTTGCCATTTTATTGTTTTATTGTGTTATTGCTTAAATTGAATTGTTTTCTGCTGTTGTACAGTGTAAGCTGCCCAGAGTCCTTTATGGCCAAGGAGTCTGGCATAGAAGTGGAATAAATAAATAAATAAATAAATAAATAAATAAATAAATAAATAAATAAATAAATAAATAAATAAATAAAAGGACAACCATCACTAAACTGTCATATAGTGACTTTGGGTTTCATCTTGAACACCACTGGCTTCTCAGAGGCCAGCAGACTAGTTGGACGTTGCCTCTCTGTTTGGCCAGAAAATCTTTGAGCCATTCCACTGACTCTGCACTGTTTTATCTAACTTTGCTCAAATGGAACTGGAATTCTGGACTTTATGAAACACGTGTCTGGAATGTGTTCTAAGCTCACGGAAAGAATTGCACGGAACGTGTCAGCCTGGTGCTCAATTTACAATTGCTAAAAGTTCTGTCAAAGTTTCCACTGTAAATCCAGTGTTTTCAGGGGTTTTAAGCTAAGCTAATAAAAATTTAAAAATATGAAAATTGTACTTGAAACTTGGCTAACTGGGTTTCTTGTGTCTAGGCCCTTTGCTGTTTGAAAATATATTTTTAATATAAAATAGACTGAAACTCTTTCTGATTTGCCATAAAACCAAGAGGAAGCAAGAAGGGGAATGGGAGAGAGTGAAGGAGATCTTTGTTTGAGAGACATTCTCAGTTTTCTCATTTTAAAACACAAACTTGTGTTTGGAGGGCTGTTCTTTGAAGAGCTGTTGTGTAAGTGCAGAAGTTTTCCAAGCACCAGGTTACATCCAAGAAGTGGGTTACATGGTTTCCAGTGAATCATCCTAGCCTGGCAGAGCTCCCGTAGACCATACGGTACGTGGGTGCTGCGTATCATTTAGCCCACTAGTTAAAGTGGCACCAGGCCGTTGGGCAAAGCTTTTGTGGCAGGACTTCCAAAAGCCTTTGGCTTTCTAAGATGGAACGCAGAGGCCATGTATGCTTTCTGCCTGCAGCAATAAATTGCATGCAAACAGAACCTCCCAAGTCCCCAGCATAAGGAGTCTCTTAGACTCACCAGGTTAAAAGTATCACAGGATCCAGTCCCGAGTTGACAAATTCTGTAGTTTTTAGTGTGTGGCAGGCTGGCACCAGTTGTGTGAATGTACCAATGTCCATCCAGATCCTGGCTCACCAGCATCCCAGCTCTAACTCACTTCAGGAGGTTTTAGTGTGTAGATGTTCCATGAATTGGAGTAGAAATAGAACCAGATCAGCATTGCAGGAGTGTTTGAAAAATGTCATCAACCTTTTTGCTTGACTAACAGGATTGTATGTGAGTATACAAAGTGTGCGTCCAAATGAGCTGCGCCATGGTCAGATTGAATGAAAAGCGAATTTGTGGATATCTGATAACACGCTCGTATTCATTGAAAAAAGTCGTTTGTAGGAAGTTTGCTTTAATTATGGAAAGGGGGCAGTTTGTCAGAGTGCAAACCACACGCTTGGAGCCTCGGGGTTTTCTGCTGTTGCTTTTTGGCACAACCTGTTTCCTTCACACTTTCCTGTCATCCCTAGATAGGCAATGGGGCAGCAAGATGATTTCTGGTCCCACACACCCTCCTTCCAATTGCAGTAGCTGCCTCTTATTTATTATTAGAGTTATATCATACCTTTCTTCTTTTTTTAAGAACTCAAAGCAGTTTGCATCCTATTTCTCCTCCTGTTCTCCATCTTATTCCCGCAACAACAACCCTGTGAGGTAGGCTGGGCTGAGAGTCTGTGCCTGGCCAGAGGTCACCCAGTGGGCTTCATGGCCAAGTAAGGACTTGAGCCTGGATCTGAGTTCCAGTCCCATGCTCTTAACCACCACACCGCCCTGGCTCTTCAGTAACACTGGGTGAAGCTACTGGGACAGATCCCAGTACTCGAGTAAGGTTGGTCCCTCCAGGCCTTGCTGGTTGCTCTTGGTGTAGGGATCCCTCCTGGAAGAGGGAGAATAATTGAGGGGAAAAAGAAAACGCTGCAGAGGAAAATTTTGAGTTATAGTTTTGAAAAGGGGTTAATGGACAAAACAGGAGGAAAAATGGTCACATGCTTTAAACCCACAAAATCCCTTAGTTAAAGCTGGGCTTGTCAGTCATTCTTATAGGGCAAAGCAAGGGCAGGAAGAGGGGAGAGGCTGAGCTTATTCAGGGGGAGCAGATCAGGAAGGCCTCTCTTCAGCTGGGCTTCTGTGCATTTGGCTTGACACTTGGGCTTCTGTGCATTTGCATTGCAGAGCTGGCTCATCCTCTGGATTGACAGGCAGGCAGGCAGACAGACGTGGGCAGCTCCGCTGCTTTGAAGGTATGTGTCTTCTAATTGCTTTCTTTGGTCCCGATGAGCAGAACCATCAGTGCTTGCTGGCAGGGAATCAGAACAGGGTGGGTGGCTCATCTCTTGGTACCAGGAGCAACAAAGTAGATGTGGAGCCCTTTTTATAATACATGATTGAGGAAGGGCCTGTGGCAGCATTTCCGTTTTCTTCTTTGCTGTTAAATGCCTAGGAAATAGGTACATACTGGCCTTCTGCAAACAGGGTTAGACATGGCTAAAACTAAAAGTGGTTTGTTGCCTTAACCCTGGTTAAGGCCTCAAACAAAAAGCAAGCAAACAAACCCTGATACACATTGTCAAGCTAAGATCTGTTTCTGGCAGGCACATGTGGGGAGGTGCTGGCAAGTGTTGTTACCCTACAAATGCAAAGCCCAGAGGAGAGGAAATTGACTTGCTGGGGTCCAGAGTAATATTAAACCATGGTTTGCCAACCTATTTCACATCATGGTTTTATATCCTGGTTTGTAGCTATTCCTTAATCGTGCATTAGGAATGTCAACAATAATATTTTACTATGGCCAAGCCTCATCACTAAGAAACTAGAAGCTGATGATTTGTATGCCAGCCTATTCTCTCCAATTTTTCGTTCAACTTGATATATACTCCTAACTTTGCACATGCACACCATAATTCATAACCTCAGCATAGGGTTTTTTAAAGGTTCTGCTACATAAAAGTGCCTAAAAATAAGTATAAGTATGGCTGAAAATCTTGGAACAATGTATTGCAAGGGCGGGGAAAAGACCCTTAAGCCAGCTCTAGGAACGCACTGGTGCAGACATAGCCAAGGGTGGCCTCCGAGAGACCTGGCTGGTTCATAGTGCTTAATATCTGACTCATGAGATCTGTGAGGATCAAACACACCTATTGAACAAACTAGAGGTTCATAAGCTCCTTGAAATATTTAAATCTATTACACCACATCTGTGAAAGGACAAGCCCCATGGCATATACAGTAAGAAGGAAAAGGATTTCTGTCTGCAGTGGAACAGTGCGGATTAAGGATGTGTGAGGAGGAGCGGGGGCTGCAGGGAGGAGCCATACAGCATTAATGAGTGAAGGATGCAGGCGGGGTACAGTTGAGCGTGAGACCGCAACTTGGAGGTGCTGAGGGTGGATTGTCACTGAACCATGGGCTGTCGCTGCAAGATGGGCTGTCACCTTGTCTGAATCCAGCTGCACCAACAAGTGAACAACCCATGAAGACTACCCATGGTTTGTGGTTGGGTTGTTCACCAGGACCTGTTCTCACAGTCTCGTTCAGGCACCATAATGATTTATGATCATCATTATCATTATTTATGATATTGATATCCTGCCCTTTTTCCTTCCAAGGAACTGAAACTATGTTTCAGCAACAAACTACACCCAGCACTTGAGAGTGAGTTGTCATGATATCTGAACCCAGGCATCATGAACTACGCTAGCTGCTGAGCCGCTTGTCCCGCAAATAGCATGCCGTCACGCCTCTGCCCTAGTCAGGTCTGATAAAAGAAAAAGGCACGATGTCATCGCGTTCGGTGCTTCCCTGCCCTGCTTAGCTTCACATGTTTCCCTTCCCAGGCTTTTGGAGGGGGGGATATGGAGGAGGTTGGGGTGGAGGCGGCTGTGCAACTTCTCATGCCATCTCTTCTCAGTCGTGCCAGAATGCAGAACACAATAAAGGGCTCAGGTTGCAGAAAGCCAGGTTCTGGTTGGACACCAGGAAGAACTTCCTGACCGCTAGAGCAGTAGGGCAATGGAACCAATGACTTAAGGAGGTGGCGGGCTCTCCCACACTGGAGGCATTCAAGAGGCAGCTGGACAGTTACCTGTCAAAGATGCTTTAGCTTGGATCCTTGCCTTGAGCAGAAGGTTGGGCTTGATGGCCTTATAGCTCTACTGTTTTATGATGTTGTGATCTAAATAGGCCTGATGGTCGCTACTCAATGGGTAGCTGACACCTGAAAAAATACTGCTTCCACTATGCCAGTATTATGCCAGTATTCTTGGGCAGCTTCCGGGACCTGCTGGCACCACTGAGATCAGCTAGGTCGTTCTCTCTGGACCTGCTGCAGCTACCGTTTTAGTTTTCCCAGATGGTAGTGCCTTGGAAGTCCCATTTTCACCAAAACATGGAATGCCATAGAATGATGGAACTCTGGGAAACCATTCTGAAAATGAAGACGATGACCCCCCACTGCACTGCACCTTGCTGAGACCCTCCTCATTCTTGGTGCTGGTGCTAGTTTTTCTCCACCACAGGTATCTTCTGTTTGTGGATCTTCTTTTGTGGCCCGAGATCTGATCCACCAGCCTTTGCTTTTTCCTGCATTGTTTTGCCTGACATGCCAATACTTCATAGAGGTTTTCCAAAACAAGGTTGCTGGCAAATAAAGTATGTTTTGCAAAGGGTGAGCTTGTCGGAGCAACTGTTTTAGGCACATTTCAGGATGGGCTAAAAAGCTACTGAGAAGGGATGTTGCCAACTCCAGACTGACCAGGTACCTCTCAGGAGCTGGAGTAAGTTGCTTTACCATCTGAGAGCTCTGTACTCTGGCATGAGGGACTTCCTTAGTTCTGCCCTGCAATGGGATCTCCTGGCTGGCTAGCTATTTATGCTTTGGGATCAGTTCCGGGTCTACTCTAGATAACGCAGTTCTCTCTGTCTCACTCTCACGTCCTCCTTCCCCCCTCCCCCTCCCCCCTCCCCACACACAGAGGCAGGCATATGGGTAGGAACAAACCTGCAGGTTATTAACATGTATTATGTGTTATTTTGTGCTTCTCTATAAAACTGGTTCAAATAGAAAAGGATTCACCTCTCCCAATTTACTCCTGTCTGCGTGTATATGTGACTCATAAGTAATGTTTCTACTGCTTCCCCTCTCCCCCACCCCCATGTGAAGGGCTTTTTGGACACCTCACTGGCAGGTAATATTAGCTTTTTCCACCCTGCCCAACTTTTCTTTCTTCCCTGAGAGAAATTCTTCGGAGGTGCCCCTCCCTCTTGTGCAGAAATGTAGTTTAATGTAAATCTAGCTCTGAGGCAGCTTTTTCTCATTTTTAAACTATTTCATATCAATTGCTGGCCTGACATTTGTTTTCTTTGAATTTTGGTTGGGAAACCGGTCTACATTTCTCAGGATATCTCTTTAGGAATCTTGGCAAAGGTTGCACCGTATCTTTTGAAAAGACTGAAAATGTAAAACAGAAGGGAGATATTAAAAGAAGCATAAACAAGTTTCTTTTTTCCTTGCATTGCCCCCTGCTCCCACCACATGCCCCCTCCCAGCTAGAGAAATAGAGGGTGTCTCCAACCCTCCCCCCAGCTTCTTTTGCTGCCCCAGAGAAGGATGGATTGGATGGAGCTCTGGCAGAAAGAGAAGGGGGCAGGCAAAATCATCAGGGTGACCTGACCATCTTGGGGTACTGCAGGAACTGAAGGATTCTGGGGAGTGTGCTTTTGTTAACCTGCTCTGCCCTTACACACAGTTCTGTGGTTCTACATCTTTTGCATCTCCTCTGCAGGGTCGAGGTGGTCTGTCTGTCTTTCACAATATAATCGCCTAGCCTGCCACACACACACACACCCAAAAAACCCGTGGTGTTCCAGGGAGTTAACCTCTCTCCATGTTCTCCACAGATGGGCGGAAGCCTGTGCATCAGGTTGGAGATGGGAGGGAAATAGAACATTGGTGCTTGCAGGGTGGCGGGGGGAACAGGTTCCTTAGGCTTCAGATGCCAAGCTCCATTGTACCATGACCGGTTTCATATGGAATTTATTTTCTGAGCTGTAGTACCTTTTCCAGAGCTCATGAGATGGAGTTCATGAATATATTTATGTTTTTAGAGATGGCAGACGCTGAAGAATGTTGAGGGAGAGGAGTGATTTAGGCACATTGAAATGTTAGGTGGAGGGACCATATTCTGCCCTTGAAACATTTCTTCCATCTACGGTATGAACATGGAGCCGGCTTCCAGTAAAGTGGGTACTTACATACCACTTAAAAACAAGGAAGTGCATCTCCCAAACAGGACCTAGAGTAGCATAGCATATTCATAGGGTGGTCTGTAAGGATAGACAAAAACACCAAACTTATGACTATAACTGATATAGAAATGTGATGTGTCTCACCACTGTGCAGAAGGTCCATTCATGCACCTTGAAAGGTACCGAAAAGAACAGCCAAATGGTCATTGGGTTGCAGCAGCTTCTCAATAAGGATGAGTTACAGTCTGGACTTTTTAGCTTAGAAAAAGAGTGAGATGGTGGGACATGGTGGAGGTTTATGAAATTATGCACGGTGTGGAGAAAGCTGGACAAGGAGATTTCTTTCTCCTTCTTGCATAATACTAGAAGCCAGGATTGTCTGATAAAGCTGGATGGTGGGATCGTCAGGAGAAATACTTGTTCATACAGCAACTCATTAAATTATGGAGTCCGGTACCTAAGATACAATCATGGCCACCAAGAGGATTTGGCAGGTTCGTGGAGGAGAAGGCTACCAGTGGCTGTGAGCCATGGAGACTATACCAGCATGTGGAGAGCCTGAGCAAAGGGGCCCGTGTCGGCTTCTGAGCTTTCTGGAGGTGCCTAGTGTGGCTTGTCACTGTGGATCCAGAAAGCTGGATTATGTAGGCATTTGCACAAAGCCGGTATGGTTGTTGTCGTGCTCTTAGACTGCTGCATGGTGCCCGGGCACTTTGCTGTTGCCACTTCCTCCAGAGGCCTCCTCCCAGCCTCCATATGCACTGAATAATGTCAGTAAGTTGATCGGGCAGCCTTGCTCTTTGTCAGACATTTGTTACAGGCTAATTTCTGCATCGCAAACATCAACATCCCCATTACAGAGCATATAAGGGAAAATATTACTGGACGCAAACTCCTTGATGTTCAGGCAGGTTTCTACCCCTTGCAGCCATGAAGATAGCTTGAAATTGTGTGGGCAACATCTCCTGAAATCCTAGAAGCCGTAAGAGGGCCTGAGGGCACAATTCACTGCATGTTCAGTTAGGGGGGAAAGTCTGGCTGGGGAATGCTGGGTGTTGTAGTACATTTTTCTGTCTCATCGTGCGCTAAGTTGCTCCCTGGCTAAGACTTCCAATGGATGGGGCATCTTTGCTTTATGGGAGTTCTTCAGCATTGCCTTGACTAACACAACCAGAATGGATTATGCAGATGTTTCAATTTGCATAATTTATACAGTTAGCAGAAAGAGATTTAGCACAGGGTGTCCCTAGCCTTTATTACGCTGGTGCAGCAAGCTGATGCTTGCCCGTTACACAACCATGGATGTCTGAATCCCAACAGCATTGCAGAAGCCATATATTATGAGGGCGAAGGACAGAGTATGTGGTGAATAATTGCATAGGCCTGATTGATTCAATTGCACATTTATTTGCCAGAACATGTTTCCAAACTTGCAAGAAGCTGAGATGTTCTTGTGCTCGTGGCTTTGGGCATATGAACAGTAACTCAAAATGAACAGTGAAACCAAAACCTATCCAGCACATGATTCTGAAAGCAACTTGCCATTGTCCAAGGGTCTAAACACAAGGAAAACAGTTCTTCCCTTTTTTTAAAGACCAAGTTGGAGTGGCTTTAGACAGACAGATGGTTCACAGATGCCAGTCCTGATGTGTTCGCGTTATTAATCATAATCGTTGTGCAAAGCTGTGCGATGTATGAAAAGGTGTGCAGAGGAAAAACCCGGTGCCTCTGCCCAGATGACAAAGTGGTTGATAATGATGTATGCATTTATCTGGGGGAGAAAGGAAGAGGCTGGAGCAACTTGAGCTTAGCAACTATGAAGTACATAAAAACTCCGTCTGTAAAGAAATTAAAACCATTCTGGTCTCCCCAATCTGCAGTGAAAACCATTTCCTCTTTAGGTATGACCTGACATGCACTTGGAACACATGGGGTTTAAACAGTGCATGCATTTTC
Organism: Varanus komodoensis; assembly: GCF_004798865.1. NCBI lineage: Eukaryota > Metazoa > Chordata > Lepidosauria > Squamata > Varanidae > Varanus > Varanus komodoensis. Next base: position 4,185,965 of record NW_025335440.1, read on the forward strand.
CTCTAGTCTAATGGCAAAGTGCCTTTCTGTTTTATTCTGGGGAATAAATGATCATAGTGATGTCACTCTATTCTTCCCCAGGGTTTTCCATATTTCCTAATGCATGTTAGCCCTGGCTGGTTTTTTGTGTGGGCAAGGAGGGGCACTGACTATTCTAGGTATGCCACCTCTGAGAGCAGTGGAAATGATGATGATTTTATTTAAGGTATATATATATCACCCTATTGCCCTATAGGGCTTTCAGGGCAATCTACAATTTAAAACATGTACATACAATAAACATCCAGCGATAATTCAAAATAATAAAAACCACTGGGAAACACTACGAACCCAACAAGAAATAATTACAACAGTCCATAGATCAATCCGAGATACAGCAGCAATAATAACAAGTCCAAAATTGTTTATAGTAAAATATTAATAGATCTGATTTTTTTACATGTCTGGTAACTAAAAAAGGTTTTCACCTGGCACCTATTGGAAAGCAAAGATGGTCCCAGGTGGATCTCTCTGGCAAGCTTGTGCCACAGATGGAGTGCCACCACGGGGAAGGCTCCTCTCTTTTTGCCAATCCTCTTACTTCTTTAGGGGCGGCTCTCTGAGAAGGACTTCTCCTGCAGATGCTAACAACTGAGGGCAGCACCAGAGCAACGAATTGGACAGTGAATGGTGTAAGGAGTTACTTGCCCTTTATGATCTAACTGATTTGCATACAGTTGTGGCTGGAGCATGCTGGGAGTTGGAGAACTTTTCTTTGTCTAAGCATGCATGGGGGAAGGAACTTCGCTTAGTGGCAGAGTGCATGCTTTAGGTGCAGAAGATTCTAGGAGCACACCTGGGTTTATCCAGGTTGAAGGTGCAAACATGATGGGAAAAACAGTGCTTGAAGGCCTGGAGAATCTCTGCTATGAGAAGGCAAAGCTGGGCTTGATGGGCAAAGAGGCTGACCTGATGTTAGGGGACTTCCTACATGTCTCCTTTAATTAAATGAGTTTTGCTCTTGGTCTAGTAGATTCCTGCAATGCCTCATTTGAAATTTGTCATTCTTGCGTGCTGTCAAGTCATTTCCGACTTAGGGTGATCCTACAAAGAGAGCCCTCCAAAATGCCCCATCCAGGACAGCCTGGCTCAGCTCTTGTAAATCCAAGTTTGTAGTTTCCTCTGTGGAGTCCATTCATCTCACGGTTGGTCTTCCTTCTCTTCTTCTGCCTTTGGCCTTCCCTAACATGATTGTCTTCTCCAGAGAGTATTGCCTTCTCAAAATATGCCCAAAGTAGGACAGCCGAGTTGTTTCATTCTTGCTTCTAGGGTAAGCTCTGGCTTAATTTGATCCAGGACTCACTTGATCGTCTTTCAGTCAGCCCAGGGCATTCACAAAGCTCTTCTCCAGCACCTCGTCTCAAATGCATCCATTTTCTCCTTGTCAGCTTTCTTCGCTGTCCAGCTTTCATACCTATAGACTGTGATTAGGAATATAACTCCATGGATGATCTTGGTTTTGGGTTTAACTACTGTATTCCTCTCACATCGTCTTCCTTTCTCTTTGTTACCATGTCTTTCAAAGTCCCCGCTCAGCCATGGAGCCAACAGGGTGACTTTGGGCCAGTCACAGACTCTCAGCCCAACCTACCTCACAGGGTTGTTGTTGTGGGGATAAGATGGAGGAGGAGAATGATGTAAGCTGCCTTGAGCCCTTTGTAGGAAAAAGGCAGGATATAAATCCATAAATAAATAAAAGTACAGTCCTGCAGGCAGGGATTTTGTTTGTTTGTTTGTTTGCTTGCTTGTGATTGGCAAGCCACCCTGGGGGCCTTTTTGGATGAGGAGCAAACTAAAAATACCCTGCAGGTACTCTTCTAGGGCTGGCAAATGCAGCCTAGCTGGCCATTAGAGTGCCTGTGTGACCTTTCAACACTCAGAGATCACACAGGGAATACTGTCTTCAGAGGACCCCCCCCCCCCCCGCCCCCCGCCAAAGATAGAAGACTGCCTTTGTGGCAAGTTTTACATTTTTCCCCATGATAAAATGTTATGCTTGATGAAATAGAAATAGATAATGTGTATGACAGCTTGTGGAATCCTAAAAGGTAGTCTTTAGGGGCCTACAAGTTGCTGTGCTTTTTGATAAATTGCTTCTCATAATTGAAGTGTTTTCCTGCAGCTGTAATCATGAAAGTTACTTGGTGTGCCCCTGCGACTGCTAGATGCTGTCCAGGTGGCCATGGGATAATTTGGATCCCCTTGGAGAAGCTCTGCAAGGTTGGAGCTGGGCCCCTGAATCTGAAGCACCCTTCATGCTCTTTTCCATGCTTACTTGGAGACCCAAGACTGATCTAGGTGCCAGCATGGAGTGAGGGGGATAGGAGGAGCAAGGCGCGAGGACTCCTTGTGAGCTCATGCAAAATGCTTAGAAGAGTAAGGAGCAACCCGCACCTCCAGGCATGGTCTCCATCCATTGGGTGCCTAGCCCTCAGTGTTCCTAGCAAGATTAATTAGTCACTGGGTTTTCTTCCTTGGTCTGTCCAGACTTCACACAAGACACAAATGGCACAAGTGAGTTGCAGAAATGTTTTGAAATATCTAGGCAGTGCGGTATCTTTGCACTTGTGGAAAACAGTCTAACGTAGCTCTTGCAAAGAAGTGAAATGCCTCTGGTTTTGAGAGACATTTCAGGAGACCTGGTCATGGGTTACTCGCTTCACTCAGATTGGTCAGTCAGGAGTCAGAAGCACTTCCTGGCAGGACCCCGAGGGTGTGGAATGGGCTTCCACGGGAGGTGGATGAGGCCCCATCGGTGAGGGTGTTCAAGGATAGGCTGGACATGCACATGGTGGGCATGTCATGAGCGGAGCCAGCTGGAGCCGGGGGTCAGACTAGATGGCCCAGGAGACCCCTTCTGACTCACTCTGTTTCTATGTTTCTGTATGACAGCTTAGAACTCTAGGGAAGTTTATTGAGTGCCCCATCTAACAAAAATCAGTTTCTCTGTTTTCTCTGGTGTGACACTGGCCTGAGGTAGCAGTGAAGGGCCTCAACAAAGGTGGCATCCATGGCTTTCCTTGTATGTCCCAGTTGCGTGACTGCTGAATCCGTAAACATCAGAACAAGACGTTGGAGGCTTGTGGTGTCCTATGGGCAGGAAGGAACCCTCTCCGTGTTGGAGGATTAAAGCTGTTCTTCTCCCGTGGCTCCCCGTAATTCCCACTGGGAGAAGAACAGAGTTTTGTTTTTCAAAATATGGCTTCAGGGAGACATGCATAAGTGAGGATCATTGTATTTGCAATTTTAAAAGAAAGTGGGAAAAGCTCCCCTTTCCTTAGTTTCCCTTTCCATCTCTTCCCACCCCCTCAGGCTCTGTGGGTCATGCCATATTATGGTTAGTTTCAGCCAAAGAGTTGGAGCTTTGAACCAAGAATTCCCAGTTTGGCTCAGTTCAGCCTCAAACTCACACAGTGGCCTTCAGCAAAGCACCAACTCTTAGCCTCAATTCTTCAGCTGCTGTTATGTATTTATGTTTATTTATATCTAATGCATCCCCAGGAAAATGCAGACTGGCATTTATTTATTTATTTATTTATTTACTTACTTACTTACTTACTTATTTAAAAAAAATTGTATCCTTCCCTTTACAGTGTCTCTTTTCTCCATAACTCCAACCTGGTTATCCCATGGGATACTTCTCACCCTCATATTCTCTTACAACCACCTTGGGAGAGGTTGTTTCAAAGGTGGGAGGAGCTGCATTAAGCCGAGAGCCAGTAACTGGCTCAGAGTCCACCTAATGAAATTCATGGCTGAGTGGAGATTTAGAACCCAGCAATCCACAGTGCTGGTCTGACTCTGTAACCACTACACCATCCTGCCCTTGAGCAAACAGGACTGTTGTTGGAATAAGGGATAAGAGGTACGTGGACCTTTTCACTTAGTTTGGAACTGGCCATATCCATTTCTTATTAATAGCAAAATATTGCGTTGGCAGATATATGCCTCTCCAGTCAAGGCATGTGTGTGTGAGTGCCTGTAATATGTTGATTTCTATCATTAAAACTGGACCGCCAGTAGTAGGTTTAACCCCATCACAAATTATCCTAAAGTGGGGGCTTTATGCTGCCTCTGTAGGAGCAACTGTTTTTGTTTGCACTGCCCCACAGTTCTCAGAGGCTCACTGCTGAGTGCCCCTTATTTTCATAACTCTCAGAAAAGTATGCTGTAGCAGGTTAAACCCGAGATATGGAATGTAACCTCCATCTCGCACACACTGCGGTTACACCTTGAATGCCACAGTAACTCCAAGTTGGTTAACCTGTGGGGTGTTTTTCTAAGTGGCTTGCAGCCAAATAAAACCTTGTTTGGAGATATTTCTAACTCCTTGTTGATCTGAGCCCATATGGCTGAAGTCCAATCCAACCCAGCATTTTCTTCCACTTCTTTTAGGCTCTTGTAGCTCCTTCATTTTCAGTCTGGAAACTGCAAGCATTTTAGTTGCACGTCCAAAGCATAATGTCCTCAACACCCACTCTAAAAACAAAATCCCTGGCCCTGAAACACAGACAGTGCATCCTAACGAGGTCTGGGGATAAACACAATTATATTGATTTATAAAATATACTCTATCAAAGAGGACTGGAAAACGCACCTGGAAGCAATGGAAGGAGGCCAAACCATGACTGTCCAGTCATGCCTTGGCTGAAACCATTCTGCTGCTCTTGTTGCTTCAAGTTCTGGATGTTGGGCAGGATGCGGGGAAAGCCCTTAGCATGCCATCCTTGGTTTGCCGACCCCTGAGGTGGCTCACAGAACCCGAACATCTCCTTTTCCATGGCCCCTGCTGCTTTTCGGACTCCGGCTGCACCAAGCTTGGTCACCAAGCTGGAGCATGTGTACTAGATCCGTGTCTGGGCTGGTGCTTGGTGGCCAAGAAATTAAACCTTGAATTAGAACCCCAGGGTTTTACAAATGCAGATTTTGAAGGACCTAAATGGCCACTGGGGAAGAGCCTGATGCTGGGAACAACTGAGGGCAAAAGGAGAAGGGGACGGCAGAGGATGAGGTGGCTGGATGGAGTCACTGAAGCAGTCGGCGTGAGCTTACACAGACGCCAGGGGATGATGGAGGACAGGAGAGCCTGGAGGGATGTTGTCCATGGGGTCGCGATGGGTCGGACACAACTTTGAGGCTAGCAACAATAACAAAAAGGCCATCAGGTGTGCAAAAATGTGTACTTGTAAAGTGGTCCAATATCACTAGCTCTGAAAATGAATCTCTGCTAGGGCTAAAATAAGTTTGGACCACCTCTGGTGAAAGGTGGGGAGCGTGAGGGAGAAATGCAAGTTTGGCTACCATACTTTGCATCACTCTTGGTTCCCCACCTCCCTTTGCATTTCATGCCAAACAGGCCAATGTACATAATTTAAGCAAAATTGTAATGCCTTAGCCCTTTTCTAGGATCATTGTGAGTGTAAGGATGAATATGTTGGTCATTTTGGACAACGGTTTGTGATCCAACTGTGCTTTGTCGCTTTATTTGACTAAAGTCATTCCATTTGTGCAATTTTAATGTGGTACCTTAATGGCCCAGTAGCCACCAGTATACCCAGTCAGCTCAAAGGCTAATGGGTTGCTTGTTTGCACAGCTGTTGAATCTCTGCATTTTTCTGAAGGGTTTTCTTCTGGTGCTTTCAGCCGATGGGATGGATGAGGACCAATGGACTGAAACAGTGGAGGGGTTCATAATGCCATTTATTAGCTAACGTGTTTCAAGCAGTAAAACTCTTCCACAGGGGTGGCTTTGAATCAATTCTTCCAAAGAGAAACCAAAACTATGTTTCAGTCTGCACTATCTGAAAATATAGTGTGGTTTTGGATTCCTTTTTTTTTCGGTTCATATTTGTTGGGCAATAAATTGTCTCATCTTGGGGTCCTTCTCCTTTGGGTCCTGTATTTGTGTTGGAGTTGGACCTGCTTCTGGCTTCCCTCCAAAGCAGGGGTGGGAACATGTGGCCCTTCACATGTTGTTGGATTGCAGCTCCCATCAGCCCTTATTGGCATGGTCACTGGTGAGCAGTGATGGGAGTTGCAGTGTCAAGAACATCTAGAGGGCTGCATGTTCCCCATCCCTGCTCTAAAGGATCAAGTTTGGTGACACTGCCTCTGGCCAGATGGATGGACAGACAGACAAACAGGCTGGCAGATGGACGGACAGATGGATAGGATGAGGTGGCCACTTTTGGACTGCCAAGAAAGTGTTAAATGTATCATCAAAAAAGAAGAAGTAAGATGTGTTAATTTATATGTATAGATGCAGTTTCAGAAATATTTCTAATTTAAATAGAAATACAGGATGTCTCATCATAGTGTGAGAGACAGTGAGCAGAAGACTCATGCACCTGCCTGTACAGTTCACTATTTAATCCCAAACGACAATGAGCAACACTTCCTATGGATCTCTGTCTTTACACCGGCATTTAACAGGACAACCCTTCAAAGAGAGCAGGCAGAGGATCTCTAGATGTTTGAGACTCAGTTCCCAGAACACCCTGCCAGTATGGCCAGTGGTCAGGAATCCTGAGAGTTGAAACTCAGAACCTGCTTTGTACTCATCTTTGAAACACAGGGATGCCGTCAAATACAGGACAGTCCTCTGACAGCCTTTCAAGGAGAGGAGTATAGAACAGGACCCATAGCTACCCAGGCCTTCTTATTGTTAGCTCAAAGCCAGCTCACTGGTCTGCCACCTACAGTGCTTCCTTTAAAAAGACAATCGACCACAGTGGCCCATGTGCCGGTTAGATTACTGCTGAGATTTTCAAGATGGCGCCTGTGAACACTCTTCTTGGTTCCCACCAGGGCAACTTGCATTTCCTAAGGTATCTTTGATTAACTTCATCTAAATGGGAGGCTGGCATGCTGAAAAGCACTTTTGGGCTGAAAAGAGTGCAAATGGGTCTTGCATTAGACCCATTCTGCCCTCCACTCAACTTCTTGGCAAGTTGCTTTGAAAAGTGTAGCTCCACCACCAGCTTGCCATCTTGGACCTTCCATACTCACCATGACAGTATGTTATACATGGGCAACCCCTTCCCCGCGGGCAGCCCTGTTGTGAGAGTACCCGCAAAGCTTCCTTGGAGTTCCTGATTTGCCCACCAGCCCCCAAAAGTGGATTACAGTTGGGCTGTCTTTGCAGACTGTTTAGAAGCCTCAGCTGGTTCACAAAATACTCATCAAGCTACTAATTGCACATCTTAGAAATAAGCATCTTTCTCCAGTCTGAAATATTCTTCACTGGCCGCTTTGTTTCTTTCTTTTTATGATCTTTAAAGTCGTGAGTGGTCCAATACCGGCAAACCCCAAAGCCTGGCATGTTCCCATTTTCTCCTTTTATGTATTTCTTGGTGCCAGATGTTCTGTTTGTTAGGAACATCTTATTCTGGTGAATTGTAATAATGTTAAAGGTGAGATTTTAGTGTTTGATAGGATGCTGTATGGCGATGTGAGGATCTGTGTTGAAAGGCAAGATAAATACTTTGGCAAATGAAATCAAAATCAAACCAACCTATTAGGAAGCAATGGAATTCTGCGCAATGACTGAGTGGACTCTGCACTCAGATTTTTCCATGCAGAAGGTCTCAGATAAACCAGAGATGGCCCAGTGCTTTGAGCTGGGATAAGGTACTGTCAATGTTACGGCCCTCCCAGTGTCCAGTTAAAGCATACCCATGGCCTTATTCCTTTTCCCCCCAAATGGGAGAAAGGATGCTGCTCATTGAAATGACCAGATTTGGAGAATTCTTTTTTGGCAGAGGGAAGGTCATTCTGGCCCATCTGTGGATTAAGACTAGGGTCCAAGCGACAGCATCAGTGCATGTTCTTACAGCGTGCCTTTCAGGCCCAAACCTCACAGTCTGAGACACAGAGCCGGCCAAGGGAGATGTACTGAATTGTTGTGGTTAGGAAATTGGCCTCCGTCGGCAGACTGCACCATGTGTCGCCATAAATAGCTGTCTTTACAATGCCATCTCCATCAAACTGGGTGTGAGCCAAGGGCTAGGATCCCGCTGGGAATCTTCAGGCACAGGAAGGCAGGAGGTGCAGCTGTAAACAGCTACATCTTTGAGATAAATAGGCATCAGGCGAGCTGCAGGCCTACTGGACTCAGTGGACCTCATTCTGTGGAACTGTATTTAGGTTCAGGTTCAAAATTGTCCTGGTGTGCAGCAATATGACAGCAAATTCTGGACATAGAAACATAGAAACAGAGCGAGTCAGAAGGGGTCTCCCGGGCCATCTAGTCTGACCTCCGGCATCAGCCGGCTCCGCTCACGACATGCCCACTATGTGGACGTCCAGCCAATCATTGAACACCCGCACCGATGGGGCCTCAACGACCTCTCGTGGAAGCCCATTCCACACCCTCAGGGTCCCGACTGTCAGGAAGTGCTTCCTGGCATCCAAATGGAACCGGGGCTCCCTGAGCTTTGCTCCATTGGAGCATGTCCTGCCTTCCTCTGCAGGGGAGAACAGGTCTCTGCCCACCTCCGTGTGACACCCCCTCACATACCTGTGTGTCGCCAACAGATCCCCTCTGAGTCTCCTCTTCTCCAGGCTGAAGAGACCCAGTTCCCTCAGTCTCGCCTCATACGGCATCCCCTGCAAACCGGCCACCAACCTTGTGGCCCTACGCTGCACTGACTCCAACCTGGCTATATCCTTTCTGTAATGAGGGGCCCAAAACTGAGCACAATACTCCAGTTGTGGGCGCACCAGAGTCGTGTAGAGTGGTAGTAATACCTCTCTCGATCTAGAAGCCACACTTCTGGCTATGCAACCAAAGGTGGCGTTCGCCCTCTTGACCACTGCATCACACGGCTGGCTCATGTTTAGCCTGCAGTCAACCAGCACCCCGAGGTCCCTTTCACAAGTGCTGCTCTCCAGCCACTTGTCACCTAACCTGTACTAATGACAGCTGTTCCTATGCCCCAAGTGCAAGACCTTGCACTTATCCACATTGAACGCCATCCTGTTGTCTCCTGCCCACTTCCATAGTCTGTCCAGATCCTTTTGGATCTGGAGTACCTGCTCCTCAGTTGTGGCCACTGCTCCAGTTTTAGTGTCATCTGTGAATTTGATCAGCAGACTGTTCACCCCTTCTTCCATGTCGTTAATGAAAAGATTAAACAGGATCAGCCCCAGGACAGAGCCCTGGGGGACCCCGCTTGTCACTGGCCGCCATCCCGATGATTCCCCACTAATGGGTACCCTCTGCTTTCAGTCAGTCAACCATGCCCTAATCCACCGGACAGTGCTTTGGTTTATCCCAAAACTCCTCACTTTCTCCAACAGGATATCATGGGACACTTTGTCAAAGGCCTCGCTGAAATCCAGGTATACCACATCCACTGCATCCCCTCCATCTAGCCATCTCGAAACCTTGTCATAGAATTGCACAAGGTTTGTCTGGCAGGACCTGTTTTTGCAGAAGCCGTGTTGTGTGGCTGTCAGCCTTCCTTCCCTATCTAGCATCACTAGTTCTCTCTCTATTATGAGCCTTTCCATTGTTTTTCCTACAATGGACGAAAGGCTAACCGGTCTATAATTCCCCATGTCCTTTCTGCTACCCTTTTTGAAAATTGGGACCACTGATGCCACCCTCCAGTCCTCTGGAACTTCACCCGTTCTCCACGAGGCCTCAAAAATGGAGGCCAGCGGGTGTGAGAGAACCCCTACCAACTCTCTAAGTACTCTGAGGTATAACCCATCAGGGCCTGGTGCCTTTGTAATGTCCAATGCCCTGAGGAGCCCTTCGACTTCAAGGGGGTGACTCTAATCTGTGTCCCTAAGTCCCCAGCCTCATCTAATCTCCTATGCGGATATCCCCCATCCTGCTTTGGGGAGAACACAGAGGCAAAATAGTCATTTAGCATCTGTACCTGTTCCCTCATATCAGTCACTGGAGCTCCTTCCTCCTTATTTAGTGGTCCCACCACTTGTCTCCCCTTCCTCTTCTTATTTACATGCTGAAAGAAACACTTTTTGTTGCTCTTGATATTCCTGGCAAGTCTCAGCTTGTAATCAGCCTTAGCCTTGCGAAGAATCTTCCTGCAATGGGCCTCCTCCTCCCGGTATACCCTTTTATCTATTTCCCCGAGTACCCATTTCCTACGGAGGTTCCTCTTTTGTCTAATCCCTCTAACCACCTCCTTTTGCATCCATGGCGGCACTCTCCTCCGCCTCCCCACCTTACTGACTAGAGGTATCGTCAAGGCTTGTGCCTCCAAAACCTCCCTTTTGAGTGCCATCCACCCCTCCTCAACTCGCTTACCTTCCAGTAACCTATCCCAGGAGACTTTCCCCAGTCTGGCCTTCAGTTGGCCAAAGTTGGGCCTCTTGAAGTCCCAGCTTCTACTGCTTGACCTGCTGCATGTCCCCAGTCCCCTGATCTCAAAGCAAAGGATGGAGTGATCACTCGCATCCAGAGCTCCCCTAATCTGTACTTCATCTATCAGCTCCTCCCTGTTGGTCAAGACCAAGTCAAGGATGTTTCCCCCCCTCGTTGCCTCTCGGACCCTCTGTGTGAAAAACCCTCCCTCTATAGCTTCTAGGAAGCAATGTGACCTGGCTGTCACTGCCGAGTGCGTCTCCCAAGTAATATCTGGGAGATTGAAATCTCCCATAATTACTGTGTCTCTTCCCTGAGATATCCTTAGAATCTGGCCTGTTAGGACATCATCCAGGGTCTCAAGTTGACCTGGAGGGCGATAACATACCCCCACTGTCAGGTCTCTTTCCCTGTCAAAACCCCTAAGTTTCACCCAGACTGCCTCTACCAAATCCCCATCTGTGCTGCATTCTGTCTCACTGCATCCTATCCCTTCCCTGACGTATAAAGCCACGCCCCCACCTCTCTTTCCCTTCCTGTCCTTTCTAAAAAGGTGATACCCTTCTGTGTTCACATTCCAGACTTGCCTTTCATCCCACCAAGTTTCTGTGATTCCCACCAGGTCATACCCTCCTATTCCCAGGAGAGCTTCAAGCTCTTTTTGCTTATTACCCATGCTCCTAGCATTGGTGTACATGCACCTCAGCTCCTTCCCACCGCTTCCCTTCCTTGGAGTTCCCAGCCTCTTCCTTCCTCCCATCGTCCCTGATACCTGGCCCCTCTCTGTAGGAGTCCTGTCAGTCCCTGAAGTATCTCTAAAACCCTGATCCCAGAGCCCTGATCCTCCCCCCACACTTGTCCAGTGCAGACACGTTACTGGGGGGCCTGAACCCACCCCCCTCCAGCTCAGTTTAAAGTCTTGGACGGACGGACTGGACGGAGCTCACTAGAGCATCTCCAAAGGACCTTTTCCCCATCCTCGTGAGGTGTAACCCATCCCTTGCCAGAAGTCAATTGGCAAGAAAACGAGTGCCGTGGTCGAGGAACCCGAAGCGTTCCTTCTGGCACCTCACCCTAAGCCAGTCGTTCACCTCGGAGGCCCTTCTGTTCCTTCCTGGCCCAAATCCCTGGACAGGTAAGATTGACAAGAAGGCCACTTGCCCTTCAGCTCCCTGAGTTTCTTCCCCCTGCCTGGCCACATCGTTTGTGCCCACATGGATCACCAGGAGCGGCTAGTGACCCCCGGAGCGAACACGACGCTCCACTCTGTCCTTCACATGCCGGATGCATGCGCCCGGCAGGCAGCAAACCTCCCTTGTCTCCAGGTTGGGGCGGCACACCGCCGGCTCAGTGCCCCTCAGCAGGGAGTCCCCAACAACAATCACCTGCCTCTGTACCTTCCCGGTGCTGGTGGGCGGCCATGCCCTGGCCCTCGCCTCTCCTGCAGCAGCCCCCTTGCCGCTTGACGTCCCAGGCTGGGGGTCCTGCTGGTCCCCCGAGGCCTCATCAGCCCCAGCCTCCCTAAGTGGAGAGAACCTGTTTCCCAGCTCCAGATTGGTGCCAGGAGAAGGAGGAGGCCGTGCTGGCCTCCTCCTCCTGTGGGTGACATACCTCCATGTCTCCGCAGCTGCTCCTCCCATGGTCTCTCCCTCAACCCTCTGTCCAGAGGGGGGCTGCTCTGGGGGGGGGGTCTGGAGAGCTCTCTCGGCCCTCAGGCACTTCACCTCCTCTTCTAGCAGGGTCACCATCTTGCACCGAGGGCAAGTGTATCCCTGCCTCTCCTGGGGGAGAAGGGCGAACATGTCGCAGCTGTCGCAGCAGCAGCAACACCTGTGACTCCCGCCAAGACCATCTCCTGGTCTGCCATCAGGATCCCTTCCGAGACCCTACCTTGGTCCCCTGCCTTGTCTGTCCTGCAGTTCCTCTCACTCGCCCAGTTCTCCCAGACAAAAACCCACTCGCACACACACAAGGATAAAATAAACTTAAATTGGAAGAAAAACAAAGCAAAGCACAGCACAGTACAAACAAAAACAAACAAACAAACCTCTGTGTCTCAGGGAAGGGAGTCTCCGGACAGCCCGGGTCGCAGCCAAGGGACGCAGACAATGGATGACGCCAACTGCTGAGCGCGGCCTTATCAGTCCCTCCGGCCGGTGGCCCCGCCCCCTGCTCCCTCCCAGCCCCTCCCACCCCTCTGGCCCCGCCCCCTTCCTCTCCGCTGCTCCTGGCCCCCTGCTCCCCTGCCCAGCCCCTCCCTTGCCTTCGCCAGGCCCCTGGCCGCTCAGCCTCTCTCCCAGCCTCTGCCTCTGCTGCTCTGCTGCTCTGCCAAGAGGCCAGAGCCAAAAGGACATTAGATATAGTCCCAGTGGCTAACCATCTTTGCATATTTGTCAATGATCCTTTCCTTACCAGAGATGCCTTTGATTTTCTGTGGCTCTCCTTGGTAAATTGTTGTCCCATTTTGTTTATTTGTGATTTCAGAGGAGGGGGGGTTGCATTCTCAAGTAAGATTAGCAAATGACAGTGTTTATTGAAAGGTGCGATTCTTTAAATGAATGATTCCAGGCTTATATATCCCATCTTATTGCTTGTAGTTTTTTGCAATACTTCAAACTTTTCTGAAACTTGCCCAGCAATAGACAATAGTGGGAAGACTGAATTTGTACAGGTGCTTCCAGGCAGAGGGTCTCTAGTGCTACCTGTTGTTGTGATGTTGCTGCTGCTGATGATGAAGATACATTTATACCCTGCCTTCCTTCCTCTTGCAAGGTACCAAAAGTGATTTTCACTTTTCCTCCATTCCATTTTATCCTCACAACAACAACCCTGGGAGGTAGGCTTGGCTGAGAGTTTGTGACTGACCTAAAGACATCTGGCAAGCTTCATGAGGACTAGAAGCCAGATGTCCTGAGCCTAAGCACAGCACTCTAGCCACCACACCACAGTGGGTCTCAATAAGAAGTCATTCTGCAGTTATTTTTGTGAAATTGTTTGCATTAAGAAAAAGGAAAGGGGTGCTGGGAAAACGGGAAGGTTCTGAGTTGAAAATGGAGCTCTCTGGAGTCCCTGAAAATTCCTGTGTGTGCTGAGTGAAAGTGGCTCCCATCACAGGCAGCATCACCTCCGTGATGCCGCTTCAGTCACGCGGCTTGCTCCAGGTGGAAGAGGAAGCCCCGCTTTCCTGTTCGGCAGCCTCCTGTGTCAAGGCCTGGCCTTGCAGATCTGCCCTTCTTTTCTCCTTTGTTGTGCCCACAAATCTGGACCTTGTCCAGCAAGAGGTAGTAGTGGGAAGAAAGAAGGTTTGTACAGGCACTTCCAGACAGAAGGTTTCTACTGCTGCCCATTATTATTTTACATTTATACCCTGCATAAATGTATACCCTGTATAAATGTATACATTTCTAATTTTATACCCCATACCCTTTCTTCAGAGGGTTCCTCACTCATAACTCCAAAGCAATTGCCTTTCCTTGTGAGGTCCAAACTAACGGAACTCTGGTTTCTTTAAGATCTTGGGTTTTTCTCACTTACGACATTCTAAACGAAGGACAGTTCCCTGAGGTTTTTTTTTTAATCTGATTTATATACCACCCTTTTTCTTACAAAGAATTCAAAGCAACTTATATCATTCTCCTCCTGCTGCTCTTTATCTTATCCTTACAGCAGCAACCTTGTAAGGTAGGTTGGCATGAAGTCACCCAGTTGAGTCCACAGCTGAGCAGGGACTAGAACCTGGATTGCCTGAGTCCCAGTTCCACATTCTTAACCACTACCCCACATCAGCTCTCAGTCTGGACACCACAGGGAACTGTAGCTTGCTTAAAATCAGAAGGGGATGCTTTGGACGTCACTGCCTGGTGCAAAACTGGAGTGGCTGTGTATGCCCAGGCTCACTGTAGCTTGCACAGAGAGCAAAAACATGGGTTTCTGTTACACTGGAACTGGGTCTCTGAAAAACTATTGTCTGGCTATTTCTAGCTGGAGCTGCTGGAATTCCTGCTGTACAACGGTGGCCTGCTTGCAATGCGAGAGGGTGTGTTTCTTGCCCCTTCTGCATAAGCATGTAGTGCATAGGAAAGAGTTAGGTACATTGCTCCATCCCTGTGCAGTTCACGAGGTCTGGAGCCCTAAATCTTTCACCTGGAGCACGGAGTCTCTGGAGACAGGGTTAGGGTTAATCTCTGTGGCATCTGATCCCTTTGGATTAGCTGGCTTTTTCCCTAGAAGGCTTGTCTGTCACACTCCCAACAGCCAGGACTTCCCTGTGTCAGCACATGCCTAGTTTCTCTTCCTGCTGCCCCCTGCGCAGAATCTTTCTTCTTGAAGATTTTTTTTCTGAAATCACTCGCCCTCCTCTCCTTGTCCATGCATCCCTTTTTACAAATATGGATATCCTTAGTAGACGAGGTCCTGGAAGGACTCTCACACACAAATTTTAGAGCCTATGTAAACACACATTTGCATATTTCTACTTTGCCCCCCCTCTGGACCAGATCCCCAGATCTTTCTGGTAACTCTGATTTCCCTTAGGATTCTGTTTTTTAACATGATGACCCCATTATAGCCACATGAACTGGGAATTTCTATTTGCCCTCTCCCAAATACACTAAAATTGGCCTGCAGCGCAAGAAACCCCACATGTGCTATTATATAATTCTATGGCCAGAAAACATAATAAATCAGAAAGGATCATAAAGCCCTCTGTGCATCATAAAAGTGACTCTTCATATTAGTCACAACTGAAATTAATTAGCACATGGTCCGGAGAAAGGGGCTTAGTCAAACTAACTGGGAAGAAACTGGACGTTTGTGTTCTGTGTTGTGACCTACGCAGCAGACCACCCACCCAGTGGAGGCTTGGCCGGGACCTGGCCTCCTTTCTAGAGGGAGTTAAAGGTGATGGTGCTGATGCTGCATCTCATATCATCCCTTTTGCCGGCTCCACTGTTTCTGCAATAGTTTCCAGGTTGCACGGAGAAGCAGGCAAGGCAAAGTTCATCGTCGCTGCCTTCTGCTTGCCCTTGTCCTTCGCTCCTCCTCCATCTCTGCTTCTGCTTTGTCCTCATCCTCATCCTTGTCCTCCCAGTCCCTCAATGTCTTCTGCTTCTGCTGCTGCTTTTTCTATACCACTCAGTAACTGAAGCTCTCTGGTCAGTTCACAGCAGCCCATGAAATGCAACAGAAATGCATGATAAAAATGCAGATAACCATAAGAACATACCTATTACGCTGCAAAATGTTATCGGTGAGATTTAAAATTAAGTGCAAACAGCTACAATATTAACACAAATTAGTACATTGTAATTGTCTAACAGGTCTTGTGATTTAGTGTATTATTTTGGACTGGTTCAATGCCTTGTCATAAGGGGCAGCCTTAGTCTGGTACTGAAAGGGTAGTAGAGTGGGTGCCTGGAAGGCCACACTGGGGAGCTTGTTCCATCATGCGGAGCAGGGAGCCACCACTCCGAAGGCCCTTCTCCTTGTTGACGCAGGTGAGCCTTCTAGGGGAGGCAGCTGGACAGGCCTCAAATCTCGATCATGGTGTCTGGGTAGATTCAGTGGGAAGAGGTGTCCCCTTCTCCCCAACAGGATGGCTTGGAACGTAGCCAGTGTCTACTTGTGTATTTGACTAGGTGAGGGCTAGCAGTGGCTTCCCACCTCCCAGGCAGTCCCATATCATTTCTTTCTCCGGGTCTTCTGTTTCAGAACTGGTGGTGGCCAAGGCCACACTGCAGTGGTCTCTGGAGAGGGCACAGAACTTTGGCTAAAATCTTTACCATAAAAAACATCAATTTGGAACTACAACTCCCACCATGCCCCAAGTTTGCGCCTTCCTCTTTGAATTAACAAAGCCATTCGAAGCTATCGCCACATGTTGTGACAGCTGTTTCCATGTTTATTGTGCATCGCTGAGAACCTGCCCCACATCCTGCATTCACACAAAATGGCAAGCCACGCTGCGTGGTTACCAGGGTTTGTGGCTTTTCCACCGTGATTTACCCAACAGCCAATCAAGTCGTGTCAATGTTATCATGGTTTCCACCTTCCGCCTGTGTTGCTTGCCTCTTCCTTGCTGGTCCACACATAGAGGCTGGCTGGCTGGCTGGCTGGCTGCACCAGTTCCAGCAGTTGCCACTTTTTCAAGGGGACTCTGTGGTCATTGAATAGCAGGACTGTAGAAAACATGATCCTGAGTTCAGACAGCATGATAAGTTATGCTGGTATGGCAAAACCTTAGAAAAAATGTTTGTTTCCCATTGTGGTTTCCAAAGGCCAAATTTACCATGGTGAAATACCATGACTGGGTTTGGACAACACAGCAGAGGAGCCATACAGCTTCTGTATAGCTAGAGGTGCCTGATCCTGCCTAATCTTGGAAGCTAAGCAGGGTCAGGCCTGGTTAGAATCTGGATGGGTGATTTAAATGCTGTGACCCACCCAGAGAGCGTCAGCTATAGACGGTATATAAATATAATGAATAATAATAGTAAAACAATAATAGTAAAAAAATCACCATGGCTTGTCATGTTGTCCCAGTCTAGCCACAGATTTTACACTCCCAGATGTGGGGCCCAATCTGATTGGGACTGTGGAAGTTAAATTAGTTGTCTGACAGAATTGTTTCCTACAGCCCTCTTATTCTTGCTGTGAGCCGCCCTGAGGCTTTGTTGCGATGGGGGCGGCATAGAAATGTTTTAAATAAATAAATTTTCAGCATTCCTGTCTGTTGGCCCTGGGGCTGATGTGAGCTGAAGTCCAAAGCCTTTGGGGGGCATTAGATTGGGGAAACCTGCTTTGACCTTTCACCCTTCCTTTGTCCTTCACTATCCACATGAAGAACAAGTTCCTCCAGCTAGAGCAGCTTAGCAGCATCGATTATCTTTCTTGATGCAGAAAGTAAGTTTGACATTCAGAGAAGCTTAACGTCAGGCCAGTCTTTAGTTTTTCTCCCTTGCATGGTTAATTAATCTTTTTGAGTGAGACTAGGCAACTTTTGCCCCTTTGCATTCTGACCTTTCGCAAGAGATCTGGCAAGCTATTAAATCAGCCCAGCAGTAGCCGTGTGGGTGAGTTGGGGAACGCTCAACAAAAGCACCAAGTTTTGCATTTATGCATTGATAAATCCCAATCTCGTTCCTGCTTGATTTCTTTGTGATGCAAACTACGTGCAAACCATACTAGACATCAAAGTCTGCCACCTAGTGGGGATGGTGCCTGGGGAAAATAATCCGTATTTAACCTTTCTATTTGCCTCAGCCTGATTTCCCTGGAGAGGTTATTCCATTGCTGAGAGGTTAGTACCAAATAGGCCCTTCAGCTCCTTTCTCTAAACAGTTCCCTAAGGGAAATAATTCACAGTTGACCACTTGTACTGTGGGCTAATCTATGGCACTTTGAGCACATCTTGAGAAGGTCAGACTTGTGGAGAAGACGGTGATGCCAGTTGAAGGCAGAAGAAGAAGGGGAAGGCCAAATATGAGATGGATCAATTCCATGAAGTTTTGACTTTAAAAGTGCTGAGCAAAGCTGCCAAGGACAAGACAGTCTGGAGGGAATCCATTCGCACAGCCATCACAAACTGCAGACAGTTCAATGGCACACAGCAGCATCAGCAACTCTAGACTAAACTGTAAATGTATACAGAGGAGGTGGACGCATTTCTCAGGTCTTGCCGCTGCTGCTGTCACTGTTGTCATTGTTGGTGTTCATAGAAACATAGAAAGGTAGTGTTGGAAGGGGCCATGAAGGCCATTGGGTCCAGGCCCCTGCTGTTGCAGGACACTGAGTCACACCCTCCCACTCAGAGGGCTGTCCAGGTTCTCCTTGAATGTCTCCAGTGTAGGAGAGCCCACCACCTCCCCGGGCAGCTGGTTTCACTGCTGTATTGCTCCGGCAATGAGGAAGCTTTTCCTGATGTCCCGCCTGAATCTGGCTTGTTGCAACTTGAATTGATTATTCCATGTTCTACACTCTGGGATCAGCCAGAAGAGATCTTGACCTTCCCCTTTAGGGCAGCCTTTGAGGGACTTATAGAGGGATATCATGCCCCACTCAGCCTTCTCTTCTGAAGGCTGAACATGCCCAGTTCTCTCAGTCTTTCCTCATAGGGCAGTGTTTACAAACCCTGGATTGTTTTTGTTGCCCTCTGCAGGACCCTTTCTAATTTACCTGCATCTTTCTTGAATCCGTAGTTGTTGCTAAAAGTAACCACAAGTGTAAATATATGTGGGGAGTGGAAGAGATTCCCTCATTCAAATCTCTCCCCACCTCATTGAGGTTTTGTTAACTGCAGAAGCAACTGTGTGTTTGTTTCCTCCTCTGCAGCCAAGAGAAGCTCAGGGCAGGAGAGGAAGGTGTAAATTAGATCAGAAAATTAGTGCAGCAGTGAAAAGAGGAACTGCGCTAACTTCTGGGGCTTCACCTTTATCCAAATTGGCTTCTTCCACCTTTTAGACAATACAATCAGAGCTGCATTCACACTTCTGCATTCACAACACACCCGGTTTTGCCCCTAGTTAATTCCTACCTGGTGCTACAGATAGTACATGCGCTGTGCATGCATTTCTTCTAATTTCCTTCCACATGTAAACCACTAAGGAAAAGGCTGGGTCTTTGCTTGGTACAGAAGAAAATGCACACAAGCACATTCCATGTCCAGTTCCACATGCCTTTTACTTTGTGCCTGTATCCAAATACTGCAATACAAAATCTAAAAGAAGATTGAGAAGTGATGTGAATTCACAGGGCTGGAGGTAGTTTTTAAGATATGCTAAATCCAGTCTCTTTAACCAGGGATTTGAATTAAGCTCAGGAGCTAGCTGGCAGCTGCTACAGTTGGCAGGGGCAGAATATAAGGATTTGTATTCTTAAAGGCAGGATATAAATAATCAGAATAAACACGTAATAAGTTCTCATCGCCCTGCTCCAACAGCTGGAAGGTTATTGCCTCTTGCTGAGTCTTCAAGGCAGCCCTACTCAATGGGCAAAGGATGCTGAGCTCTCTTGTTTGCTCTTCACTTTCCTGTTTCCCAGGGGACGACCTGAAGGGAAAAAACAAGTATACAAAGATGCTGGTACTGTTTTTGGAGGAACTGGCTGTGCTGAACTAGAGTATCGTGCTAACTGGTGGTCAGGCTTTGTGAAGTGGATAGGGGTGCCTCCAAGTAAAGGATGTGTGTCAGAATCTATGATCCAGAATTCAAGGATTAGCAAGGTAGGAATCTGCCTTATACTATGCCAAAGCACTGATCCCAGGACAATCTTCACGTGCAGAAAAGAATAAGGTGTTTTGTATCGTGCCTTGGAGTTGGTAGGCAGTATAAATCCACTGGATTGGTCAGGCCCTAAGAAGCTGACTGTCTCCTTGAAAATCATGGCAGCCTTGAGGTGTGGTTTGTTTTGGTTTAGTTTTCAGAACTAAATGGTAGTGTGAGCTGAGCAAGCAGTGATGTTTTCTAGCATGGCAGAGCTCTGAGGGGCAAGTGCCCCCATGGTGGCCTGTGGGGAGCAGAAGGGAAGTGAGGAGTTGGAAGGGGAGTGGAGAGCAGCGGCTGAGGGTATAAAGGGGGTTGCAGTAACAAAGAGTCTCTACCAAAAAAAGGCTTCATAACAGGAAACGTCTCATAAAATACCTGTGGTTTGGCATGCATTGTTTGGCTGGCCAAAATATGCACCTGGCAGGCTTACCCTTCTATTAATGCTGCACTCTGTCTGGTATTTGAATGGATCTTGAAATTAAGGGGTGCTGGGGGGGTGGGGGGAGTAGCAGCAAACGGGAAGAAGTTTTCCGTAGTTTTCAGAAAACAAATCCTGAAGAGGAAGAGAAAATTAGTGAGAATAATAGTAATGAAATTTAGAAAGCAGAACTTTTGAAGCAAAGGTATTTTGAACTAGGAAATGGCCTTTTACGAGGGTGGGGGGTGACAACTCCCTGTACTGCTTTGTTTTGTGTCCGTAAGACTGAAAACAAGCTGTTTTCATGCACGGTAAGACATCAAGTTTTAACGCAGACTTGCCAAGCCCTTAGCACTGCGTTACAGTGGTGCTCCCTTAGCAGCCTTCCTCACGGCTTTGACATCAGATTTATCAAGTCCACATTTATCAACTCCACACTTGCTCTGCTCCACGTTCTTCTGAAGTTTGGTGAAACGTCTGCCTCAACGTTGCGGTTTTCTAAATAATTAACTCCTTGCCAGATCTGAGCTCACTTGAACAAAGCAGTGTGCAATTATGTCAGTTCTTCTACAAGTTATTTTTAATGTATGTATAAAATGTGCAAGTCAGTTATGCGTTGAACAGACAAACAAGTCTGAAGTGGCTGTGGCTCATAACACAGAAAAGTGATATTCCAGCTTCCAGGAGCCTCCTTGCAGGATCCTCTAGGTACTACTTGTATTCACCACAGGTGAATGGCTACCTAAGCCGTTCCTTAAATAGTTAAGTATGTGGTACCAGTATCTTCACAAGTCTTCCTCTCCCGGTTTAAGGGGCATGGCATGCCAGATCTGCACCAGCTGTTCCACACGTGTCTTCACATTATTTTGTGAAGCAGATAAGCAGTCTAGGGGTTTCATGAACCGTGCAGCACTGGCATCCTTCAAAAACCTGCAGCAGCTCCCGTGCTTCTTCTGGATCAACTTTGGCTTGCAGCGTTAGATTCTGAAAACAGGATACGCATGTTCTGAGCTGGTTATAATTGTTGCGATCCATCATAAACGTGAAACAAGCCTCCCAAACGTCCACAGAAAACTTGTGTTTAGCAGCAGCCAGCAACCGGAGTGGAGGGCGGTGTCTGTGTCGGGGATAAGGAGATTGTATTCCCTCCGAGGAGAGAGCGAAAAGAAGGCCCCTTGTGCCAGAATTAATAAAGATTGATGGCAGCTTCTACAGCTCTTTGGAGGAAATGTCGCTTTTTCTTTCTGTACGCTCTACGTCTTTCATAAAGCATCTGCTGGTAAAGCAGGGAGCTGGGTGCTTGCTAGCTTCCAGCGTGCTCTTTGGGCCAAAAGAATCGGTGAAAGGTGAGGCCTGTCCAAGAGGCAGCTGTTCCTTCTTTGCCACTCAGTCCTATCCTGGAAACGAGAGCAGAGAAACCGCTGCAGGTAGAGCATGGGCAGGAGCAACCCTGTGTACCCCTACCAGGCCTCAGATGCCCAAAGATTGCTGCACCCCAAAAGCCTTCTTGCTTTCAGCTCACAGCTTGTCCTCTTCCAAAAATGTGTATTTTGTGCTTTTGCAAGCTCACTGGCACACACATTTCCTCTCTGCTGGGATGGGCACGGTGGACCATCTTCCATTCAAAACGCTTGAGGGATTTCCAGCTGTTTTCGTACTATTTCTTCCACTGCGAAATGTCAGCTAGCTCTCCTGGGCTATTAACTATCAACTCAGCCTAGATGTGGAGGGCCATTTAGCAGCTGTATAGCATCCGTGTAGCTCTTGGCATTTCAACTGTGCGACCACAGGAAGCCACGTGGAACAACGCTTTGCGTGTGTGTGAGGTGCATGTGCCAAAGGCTGTAATGTGTGAAGCGGCCTTCATTAATTCCAGGCATCTTCCTTTTCCTTGTCTTCTTCATCTGACAAAACAAAGGCGAAACAGAGCACAAAAGGGCCATAAGCTGTAATTGCTGCAAGCTGCTTTGCAAATCCCTCCGCTGAAGAGCAGGATACCAAGTAATTGTAATAAATAAAAATGCTCTTGTCCTTCAGCATCAATAGTCCCTGGCCCAATTCCGATAAAACGTTTGGGCTCATTGACTCGCTGTTTGAAGTAATGCCACTTGTGCACAAATGTGGGGAAGTCAATGCAGAAATAATCAGTTATCTGCGTGACTTTTGCAGAACTGTTTTTGTCTTCTCGACTTAACAGGAACCTAAAATTTTGATCATGGGGAATTGCAAGGATAAACAATTCCAGTGTTTTCTTATAGAATTGTTTTTTTTTTTTTAAATTAAAAGGCAATTCCAGTACTTTTACAGGAAACCTACCACAGATTCTGCCAGCTGGGTAACAACAGCTCACACAAATATAAAATACTGTCCTTCTGGACCAAGCCTGTAGCCCATGTTACTCTGCATTCTGTCCTTTGAGAGTGGCAGTCGTTTTGTTTAATGTATCTATAGCCTGCTGTTCTTCCATTATTATTATTATTATTATTATTATTATTATTATTATTATTATTTCGATTTATATCCTGCCTTTTTCCTACAAAGGGCTCAAGGCAGCTTACATCATTCTCCTCCTCCATCTTATCCCCACAACAGCCACCCTGTGAGGTAGGTTGGGCTGAGAGTCTGTGGCTGGCCCAAAGTCACCCAGTTGGCTCCATGGCTGAGCAGGGACTAGAACCCAGGTTGTCTGAGTCCCAGCCCCATGCTCTTAACCACTACGCCACACTGGCTCTCAATTCCATTATGGAATTGAAGGCGATGTATGTAGGGCCCAAGGTGGTCTACAGTCCAAGTCAACTAAGCTCCTGCTAGATTAAAAACATAAGAACAATAATAAAAGCCCTGCTGGATCAGACCAGAGGTCCATCAGGTCCAGCACTCCAAACACAAGGTGACAACCCAGCTGCCCACAGGATCCCTCTAGCAGGATGGGGGCAAGACCTCCCCCTGCCCAAGCTGCTCAGCAAATGGGGTGTGCAGGCAGGCCGCCTCTGGTAAGAGAGATAGCCCATGGCCAGCAAGTCTAGCTGCCACTGATTCTCTCCTCCCTCGTGCAGTTGGTTGCACCATGTGCTTTTAGAACACATCCTGGGTCCAAGGCAAATGTTTTGCACATAGGATCATGACAGTGCTAACCTGGCCCACAGGATAATTTCCAGTGCTTGGTAGTTACCAGAGGAACCCTCTCCCTGAGTATGAATGTGGATTCCTACGTGCAAAATGCAGCTCTCCGTGGCTACAGACAGTGCGGAGGAGTAATGCCAAGAGAGACCCTTTGGATCTGGATTTGACATTCAGCAGGAACGCAAGGCTGGCGAGTGGATGAGCACACTCGCACTCCACGGGACGACTTGGGCTTGGGCTCTGAGCTTGTGGCCTGGCTGCTGCGAGTGGTGCCAGCCCAAACCGCTAAAACCTTAATGTACTGATGCATTTTCTGGAAAATTTTGATTTAAACATTGTTGATGGTTTGTGTTTGAAAATGCCATGAGCAATGGAAATATTTGGGAAATGGAGTTCCTGAAACTGAGCTAGTCTGCAGATCCCTCAGGGAGGGAGGAGCATCAAAAGGACTGGCGCCTCGCTTCTCAGCGTTTCTGAGGCAACATTCAACATGGGAGGTGGTGTGTCTCCCAAGCTTCCCATCTGCACCCAGTATTACATTTACCCTCTACACCAGCCTCTCTGGAATAGTAGCCATTCACTCCTGATGAGAGAAATGAAGAGGCTCCTGGGAGAAATGAAGGGGCTCCTGGGGGAGCCATTCCAGGATGGGCCGTCGGTGGCTGCCCTGCCCTGAATCCGGCCATGGATCCCTGTGGTCTGTTGCTGTCAACACTGGCTGGCAGGGTCTCTCCAGGATTCCAGGCAGGAATTTTTCCGGCCCTAGGCAGGGATGCCAAAATCGGGACTAACCAAAATTCCACAGCAGCATTCAAGCTTTCAACTTCTCCAGACCTCTCCTTCATCAGGCAGAAACACATCTCTTACTTTTTGTGTTAGGGGAATTTGAGTTTGCACAATGTATGGAGGTCTGGTTGGTCCTAATGGAGGCATTGTTCAGCTGTGGGTTTTGGATTTTGTTTCTCGTTGTCTAGCATAGCTAGTTTTATCCAAATGCCAGAAAATGAATATGGGGCCTTCTACATGCAGGATATGTTCTTTATTCAGGATCTGCTTCTCCAGGGACAATGTTAATACTCTGTGCTGCTCTGCTTGGTAGGCTGGGCCAGCAGGAATCCAGATCATAGGAACACATGCAGAGATTCCCCATTCTCAGGGCCAGATAATAATTAAGCCTAATTAAGTGTTTGGACTTCTGAAAAATCCAGCAGTCCCCCAAGTGATGCCAAGTAGTTATAAGATTGTGCCCCAAAGGTTCTATTTATTATATTTATATCCCACGTGAGATATCAATAGTACTCCAGGCAATAGTGCTAACATAAAATGCAAACTGTGACCCATGGGTTACTTAAACGCGTCACAACAACCCATGAGTTCCTTAAACCATGAATAAATGGAAGTGCACAAGCCTGCCGTTTCTCGCTGTCTCCTCATTCCCACAACAGCCTGGCAGAGGCAATCAACCCAGGAATACCCTTTTCCTGTTGGTTGATGATGCCATTTCAATTGGGTATGATAGGTTGTTGGGGAAGAGACAGCCCAGAGTTGCAACTCATAGTTTGTTGCTGGGTTGCAGCTCTAGATTATCTCTGTCACAACAATCCACAATTCTGGCTTTGAACATCCTGATGGATTTCTGTCCCTGGGTTGTTGCAGCTCGACCAAAGTTGGCAGGGCTGGCACATTTGCTCACATCCACTTATCATGACGTGATGTGTGGACCACGATAAAATTATAATGAAGGCATCCATAGTTATTTTTATGGTTGCTTTGATAAAGGCAAACCTGATAAGTAGGCTTGCAAATGATTTCGCATATATTGGTTGTCCACAAAAAAATAAAATAAGCCTCTTGCACTTTGGTTAATCACTCGGAGCACCCCAATGTCCTGGGAGAAAAGAAGAAAGAAGCCTCAGAAAGGGATGGACTCTTTTTCAGTAGAGCTTTCTAAGCAAAGTTTGGATAGTACCGATCAAGGATGTTGTACTAACTTGTTTTCTACAATGGCAGGGAGATGGACGGGATTTTATTTGTGACCTTCCTGCTCTGTGATGCAGAATGTCTCTCAGGTGCTTCCCTGCCTGTTCACATGGAGAAGTACCATACGTGTGAATGGTTGCTTGCTATACTTGAAGGTCACAGGCGGTCCTCTGCCCATCTTCTGTCTCGTGAAGTTACTCTCTGCAGCCAGCAGCTCAGAGACCTTTGTGTCTTGAAATACCCTTCCAACTTTCAGACTTGCGTAAAAATTCTTTACTGTTGAAGTCACCTCTGCCTATCTTTGTTTCGCCAGTCAGGGCCCGTAATCTGTTGCCCTCCAACCCCGCTTCCCCATTTCTGGATGGCTGGGGATAAGTCCAAAGTGCTCCCCTCACCCCTGCTTAAGCAAACACGCATACATACATTTCCACACCCTTCGCTGATTTGAATCTTTTATTTTCAACGACCTGTTTAAACAAGCTGTCCATTCTCTCCAGCCCCTTGAAACAAATATATCAACATCTCAAAATAATGAGCCCCGAAGTGAGCGGAAACCCTACCCATCCATCAGCTTCGTGATTACAGCTTGTAAGTCAACAGTGGCCCTTCCAACGAGCTCTTGACTGGGCTGAGTCCCCAGAGAGTGAAAGTAAAAAAAAGCTGAGGTTGTGTCATTCCAGGATGAAGTCAGAACATTTCCAACCAAAACCGTGTAAAATGAGCTTCCCAGTGCCCACCCCCTCCACCCATAAGCGTCTTTGAAGTACAAACAAAGGAGGCATTTCGGCACCGAGGGGCTCATGGAAGCCTTCTAGCTGAGAGAGGCGTCCTGCGCCGTTGTGCCTCTTCTGCCTGGCTTGAGCTATATTGCCGTCTGCACCTTCCCGGACTCCTGGTTCTGTGTGCCGTCGGTGCAGTGAATTTGGGCATAGCTGCTTTCCCCCCATCCTCCTTTCCCCGACTCCTGCACCACTTCTCTAAAAACTATCCAGCAAAGAACTGCCCAGCTAAAGCATTTTGCAGGATATCTGTGAGGAACTTCCACTTCCTTTCCCCACTGCAGACCGACTAGTGAACACCGTTATTATGCAGCTGGAAACTGGTCTGCAGTTAGCAGCTGGCATTCAGCGAAAGCTGACAGTGTGGTAAATGGTCCCTTGATTCCGTTAAGCATAGAGCATTACTGAGAAAGGAAGGCTGGTTTGAGGCCTGCTAGGCAGGGAGGGGGTGGCGTGGCCATGCCATTGCAGCACTGCGGAACAGAAACAGAGTTAAGCACGGGCGCCTTCTGCCCTGTGCTACTAACGCACGGTGAGCAGGGTATTTGTAAAAGCCATTAGCAGGGCTCAGACGGGCGGAGCGGTTCCTGCCTGCTCATCGCAACTGCAGTTGCTGCCGTGCGCGCACCACGACATTCCCTTTGGAAAGTTGGGAAAGAAGACCCAGAAAACCCCGGCTAAGCTGGCTGCACTCACTGCTGGCCTGCTTGGAGCACCAGCCAGGATGGCAGCAAGAGGAGGCGGAGAGGGCCAGTCATTCGGGGGGGGTGGGCTCCCCACGGCATGGGGCTTCGCAGGCGCCTTGTGGTGCTGGCCACCGGGGAGCAGCCGTAGCAGAAGTCCAGCCTTGTCTGTCTTGGGATTGGCTTGCAGCTAGGGTGGCCCTCTCTGAATTGCCAAAAAAAGAGAAAATGCATCCCCAAAAGAGAGGACACTACATGCAGTGGCCTGTGTTAGTCAGTAGGTTTGGATGCATGTTTAAGTGATCATCCTCATTGTCATCATGATGTTGCATTCCCCGCCCTTCTTCTTCTTGCGAGGAGCCCAAGGTGAATTGAAGGTGCTCCTTCTCTCCATTTTATCCTCACAACAACAACCCTGTGAGGTAGGCTAGGCTGAGAGGCCGTGACTGTGCCTAAGTCACCTAATGAGCTTCATGGCCAAGTGAGGATTAGAACCCAGGTCTCCGGATTCCCAGTCCGGCGCTCTCAAGCACTGGCAACACTAAGGAAGGGGTTGGTTGGTTTGTATACCGTGCGATAACGAGGCTGTCTGGATGGTTAACTGTGTATTTGAAAACAAAACACACACACAAGCAACAATCTTAATAAACAACAAAATCAAAATAGCAATTGCAATTGAATCAGCATAGCAATGGTACTGAATAAAATGCAATATGAAAGTACAAAGTTTAAAAGTTAACCTGCTAAAATGCTACATTTTTAACATTTAAAAAGTACTTTTAATTGTTAAAACATATGATCTGGCCAGGGCAACTTCTTCTTCCTTCTCTTTCTCCTCCTATATTTTTATTTACTTAATTTATACTGATAATTTTAATCTTATATTTGTAAATCAATGCATTTTTTGTATTTTTGTATTTAATGGTAATTTATTATGTGCTATTGTATTTCAATGTATTTTATCGTGTTGTAAGCCACCCCGAGGTTTCGGCAAGGGGCGGCATAGAAATGTTATAATAATAATAATAATAATAATAATAATAATAATACTTAAAGTTCCTTTAAAATGTATTGTTGTAATGGTTGTTATAGCAACAACAATAATGTAAATAAAGTAAATTTTACTCTAGTGTGGAAGGGAAACTGTGGAGAGGCGACCTGTATATCTCCAGCCTCAGGGCCACAGTTCTGACGGTTCTTTATTTTCAAGCTGGAATTGGGCAAGGCCCTGGCCCCCCACTAGAGGGTGCTGTCAGAACAAGGATGCTCTCCTGGCCTCCCTCCAGACAGAGGACTGTCCTGTAAAAGGGGGCAGACGGGCACGCTCCTTGCCCCCTGTGCAGATCCCTCTGCGTCAGACTCCAGTTCCACAGCCAGCTCCTTCAGGCAGACACACTTTGGGCTTGGTGCGCGCAAAGGACAAGGCCTGAGCTGCCGCCACTTGGACTGTGGCTCTCATGCGTGTGGCGCATTTCTTGGGGTGGCCCGTGGCCCCTCCTTCCCCTTGCGCACAAGGGGTGGGGGGAGGGGGTGGGGTGGGGTGGGGGAGCGCCACTAAAGCCACTAAGAAGTATCGTTTCTGGGGAAATACGTGTTGCTGGAGTCGATAAAAAGATTCGCGAGGTGCAGGAGCCTGCCAGGGTGGTGTGGGGGCAGTAATGTTGGACTAGGAGGGGGAGGCCCAAGTTTAAATCGGCCCTGGCGCTCCGGGTTGCCTTAGACCGGTGGCTTATCAGTGTATCTCTCCGCCGCATCCACCTCACGGGGTTACTGTGAGCGTGAGAGCAGGTTGGGAGAGTGCCAGGTGTGGCGTCTTCAGTCCCCTGCAAGACAGGTGGGTGAAAACGGAATGAATGAATAAATGGCATGCTTTTCAGTGTTGCGCATGGTCCAGCACGCCTTCTGTGAAGGTCTTGCAGAGCACAGAAGTTCAGCTCTACAACGTGATCTCTCTTTTGGTTCTCTCCAGAACTATGGCTCGATGATCTTGGTCTCCCGACCCTTAGCACATCTGCAAAGGGGACAATAGATATGCTGTAAAACTGGATTTTGGGCCCCTGAAAACATTTGCACTTGGTCTTGCTACACCCAGACTAAAGGTAAGACCTTTTGACTACCTTACTTTTTATCAAGGAGCATTGGTCAAGGGGTGGTGCTTGGCATAAGGAAGGTCAGAGAGAAAGCAACAGCCAGGGTAGGCTATCATTTCCCAACCCTGTGGCTTTCAAATGTGTCGGATAGCAACACCCATCATCCCTAGACACTATGTTGAATGGTTGGGAATGATGGGGGTCGTATTACAATATGGTTGGTGGGCATTGGGTTTCAGAAGGCTGGAGTACACAGTTCCGTGCTCGGTGGATTGATAGTTTGATTCAAGGGTCTGATTCTGTATAAAGTTTTAGTTCTTTGTAGTTCTGGCCGTTCTGCTTTTTTGCTCAAGGCTGTTTATGCAAGATTGCATCCCTCCAGTTTTGCTTTTGTGTTGAAAGAGCATTTTCAATTAGTTCTTTAGGACAGGGAAAATGTGATATGAAACTGAAAATGAAAGAAAATGCTTTTTTGCTATTCTGTATTTGCACTCTTTCACTATGCCATAGTGCCATCTAAGGGTTATTTAGAGGAAGTTCAGGAAAGGAAAGTTCTTTGTTTAATGCTTGGGTCTCAGTTCTGCAAGAGAGTTGAAAGCAGATATAATAGATCTTGTCTAGAGAATCTAAAAATAAATCTATAAAATATTTTATTACACTCATCAATCAGAATTGGAACTCAAGGCAGGGATACACAGATGAAGAGGTGAGGCAGTGGAGGTCAGGACTGGCTTAGTTCTTATGGGTTCCTGTTAAATCACATGAGATATTGTAAATGGACTGCCATTGGAGATATGGCTGATAGAGGCCATCTCTTCCTAAACACTAAGACAATCTCGGTGAGAGCTTTTGTACCACCTCTGTTTCTCCGTTAACTACTGCCTGTCATTCCAGTATGGAAGAATTTTCTTGAGCATGTATTTATTTGATTATATTTATATTTCACCTATTTCCTACAAGGAACCCAAGGCAAACTACATAGCCCATCTCCACTCCAATATCCCTATGAGGTAAGTTTGACTGAGAGCCCATGACTAGCCTTAAGTCAGCCAGTGAGTTTCATAGCCAAGTGAGGAGGACAAGAACCTGGATCGTCTGAATCCCAGCCCGGCATTCAAACCACTGAGCTTAGGTGGACTCCAGGGGATGGTGGAGGACAGGAAGGCCTGGAGGAATGTTGTCCATGGGGTCGCGATGGGTCGGGCATGACTTCGCGACTAACAACCAGCCACATTTGCTCTCAAGCACTACCTGTGGGTGCAGCATTTTAGTGCAGGCAAAATGGGGCTTATTCATGGATTTTAATATTTTATTACAATATATATAATACATTCCACCTTTTGCACCAGGTGTGCGGCAAAGCATTTTTTGATACTGGAACTATGTACAATAATTAAGAAAACGAAGCAAGACGATCAGATAACTGGTGGAATGATGCTAAAAAGATCCATAGGAAGAAAAGTTTCAGCACAACAGAGGTCTGTTGAATTGTGCTTTTCATTTTGTATGCTATGTTTAATTGCATTTTTGGTTTTAGGAGCTTTGATTTTGAGGACTATTTTTAGGTCGAAAGACAGGCTATGCAATCAGGGAAGAATAGAGCTGGAAAGGGCCAGAGGGCTATCAGGTCCAATCCCCACGTTAGTTCAAAAAATAAAGAGTAAAGAAGCACCTTTCCACACACAGAAGGCAGCCGTGTCCGTTGGCACTTCTGTCGTCAGCTGACCCTCCTGAAGTGGTGGCTTGAGCTCCTCCCAGGAAGGTCCTCCATAGCTTCAGCCCCACTGCAGAGTGGCTCTCACCAGGCCTAGTGAGAGGAGCAGCAATAAGCCGTCTGAGAATATCAAGTGGACAGCCATGCCTGTTCAGCAAGAGACCCTCGTGGGACCAGAGGGCCTTTCGTACAGTACACAGAATGTGAGAATTGAAGGTTCTTCGTCGTGGCCTCTGTGCATCACACATATGGGTGCTGCGCCTGCGCAGTGTCTAGGCCGGAAGATTAGAAAGCTAATGGTTTTTGGTGGGAAAGCTCCGCTCCCCCCCCCCAGTGGTATAAATAGAGCGGAGTGTCCGCCATTTTGCTCAGTCTTGAAGACCGCTGTTCACTGTACCTTGTGCCTGTTCATCTCTCGCTTAGATCCTCGTGCTTACTGTTCATTTACAATTTTGCTATATATCTTTTTCCTATCTTCTTATACTCCAAGTTTTTTGCTCTTATCCTGTCTTTCTTCTTTCTTTGTTCCTATAAAAAAAAAGAAAATCAAAAAAATACTATCTTACCCTCTGCACTATCTTCTCTTTTCTATTTGAGTGCGGATCCAAAATGTCACTCGCGGATCCACATGACCTATGCCCCCTCTGCCTTGGCGAGGGGCATAGAACCAATAAGTGCAGCCATTGCTTGGCCTTTACCAAGCAAGCTAGAAAAAATAGGGAGAATTGTCTCCGCAAGCTCTTATGGGAACAGACCTTGATGCAATCTGACCAACTGGTCTTAAGGCCTGACTCCTCCGTGGCCGCGCCCTCTCAGCACTCCGCCTCTGCCACTGGCGCACCTCCGAAGCACCCTGCTCCGGCTTCAACTGCTCCTCCACAGCGTTCTTCAGACGAAGGCACCACCTCTATGGAGGCCCAGCAGCTCCCTTCTTCTCCAGCCAAGAAGCGAGAAAAGTGCAAACATATCGGCTCAGACAAGCCCTCTGTGCATAAGAAGCCGAGAAAGGAAAAGTCAAACAAGACCGCCCGTAAAGGCAAAAATCCCGACCGCCCCAGACACCATGGTTCCGGTTCATCGGGCTTCTCAGTACCGACTGCCACCGTGGTACCGACTCCCTTGGGACCGGCCCTGCAATCCACGATGCAGGTGACCCCACCCAGATCCCCCAGGCAGCCTATCAGGCCTGAGAGCGTGCCTCCTCAACAACCAGAGGAGCCGCTTAAGGAGTCTATTTCTGACGAAGAGATTAGAGACTCCCCACTGAGGGAACGCTCCCCTACTCCAATGCCGGCGGCTGAACCACCTGCAGATTTGCCCTTGCCTCCAAGATGTCAAAGCCGTGCATCTGAGCATGGAGATGATGATTGTCCGATGCATGGCTATGGTGGTTTCCCTACCTGGGGTGAATACCAACCATATTCCTTTTACCCACGGGACCATCAGTCACCATTGGTGCCGAGGGAAGCACCATCTATGTTGAGGCGAGTGGAGAGAGGAAGGCCGACCTCTCCAGAACCTGCATCTTCTAGTGATCGCCACCAGTATCTTGAAGACTTGGGCAACTCGGAGGTTGATTCTATGTCTCCTGATGTGGCTATCACCTCCCAAGGTCCCGCCTCCCCTGACGAACCACATGTCACCTTTGCGGAGCTCATCTCCCGCCTCGTTCGGTCTCTGGAGATCGAGGCCCATCATCGTCCCGGTCCCAGTACCAATTGTTTCTATGACATTGTCAGGGAAGAGCAGTCCGCAGCCATAGCCCTGCCACTCATTACGACGCTCCAACAGGCTATGGTCCAGCCCTGGGACCAACCAGCTCAACCACAGGCAACGTCCCGTCGGTACAAGGCCATGTATCGGGTGCGAGAGGACGGCATTCCATTCTTACTCCATCACCCGAAGCTGAACTCTGTGGTGGTTGAGTCCTCCCAGGGCAGGGAGTCGAGGGGACACACGGCCCCTCGTGACAAGGAAGGGAGGAAAATCGATATGCTCGCGTGCCGGGTCTATGTGGCCTCTGGGCTCGGCCTCTGCATATCGAATTATGAAGCAACACTGTCACGTTACCAGTACTTCATAATGCAGAAACTGGATAACGTTGCTTCCTCCAATCCAGATCAACAAGCGGACTTGGCCAGAGTCTTCATAAAGGAGGTGATGCAGGTGGCGATGCAACAACTCTCCACTGCCGGGCACCATGTGGACACTGACTCGAGGGCCATCAGTGCCATCTCTCTCTGATGCCATGCGTGGATGCGCAACTGGAATTTCCCAGACGAAATGAAGAGGAGGATCGAGGAAATACCGTTTGACGGCGCTGGACTTTTCCCCCAAAAGACTGACCACAAGTTGAAGTCGATCCGTGAATCGCGTATGACCGCATGCCGTATGGAGCTTCCTCAACAAAAAGGTTTGTGGCAATGGCCTCGATCCTCCTACCGACAGCAATACCAGCCTCAACAGCAATACCACCAGAGGCAGCAGCGTCGAAGGCAGCCGCTGCAACAACGCTTCTCCAACGGCCATCGATGTTTCGATACCGAGAAACTCCACCGTTGACGGTCCGGGCGGACCATTCTCTCTCTCCACTCCCCACCTTCCCCTCTCCCTTTTGGGGACCGGCTCCAAAGCCGACTCCCCATTTGGGAGTCCATTACATTTAATAGGTGGGTGTTGTCCATCATTCAGCTCGGATATAGGATAGAATTCAATGTCGTTCCGCCGTCGAGCCCGATTCGTTTTACACCCTGCTCCTCGGTACTATGTGACGAAGTTTTACAGCTACTTCGTAAAGGAGCAATTCGACAGCTCTCCAACTCTGAAGGGCTGCATGGATTCTATTCCAGATATTTTACAGTCCCGAAATGGGACGGTGGTCTTCGTCCAATTCTGGACTTGCGAAACGTCAACAGGTACATCAAACCCAAGAAGTTTTGGATGACCACCTTACAAAATATCTTTCCGTTGCTGAGGAGAGAGAATTGGTTCGCCTCACTGGACTTGAAGGATGCCTGCTTCCATATTTCCATCCATCCTTCTCACAGACGCTTTCTTTGCTTCACTGTCGGGTCCGATACATTTGAATTCAATGTCTTGCCTTTCGGATTGGCGACTGCAGCCAGAGTGTTCACGAAGTGCATGGCTCCAGTGTGTGCATATTTACGGACTCAGGGTATACAAATATACCCGTATTTGGACGATTGACTCATTGTGTCGCAGACTAGACAAGGCCTTCTTTCAGCCGTACACGAAGCTTGCATTTTACTTGATAATCTTGGACTTTGTATTAACCGCGAGAAATTGTCCCTTGTTCCCACGCAGTTCATCGATTTCATTGGCGCACGCCTCTGTTCTACCCAAGAGAGAGCTTTCCTTCCTCCGAACCGTCGAGACAATCTCTGCAAGCTTATCCATCGGATTCGATTAAACATGACGGTACCGGCCGTCACCATCCAGAGACTCTTGGGACACGTGGCTGCCGCAGTTGCCATCGTCCCATACACCAGACTACGACTGCGACCCATGCAGCTGTTCTTCGACAAGTCCTTCCACCCGCTGCGGGATCCACCCGCCAAGCTAATCCGGATCCCGGTGTCAATCCTACATACCATGACTTGGTGGACTATCCCAGAAAATCTGTCTACCGGCGTTCCGTTTCGGCCGCCTCAGCCTACGACAGCCTTGCACGCCGATGCATCCCTTGTCGGACGGGATGCAGCACGTGCAGGACTTCGGGTCCAGGGGACTCAGAACCAAAGGGAAGCGACGAAGCGCATCAGTTTCCTCGAGCTCCTGGCAATTTTCAAGGCTCTTAAATCCTTTAAGACTGTCCTATGCCATCAGGTAGTCCAAATTGCTTGCGACAACGTCGCTGCTGTTTTTTACATCAGCAAGCAGGGCGGGACGAAGTCTCCCACTCTAGCACGTTTATCAATGAAAATTTGGGATTGGTGCATCCCAAGGGACATACTGCTCCTTGCGGTTCACTTGGCCGGAATCGACAACATCCAAGCAGACATGTTGAGCAGACAGATGTCAATGACCCACAAGTGGGAATTGGACAGACAACTTTGCGAACAGCTCTTCCACCTATGGGGATACCCGGACATGGACTTGTTTGCTGCCCGGAACAACAGGGTATGTGAACTGTATTGTTTGAGAGCAGGTATCGGATCGGGTTCGAGAGAGGATGCCCTCACAATCCCTTGGGACAATATGAATTTCTATGCTTTCCCTCCAATTCTACTCCTAATGAGGGTGGTGTCGAAAATAGTTCAAGACAACGCCACAGGAATATTAATAACTCCGTGGTGGCCAAGACAACCTTGGTTCATCTCTCTCCTTCAACTGTCCAAAGGAGTGTTTCTTCGGCTTCCTGTAATTCCTCACTTGCTAACACAACAGAGTGGACTGATCCGACATCCAGATCTGACATCATTGAAGCTGACGGCCGGGCGCATCACCTAAATCCTGTCACTGACTCGATTCCGACATCTTCTCAAGTACAGGACAACTCGACTTGATGAACTGTACAGAGTACTCCTACTTCGAATTCGACGGGAGGTGCTTCGGTACTGACAGCTTTAGATCCTGATATTCAGGTGATTCTCGAGTCTGCTTTGAGACCCATCGGTCCTATGCGGCAAAATGGAAAAGATTCTCATCCTTTGCTGAATGCCATTTGTTCAATTCTCGGATGGCTTCGATTGAGAATGTATTGCGTTTCCTTCTACAACTGTACCATTTGGGACTTTAACCATCATCCATTAAAGTATATGCAGCTGCCATATCACATTATCGTGGCACTATACAAGGCTCATCAGTTTTCTCTCAACCTTTGGTTCAGCGCTTCATTAAAGGATTACAGAATTTGCATCCTTCTGTGCACCCTGTTATGCCAACATGGAGTCTTGCTGTAGTGCTTCAAGCACTTACAAAACCCCCATTTGAACCCCTGGTGACTGTTGACCTTCGTCTACTGTCTTGGAAAACAGCCTTCCTTATTGCGGTCACATCAGCTCAGAGAGCTAGCGAATGTTGTGCTCTTAGAATAGACCAGCCGTATCTGAATTTTGACAAAGCAAAGGTCGTTCTTCGGATGGATTCTTCGTTTTTGCCTAAGGTGGCTACACCATTCCATATGAGCCAAGAGATTGTTCTGCCTGTGTTTTTTCCATTGCCCTCGAATCCGATTGAGAGGTCTCTTTGCATTCTCGATGTTAGACGCTGCTTGGCTTTTTACAGATCCCGTACAGAATCCTTCCGTCGCTCTAATAGACTCTTTGTCAAGTATGCAGAACATGACAGAGGGTCCCCAGTCACATCTCAGAGACTTTCTAAATGGATCGTCAAAACTATTGTCTTGGCATATCTGCTAGCAAAAATGGACTTACCTGTGTTTCCAAGAGGTCAGTCTACGCGAGCAGTAGCGACTTCGTCTGCCTTTGCCGTGGGAGTTCCGCTTCAAGATATCTGCAGAGCGGCAGCATGGGCTGCTCCATGTACTTTTGCCAGACATTATCAGCTAGATGTCCGTGCCAGACAGGACTGCTCTTTCGGCAGAGCAGTTCTCTCATCTATTCTTCGTTGACAACACCTCCCTCCTCCGAGTCTGGTAAGCTTGCTAATCACCCAGATGTGTGATGCACAGAGGCCACAATGAAGAAAAGCAGGTTGCTTACCTGTAAATAATGTTCTTCTAGTGGCCATCTGTGCATTCACACAACCCACCCGCTGGCCCCAGTCAGTGTCGGTGAGTGGAAATGTTATTCATCAGTACTGTGTATAAGTACTTAGGGTAATGATGGTGATGATGCTTATTGTAATATCATTACAGCCTTAAGGGGGCGAATGTTCGGTCTTCAAGACTGAGCAAAATGGCAGACATTCCGCTCTATTTATACCACTGGGTGGGAGGGGAGCGGAGCTTTCCCACCAAAAACCGTTAGCTTTCTAATCTTCCGGCCTAGGCACTGCGCAGGTGCAGCACCCATATGTGTGAATGCATAGATGGCCACTCGAAGAACATCAGTTACAGGTAAGCAACCTGTTTATGTTCGAAAGGAGGATTACAGCTCAGGCTCATCCAGTTTCGAAATTAGGAAGCAGGTGTGGCTATTTGCTGCATGGCTCAGGAAAGAGAAAGGACTACAAGGCCTATTTGACCAGTCATGGATGTGGGCCAAAAGGAAGATGTCCTACAAAGCCTCTCTTTAAAAATTGATGGTGGTTTGTCCCCAGAGAGATACCACTGGGCCCCAGCTAGATCAGTGATCAGCTAGACCAAGGGAGTACCTAGTTCAGAAAACCTGTATCCTCTAGTGGCTAACCAGATGCCTCCGGTGAAGCCCTTCCCCATGGCTTGTACCCTGGTCCCTCAACTTGCATAATTCTCTTCATAGCAGAAATGAGACTATCACGGAGACACTCAGTAGAAGGAGGCTGTTTTTCTCAGCTCCCAGGGACTTAAAACAAATTGTCAGTCCTTTCCTGCAGATGTGCATGAAAGCTCTCCCAGACTCATTTGGTCCTGGAGGAACACCGAAATGCTTACCTCATGCTGTGGAGTTCGCTGCATCCAGAGGATTCTGCGTTCCAAACCATTAACTCAGCAAGCCTTGCAGAGCACCATCAAAGACAAATTGCAGCCCTACACAGGGACTGTGATGAGTCGTTGCTCAGTCACTGAGACATTTTGGGGAGAAGTGTGTCTGTCCGTGGTTTATTGTCTGACTGAGCTGCATGTGATGGGAGGGAAGGGAGAGGAATGTGGACTGCGCTACGACCATTCAGTGGCTTGCATGGGCTGCACAGACCTCCAGGTGTTCTTCCCAGTGGTGCCCCTTCCTCTGCCCATTTCTTTTAGCTTGGCGTGCAGTGATTTCCCAAGCAAGAGAGGCAGCAGCCCTCTGCTGAAAAACCACACCTCACTGGCTCGTCCAGAGAGTTCCGGCATTCATGGCGGCTTAGGGTGCATGGCGCTATCCAACTCGGAGGATTCTGGGCCTCCTGGACGAGGTGGGAGGAGTACAGTGGCAGAGGCTGCTTCCGGGCACCTACTGCCATGCAAAGCCCTTGATTGCTGTGTGCTGTCAAGTCACTTCTGACTTACGGCAACCCTGTTGTCAGGATCAGGGCCTGAAAATTCGGCAAGTGCTCGCAGCGCCAGGGGCGCCTTTGCTGGCCCTTGCAAGGAACACCTGTGGGCAGGTATGCAGTGCAGCTGGAGACCCTGAAGGCCAGCATGAAAGGCTTCCCTGCACGGCTGTTCCTCACCACAGCTGCACAAGTGTTCTGGTGACTCTTTGTGCTGCGGGCCACGCTTTGCTATCCTTGTTCCAGTTTGTTCCTGCCATGTTCAAGTCCTGCTCCAGTTCGTTCCTGCCTCTTCAAGTCTGCTCCCTGTCTCACTCCAGCCTGCTATAACCCTCGCATCAACATCTCTCTAGTAAACTGTGAAGTAGACCTGACCCTGACTCTCGCTCTCTCACCAAACTTGGACTGCTTTCCCCCGTGCCTTTGACCAGGACCTGCTGACTTGCCCCAAGCTCTGGCCCATAGTGAGCTCTGGACTCAGCTTGAGCTTGCACCCTGGACCCGGCATTCTGCGCCTCCTTGCTGCCACCCAGTTCTCACCCCGTGAATGGAAATTCTCCAAAATGTTCAGCTCTTCTAAGTTCAGGGCTGTGGCTTGCTTTATGGAGTCAGTCCGTCTCATCCGCTCTTCTCTTTTGTCTTCTGCCCTGGACTTTTCCTGGCATGATTGTCTTCTCCAGGGAGTTTTGCCTTCTCACAATGTGCTCAAAGTGTGACAGCTCGAGTTGCATCATTTTTGCTTGCAGGGAAAGCTCTGGTTTGATTTGATCTAGGCCCCCCCCCTTGTTTGTCT
This sequence comes from Varanus komodoensis, assembly GCF_004798865.1. Taxonomy (NCBI): domain Eukaryota; kingdom Metazoa; phylum Chordata; class Lepidosauria; order Squamata; family Varanidae; genus Varanus; species Varanus komodoensis. The sequence continues at coordinate 4,224,278 of NW_025335440.1, forward strand.
TTCTTTTAGTCCATTCCTCCAGCAGCATGTTCTGAACGCATCAGTTTTCTGCTTGTTAGCTTTTGTCACTGTTCAGCTTTCACATCCCTGTACTGTGACTGGGAATACAGCACTTTGGATCAGCTTGACCTTGGTCTCCAGTGAAATGTCCTAATCCTAGACGGCCAGTTTCAGCTATCTTTTGCATGTTAGAGCATGAGAGAAGGAGGAGACCTCGTATCGTACTGGTGCCTACCCCTTCCCCTCTCACTGGGGAGCCTACAAGACCCCAAGGAGCCAGAGCAGGTAAATCCGTGCCCACCGTGATGGGGGTGGGCACTCTGAGCTGGCAGTCCCACCTCTGACCTTGGAGCAAGTTCCTGAGGTTGGAGCTGGGGCTCTGAATCCCCTGTGGCTGTTTGCTGTCTGGGGGCTGCAGGACTGCGCTGCCTAAAATGATTTTAGATGGCTGGATCAACAGACAGACATCCAGGGTACGCCACTTCCTCTTGAATCCTACCTCTGCTGGGGAGGGAGATTCAGTACCATTTTTTCAAGCAGCTGGTGGCCCACCTCTGTTCTTGACATGGGCTTGGCTTCATACTTGGGCTTGGCCCCCCAGTAGGGCCCACTACTAACACCTGCCAGGTCACCGTCACCCTCAACGAATTTCTGGGAGCTGCCATGCTTATTCATCAAAATGCCCCTAGAATTGGAATTTGGCATGTTGTGCAAAGTCACAAACCTAGGAGTGTGCCCACCAGGTTTCCTGTGGAGCACCACCCTTGACCCAAACAGGAGGCCCGTCCTTTCTGGATACCTATGGGCAGAATAGGCTGTGCTGTGGTAAGAAATAAGTAATCTGCACGGGCCGCAAGCTACTCTTGTCATTGCTTTCAGTTCTGAACACAGTGCTTGAGATGTGATAGAGCCATTGCTCTAGCTAAGGCTTGTTCCCACCCCAGTTGTGTGTGTTACCTGTTTGCAGGGAGCTGCAGTGTACAGAGAGCACAGAACTGAATGCAGGGTGTCCGGGGTCTGTTGAACCTGCAAGATCCTGGCAGCACTGGCGTGCAGCACATGCAGTTTAGGAACATCCGTTCCATGTCCTGCTTCTTCCATTGTTTCATGAGTTGTAAAACAATTTCATGCGTGGCACTGCCAGCATGCCTGTTCTTTGAGGGCTGCACGGTAGTGAAAGTGCAAGCTCTGTCTTTCTTGGCTGTGTGCTTGTTGCCATGGAAAGCCTAAGATTTCGTCTTGGGCATGTCTGCCTTGCAAAACTGAGTTAACTAAATGAGTTAATCTACTCAGTCTTCCTGCCACAGAAGCCTGGGAATGGAAGTGGTGTCAGGCATTGCAGCTGAGAAGGGACTTTTGGTAAAGTTTTTAGCAGATGGGAAGTGGGCTTTTCTTGCAGTCCATTTGCAGCCTCAGGAAAGCCTTTTTCTTTCCTGTGAGGCTCTCTCCAAAGGATCCACTATTCAATCAGGGTTTTGTCCGGCCAGATTGTTGAGATTGGAAACTCGGTGGCAATGAGCTGACATATTGCCGAACGGCAAAGGCAGCATAAGCTTGGCGTAAATCTCAGCAGCTTGAGAGACAGCCAGTTTCCATAGTGGAAAATGTTTGCCTTAAGCCCAGGGTGGCTGCTGGTTGGCATTCTTTGCCTCGCTCCGAGAGACGGATTTGGAACCCCTCCTTCCAAGGCAAACTGCTTCAGGTCAGCGTTATTCTCTGGATGTGGTGCAGAGGGTGGAGACGAGTTCCCCAAGCTCCATGCCCGGCTCAGTCATGTAGGAAACTGGGTGATGTCAGGTCAGGATGCTATTTCTCAGCTTAAGATGACTCATAAGATTGTTAGAAGGATAAAGTAAGGATTGTTGCAGGCTTTGTGCTCTTGATGTACAAATGAACAATAATGAGGATGTGCAGTGAAATAAAAGTCTCCAGGACCTGGAGATGACACAGATTTGCCCAATTCACCTTTCTGCCTCTGCTCATCTAATCTGATGCTTCTGTGCCCCATGTCCAAGGACTGAAAATAATTTGAAAAAGCTCTCCTATCATTGCGATTTAAGATGGACATCAGTTTGAACTTGGGACCAGGCTTCAGAATACCTAAGATGAAAAGCCAGTGAAGAGCTTCCTGCTAACATTCTGTCCAAGGAGACTGGCTGCCTGATGTTGCGGTGCCCCCTGCCCCCTGCCCTCTGTGTCATTAGCTGCTGCTTGCAGGGCAGCTGGAGAAACGGGGTGCCTAGACGCCTTGCCCCAGGTCCGCCTTAGCTGCAGGTTGCCAGAAGAGACTAGAAGCTGTGGGCCAGTGTCACCCATGTGTGTAAGGGAACGCTTGGTTTTGCTCTCTGAGTTGTGCGTGGGATCTCACCTCGCAGTTTCTCCAGGGTTTAGACATGCACAAGAACCTTGCCATGAGTGGAGCAATTTCCTAAGGGAAACAGTGGTGTTTTCTCAGATCCTCTCTGAGAGAGCAATCAGCTTCCAGTCTAATCTGCTGGCCTCTGAAAGGAAGGCTGGTCTTAAGCTTTAGAGCTCCAGGGTTTGGATTACACAAAGAGTTTCCTTTGAACATGCAGCACCTCCTCCAATGGCAGAAGAGGCAGCGCTGTCTGCGGGTGTTGCATCCAATCATGACAACAGGGCATCATCCCCGAGGTGGATTTTTGCAAAGCAAAGAACACAATCACATTTAATTGGTTCCTGCTTGTTTTCACAACACTCTGGGCTTGTCAGAATTTGGGCTGAGTGGCAGGCCTGCTAGCTTCTTTGCTGCCTTGAACTCTGGCAAAATAATTCTTGTTGGCTTACTTTTCAGTTACCTGTAATGCCCTAGCAGAAATTTACTGTTTCATGCTAGTTACCTAAAAGGGTTTACCCAGACACTGTACTGACCTTCCTTCCTTCCTTCCTTCCTTCCTTTCGTTTTCCCTTCCTTCCTTTTTGTTATATTTATATCTGCCTTTTTTCCTTCCAAGGAACTCAAGGCAACTTAGATAATTCTCTTCCTCTCAATCTCATCCTCACAACAACTACCCTGCGAGGTAGGTTGGGCTGAGAGTCTGTGTCTGGCCCAGATTCTTCAGTTGGCTCCATGGCTGAGTGGAGACTAGAACCCAGATTGCCGGAGTCCAGTCTCATGCCCTTAACCAATATACCGTGCCAGGTCTCAGGATATAGCAGGGAACTAGAGTTATATTGAAGGCAGAACACAAAAGGAAGAGCAGAGGAGAGGGCTGAGGGCAGAGAGCCTGGCCCTGAGCTGTGTATGTGATGCGTTGAACCATGGTTTAGCGAGCTGGGAATGCTGTGTCTGAACCTGGACACTGGTTGTTGATTCATGGGGCTCAGGCGTTGCAGTCCCAGGCCCCCAGAAAGCCATATGTGTTTTCAGAGACCAGCTGTAAGCCTGGACATCTCTCCAGCCCTGTGACTTGCTCTCTGGTGTGGCGGAGGGTGCATCCCAATGGCACGGGGGGGGGGGGGGGCAGGCAGACTGCATCTCCAGGGCTGCCAGCACAGTGTTGGAGGTGTTCTGGGCCAGGGAGGGAGGGAGGGAAGAGGCACCGCCAAAGTGCAAGGCATCCTGGGGGTGCCCAATCTCCTCCTCCCTCGCTCTGCGGCAGGAGCCTGCCTAGCTGAGTTTCGGGGCCAGAGGCGTGTCTGCCTTTTGCCTCGATGCCTGCTGTAGGAGGCCCACAATCCCCTGAGCTCGGGGGACTGTGGGTAGCCTCACCAGATCACACCTTAACTGCTCATTGCTGAGGATGCTGCCATATTTCTACATGGAGTGGGTAAGAAACAAGAGGCCAATGTTCTGTTGGAGGAGGATGAGCAAAATGATGTGGGAGCGTGAGAGATGAATGGGACTGCTTGGGCCCCAAATTGCTTCCCTTCTTTGGCACTAATGTCCCACAACAACTTACGTCATTCTTTTTTCAAAGTTCTGACTAATGTTTTGGCCCATTAACAAAGTCATTGCTAATTAGTCATTGGGTTTACATTTGAATTCTTGCCTGGCCCTTCCTGATGGTTTGTGGATGGTGGTGCGTAATAAATTTTTTAAAAGATCCAAACCACAAAGAGAATGGTTAGTCACATTTCAGTCACTAAAACAGCACATGCCAAAATCCCTCAATTCCAGCTTCATCAGAACTGGCCAAAATTCTTTGAAAAATGTGGACTTTCAGCACTTCAAAAATCCTGGAGTTTAAGAGATGCTGTGAAGCTAGTTCTCTTCCAGTTTATGTCCAACTTTAAAAGGCAGAGCAAAATAGCATTAATAACTTTCAAGTCTTTGGCCACTGTTTAAGTGCATAAGAACAGCATCTCACAAGGTGCGGGGGAAGAAAACGCTGTCTTCCTAGTGCAGAAACAGGAATAGATAACTAGGGGAAATTGTATTCTTTCTCCAGCCAAGATCTTTACTCCTGTTCAGTCGAATAACAACCTTGCCAGATCAGACAAAGCATCTGCCTAGTCCAGCAGTGTAGAATCTTTCTGACCCTGTGGGCCACACTTGGTGTCAGATGTGGGTAGGGCTAGACAGTGTGTGTGTGTGCACACTCACATGTACATGCACACACACACAGAGACAGCATGCACACACATCTCGGTATGCAGGGCAAGAGATGTTTAAACTCCCGCTTCCTGCACACCGAGGTGTGGTGATTGCCTTGCTGAACCCTCAGTGAAATTGTTGGTCCAACACAGCTGATAGCAGCACCAGAGCAGTGCTTCATCTTCCCACAGGTGCCCAGCACAACAATCCAGATGCATCGTCTTCTTAGCAGCAGCCAGACAGGTGCCTCTGGGAGTCTCTCCATCAAAGCATGGTCGGAACAATGGCCATCTTCGGTGGTTTGCTCCCAGCACCTGGTCTCCAGAGGAATCTCATCTCTCTACATGCCTGCGATCGACAACAGCCGGTCTGCAGCAATGCCAAGAAAGAGAGACTACTGCGATGCAGTACGAGTGTCCTTGAATGGTCACTGAGTGTTGTTGTTGTTGTTCACATTTTTATCCCACCATAGCAGAAGCTCTCTGGGCAGTTCACAGCATGTAAGTCACCCATCCAGATTTCAGCCAGGCCCAACCCTGCTTAGCTTCCAGGATTAGGCAGGATCAGGCACTTAGAAACATAGAAACAGAGTGAGTCAGAAGGGGCCTCCTGGGCCATCTAGTCTGACCCCTGGCTCCAGCCGGCTCCACTCATGACATGCCCGCCATGTGCATGTCCAGCCTATCTTTGAACACCCTCACCGATGGGGCCTCAACGACCTCTCGTGGAAGCCCATTCCACACCCTCGGGGTCCCATCTGTCAGGAAGTGCTTCCTGGCATCCAAATGGAACCTTGGCTGCCTGAGCTTTGCTCCATTGGAGCATGTCCTGCCTTCCTCTGCAGGGGAGAACAGGTCTCTACCCACCTCCGTGTGACACCCCCTCACATACCTGTATGTCGCCAACAAATCCCCTCTGAGTCTCCTCTTCTCCAGGCTGAAGAGACCCAGTTCCCTCAGTCTCACCTCATACCCCATCCCATGCAAACCGGCCACCAACCTTGTGGCCCTTTGCTGCACTGACTCCAACCTGGCTATATCCTTTCTGTAATGAGGGACCCAGAACTGAGCACAATACTCCAGTTGTGGGCACACCAGAGTCGTATAGAGTGGTAGTAATACCTCTCTCGATCTAGAAGCCACACTTCAGGCTATATGGAGGTATTGTGCTGAAATCTAATAGAAGAATGGAACAGTCCCTCCTCCATACAGACAGGGCTTATTTTTTAAATGGGGCTCTGGGAGCAATCCTGTACAGGTGTAGACAGAAAATAGACCTACAAGTAATTTTTGTAGGAGTTGTGAGGTGCTTTTCTGTCTAAACCTGCAGAGGAGTGCACTGTAAGAAAACGCCGTAAGCCACCCTAGCAATTTATTGAAAAGCAGGTTATAAATCCCTCAAATAAAAAAAAAAAAACAAGAGCTCTCTCCATCTCATTTTGTAATTTAATCTTTGAACCTCTCTACGCTTTGTGCTCTGATGAAATTGCAATGGTTCTGAAGGTGAGTCAATAAAAGTAAATTATCATCATAACCCAGTACTCGCACTCTGTGTCCTAGAAAACCCTGACTCCATTTTCCAGCGCTCTCTCATGTACCTTCCAAGAAAATAGTTTTACGAAATGCAACCCCAAATCTTTGCTGTTTTGGCCATTTGTATATGTGAAAACTGGTAAATGGGTCAGTAAAGGCAGCTAGATTTTGCTTGCTCATGGATTTCAGCCTGAAAGTTGCAAATGGACAGCTTTTGCAGTGTTGCTTAGGATGTTGTGTGCATCTCCCTCATGCATGTGGGCACCACAGCTGCAAGCCAGGGCTGATGCACCAGCACATGAATGCGGGTTGGGGCACTGCTGCCGGTCATATCCTCACCCTCAGCAGCAGGAGGACTCCGTCAAAGAGGGGGAAGGACCTTCTGCATCAGGAAAACTAGCATCCAAGCTGCAGAGGTTATGAATCCACAGCCCAGTGCTTGGGACCCTTCAGCTGCGACCCTGGCAGATGGCAGTTCCAGGACACGTTTCCCATAGGAACTGGAACTTGTTGCACCCAGGGGCTCTTGTTCCCAGTGCAGGCAATGCAAAAGGTAGGTCCTGACTGTAAGATGACGAAGCCTTCTGATAAGGGCAGAGGACTGTCCCTTTCAGACTCTTCTCCCTTCAGGAAGGGGGTGGCGCCTGGAAAGCATAGCCTGGTCCAAGAGGGATAAAAGGCATCCATTGAACTCAAGACCCCCCTGGAGCCTCTGGCCTGCTAGGAGCTATCCAAGGTCCTGCAAGGCAAGCCTGCTGAAGCAACCCTTGGGGATCCTGGTACCCTGCAGGACTCCTGCTGGTGGTGGCAGTTCTCCAGACCCAGCAAGAGCTCTGCTCGTCTTAGCTAGGTGGAAGGCAGACTGAGAAGGAAGGGGAGCAGAGCTCAGAGATGATCCCCAGTGTTGGCCTCAAGTCACCTCTGGCTTTAGCCACTTCCCTCCTGCTCCCTAAGCCAGTGTGGTGGTATGGTGAAGAGCACGGGCCTGGGACTCAGGCAATCTGGAGCCCACTGGGTGGCTCTGGGCCAGCCACAGACTCTCAGCCCAACCTACCTCGCAGGGTTGTTGTTCTGGGGCCAAGATGGAGGAGGAGAATGATGTAAGCTGCCTTGAGCCTTTTGTAGGAAAAAGGTAGGATATAAATCAAGAAAAAAACCCGGTCCATTTCCCTCAAAAATGTGTATGCATGTGTGCAGATAGATCCAGGGTTAAGCCCTAAGGAGTGCTGGGTTGAATGAAAACATGCTTTGATGTCACCATGCAGACGATTACAACAGGGCTGCAAAAAAACTACATGTTATATGCATGATTTCTGCTGCCCTTCCAGTGCTTCTGTGTTTATTTAAAAATAGCAATGGCTGTGACTCCCAATTTGAGAAGCAGCACCAAAGGGAGGAAATGTTTAACCTTCCCACCTTTGCCCTTTTCCTTGCTGAAATGTGCACACAGATGCCAGGGAACTTAGCCCCGAAGCAGGAAAAGACAGGCTTGGTCCCCTTTGCCTCAGTAGGATCAATTCCTGAACTTCTTCAAAGCTGCATTAAAGTAAAAACACATCTCTTGGGAACTGAACCTTGTTTGTTTGTTTTAAAAGTATTTGATAGTTGCAGAAGGCTGATTTCTGTATCGAGTACAACTTTTTGTGGCTTTTCGCACACCCGTAGCATCTCGGCTGTAAGTTTTCCAGCAAGCAATTTGAAGCAAGATTCCTGTAATAGGTGGGGGAATTCCATATCCAGAGATTTAAAATCTCATTCACAGAGATCTTTCTGTAGTCAGATGCAGGACTTTTGCTGGCCTTGTGGTACAACTGCACGAGGAAATCCCTTTCCAGAATTAGGAAAAAAAGCCATTTATCTGTCACAGAGTTTATAAGGCAAAGCTCTAGTTGAAGTGTGTGGTTACTGCTACACCTATTTGTGCACAGAGAATCCCTTCAAAGTAGTAAATTGACCACTTTGTCCTAGGATAGAGCCTGCTGATGTTTAGAGGGAATATGTAAGCGTGTGTGTACGTCATAGCTTGGTAAAAAACAATCAAAGTATTCAGGCGGCATGCGGGAGAGTTGAGAAGGAAAGTGGAAGGCAGACCAGCCTTGCAGAAAGAGGCAGTTTGGAGACAGGCAGGTGAGTCAAAGATGAGCCTTGAGATTGATTGAGATGGGGGCTCCTTTTAGTCCCAGTAGGAGGGAAAGGGAGAGAAAGGAGCTACATCTTGTACTCCAGTGTGTTTTTCAGGCAAAGCGGAGAGGAAAAACGGATCTGAAGATGGATTTCCCTTCACTTTCACTGTCCACTTAGATTGTTCAAGGAAATTACTGTTCCTGTTAGACTAAGGTAGAGCTGCCAAATGCCAAGTGTGTGTGTGTGTGTGTGTGGAGGGTGGGGGAGATGAGAAAATCCTTGTTTCAAGAACAGTAAGACCATGTAGAAGTCTTGTAATTCTTTTGTAGGGAGCCTGTTTCCTGGGAGTGCTGTTGAGGAAATGGGAAAGCTTGAGTTTGGTGGCTTGCACAAGAAAGGCAGAAAAGCTGATGACTGAATAACATCTCAGCCGTGTTGTCTTGTGATGAAGGGTGATGAGTGTAACAGATGAGAAACAGGAAAGGAATTGTTTAGGCCACGGTGCATGGAGGCAATAAGCACACAGGGCATGCTGCTTGCGTCCAAGTGAGATGGGTCCACTAATCGCAAGTGTCATCTCTGGCCGCGGATCCTTCGGAACCAAGGCAGAACTATGCAGGGAAATGTCAGCACTGGCAGGTGCAGCTGCCTACGCAGTATGACTTGGACTAGAGGTTTGCTTGGTCAGGAATTGCATTCCTCCCCCCTCGTGGCAGCATGCTGGATATTGAAGCTGTTAGAAGAGCTGCTGCGTCCTTAATCATTTATTTAAAATATTCATTATCCAATCATAGGGAGACAAATAAAATGGATATGAGGCATTAAAGTGAATGGTAAAGATAAAAACCTCAACTAAAAGCATCAACCAAGCTAGGCATTAAAGCAGTGCATGCCAGATAAGTTTTCAACAGGGCCCTAACCAGGGTGGTGTAGTGGTTAAGAGTGCAGGACTGGGACTCAGGAGGTCAAGGTTCTAGTCCCCACTCAGCCACTGAACCATACCATCTTCGGTTCCATCCAAAGCATTGCTAATTCCACATTTTTTGAATGCCTGTACAACGATTTCCTCCTTCACTGAGCGCCACGATGTTTTCACCCATTCACAGACTGGAGTGATAGTGGGCCTCTTCATTCGTCCAGTAGGTGTCAGATCATGATTACCAGCAGCCTCCCGTTTGTTCCACTCTCCTCGCATAAAGACCTTGAATGGTTTGTTGATGGAAACGTGGAGAGGTTGCAACTGGCTGGTAAGACCTCCAGGAATTGCAGCTAGATGAGTCTTCACTTCTTTGAAGCACTTTTTTGTAGTTTCGCTAATATGTGCTCTAAACTGGTCAAGCACTAATAAGGCAGGTTTTTTCAGAAGCCCTCCAGGACGTTTGGACCACAGGCACATGCCCCATCACTTCCCCATGGGCTTCATTAAAAGATGGGTTGCCATTTGAAAACACACACCAACCTGTGATTATCAGGAAGCTTTCCATGGATCAGAACAGTGCCTGCTTTATTAAGTTAATAGAAGGACCAATATCTGTTAGTTGATCAGACACATTTTTTTTTAGGATCAGTGGATATTTGAACAGCATTACCTTCGTGTATGAAGTTTATTCTTCAAAGGCTACTTAGTCCGCTGTGTGTTTGATTTACCGTACAGTATCTCATTTTTTGTCAGAAGTTTTTTTCTATTATTTATTAGTAGGGCAGCGTGGACATTACTGGCTTTTTTACATTTCATCTACTATCTCCCAGCAACACTGGAACAATGCTGCCATCTAGCTGGTGTTTTGTTTCATGCGCCTTCTCCTCACCTCTATGGAAGATGTCCTCTCTCCTTCTGATCTAAAGCTCTCTGCCTTGGCCTCTGCCCCCGTCCCGCCTCCTTACAGTTACGTGGTGCCGAGGTGCCGAGGGAAAAAAAAAGTTCATCCAGCGGTTGCATGTCTTGCCCGCAGGAGGGCTAAAGGTACCGAAGGCATATTGCATGTCCCGGGCGTCGGGCACACCATGCTGCACATCTGACAGACTTACTGCACACACATATTCGCTCTATAAGACGCACAGACATTTCCCCTTACTTTTCAGGGAGAAAAAAGTGCGTCTTATAGAGCGAAAAATACGGTCACAAACTAAGAAATGAATGAATAGCCAGTGATGGTGTCTGGTGCACTGGAGGGGTTGAAGGATTCCGGACACCCAGGGGGGTGGGGGTGGGGAAGGAGCTCCATCTCTGTGAGGCTTGAACTGGGGGGCTTTGCTGCTAGCATGAAGAGGCAGGCGCTCACTCCAGTCTTAGTCTGCAGCCAGTCCTGTGGAAGGAGTCCGGAAAAAGGTAGTCCTCTTCAGACTGCTGGTGGCTAGACTAACAAGCCAGGCTTGCAAACTGTTTTCTAGAACTCCAGGAAGCATCCATCACTCAGGGTGGTAGGGGCAACGTAAGCTGAGTATGGCAAATGATTTGTGGCACAGATCAGATTTGCCCTCCTGTGAACTATCAGGGCAATACCCTGTTTTTGTTTGGTTTTGTGCCTTCCTTTTCGAAATTGTTTGTAGCTACCCATACAGAATTAACAGTATGTGCTTTAAATATAAATTTATTGTTCAAAAAGCTAGTTGGGACTCTCCTTCTGCAGCAGAGTAGGGCATCTCACTCTCTGCAGCATCAGCCTCTGTTCTTGCACATTGTTGAAACTCGTTCTGTCTTCGTCAGAAGTTGCTTAGTCAGCCCACCTCTGTTAGTTTCCTCTGGGCTCCTTCCCCACGTCTTGCTTTGTATGACTTTCTTGCTTAACCTTTCCTTGGGGATCTGTTTTGTGTTTTTCCTTGAAGGGTTGATTCTGTGCTGCTTTACAGCTCCACAAGACAAGTGAGTCTGTGTCACAAGCTAATAAATTCACATTGGCTGGAACCTCCTTTGCTCCTAAATCTCTAGTTACAGAATCATTGTCGTGGAGGATGAAGGAAGCCAACAGCTTTGACCCTTGGTTAATTTTCCTCAGCTTTAATTTCCAGTAGCCTCCCATACTCTTATGCTTTTATCTTTCAGCAGATTGTGGTGGTGGTGCTTTTCCTGTTGTTCTCAGGAGCTGTTGCACTTCCATGTTACAGTTCATTTTTTGTTTTTCCCTGTAAAAGGAAGGCAAGAGACTGGGCATGGGAGAAATGGAGAAAGACTTGTGATTTTAATGAGATTTAAATTAGTGAGGATACTCCAGTTTAGAGCAAGCAAAGAAACAAGAGCCTTCTGTACTTAGGGTAAAATCCCCAAAGTCATTTAAATATCTATCTTGGCAGAGAGAGAGAGAGAGAGAGAAAGCGTCTTGGCTTACTTTCTGTTCTCTCCAGAATGGATCTTCAGAGATCTTGATTTGCCTTGCAAGCTGCAAAGTTGCCTTATCTACAGATGAGTTGTCTGATTTGGGGATACAGAAGAAACCAGAAATAAATTGCATGACTGCAGTGGTTAATTTCTAATAACAAAGAGGAGGAGGGGCTTAGCCCTTGAGATGACGAACTGACAGAATTCAGCGTCACAGGATGTGATGCTCATAGATGGATAGCAATGGCTTTAAGAGCGAATTGTTTAAAACTCAGCCTGCAAGCACCTTGAAGAGAATGCAGTGATTCATAAAAGCCAAATTGGATTTTTCAAAAATAATTCCTGTCAGGCTAATTTAATCTCATTTTTTGTCTTGGTAACCTTCCAAGTGGACAAAGGGAACTCTGTGAACATAATCAACCTTGACTTCAGCAAAGTTTTTGACCTAGTGCCCCATGGCATTCTGATAACGAAGTTAGCAAAAAGTGGACTAGATAGAAAAACTATTATGTGTATCCAAAATTGGCTGCTAAATCACAGAAAGAGTGCTCATCAATGGCAACTTCTCAAACTGGAGGGAGGTAACCAGTGGGGATCTGCAGGGTTCAGTCCTAGGCTCATTGCTCTTTAACATTTTTATTAATGATTTAGATGAGGAAGTACAAGGAAAGATAATCAGATTTGTAGACAATGCAAAACTGGGTGGAATAGTGAACACCCCAGAGGACAGAATGAAGATCCAGGACAATCTTGATAAACTTGAACACTGGGCTGAAAGCAACAGAATGTGATTCAATAGGGACAAGTGCCAAGTCCTCCACTTAGGGAAAAGAAGCCAAATGCATTGATACAGGATGGGGAATACGTGGCTCAACACAACTGAAAAGAAAGACCTTGGAGTTATTGTGGACAACAGGCTAAATACTGACCAACAATGCAATGCAGCTGCAAATGCTCTTTAGGGAGTATGACTTTAGAAGTATTACTTCTAAAGCATGAGAAACAGTAGTTCCCCTATACTCCTCACTAGTCTGACCTAGTGCCAATTGAGCACTCTTTTGTGTGAGTGGATGTCATCATCATGATGATGATGGTGATGATGTTGCATTTATATCCTGCCTTTTTTCTTTTTGGGAGGAACCCAAGGGGACCTACAGAGCTCCATTTTATCCTCACAACAGTCCTGTGAGGCAGGTTAAGCTGAGAGTGAGTGACGACTCAAAGTCACTCGGTAGCTTCACGGGGGCTAGAATCCAGATCTCCCAGGTCGCCAGTCAGTCTTTTAACCACCACACTACACAGTCTCTTCTAATGAGCCATATAATGAAGGCATGGAGCTGAAACCAGATATGAAGTTTCCTCCCCACACACAACAAATACCAGTGGCCAGAGTAAGTTGAAGAGAAAGGATTCTCAGAGAGAAAGCCTTGCCTCCTCCAACATGTTGTTCCATGTCGGAAGTTACAGGTACAGCAACAGGTTAAGAATGCCACCTTATGTACGCTAAGACCAAACAAGACGTTCACTTCCCAGGATGGTACAGTCAGCCTTGGCTTAAAATGGATTGTGCCTTAAAAATGTTGTAGGTTGGAGGAAAGATGAGCACATGATTAATATTATGTGTCATTTGAGTTTGGGTCTTTACTATTTATACTGCATTTTAAAAAGTCATAATTGGTCATGAATTTCCATGATCAAAATTTCTTTATTTGTTTATTTGGCTTGTATGCCACCCCATTAGCCAAGGGCTCTCTGGGCAGCTCACAACATAGTAAGGAACATTTTAACAACAATTTAAAACAGAGTTTCAGAAATTAATGAAGTTGGTGTTAGTGTCTCCATTGAGCAATATGATCCCTTTTTGCTTTACGTACTTTACGGAAGGTGGTATACGGTAAGGATTGAGAGTGCAATTTAAGGCAGGCTTATACTGTGGATCCCATGTGCATGCGGGTACATACACAGGCATCGTTCGTGGCACTCCAGTGGAAGTTTTGGCTTGTGCAAAGCAATGGCTTGCTTTTTCATACTCAATTTAATCTGATTTATTTCATCCTGAGATGGGACAGGGCGGAGAGGGGGTTGAAGGTTCAAGGGTGGCCCCCCAAAGCACTCCTCCATCCTGTCCTTTTACAAACTTCCACAGTGCTGTGGGTTGATATCCAGGAGACTGAGAATGATGCCAGTTTCCCTTCTGAGGGGTAGCCAGGATATATGTGCTTTGATGTACTTTCCTGGCACAGGTCCCTGATCTTCACAGATGGAAAGGCCCAGCTCACAAAGGACGCACCCTGCTCAGGCCCAGGAACCTCCACTGGGAAGCCAGTATCTCAGCAGCCTTAATGCTGCCAGCACGTGAACCACCGTGCCTGTCCCGGGATGCTGCAGTGAATGCGTCATCCCCAGGAAAGTGGCCAGAGGTTGCTTTGCCTGCCAAGAATTTTAGACGTGTGATTGTGTTCTAACATTTGCAGTTTCATACGTGCACACATTTGATACCTGACCCAGACCAAAGTGTTCTGGGGATGCCAGGGTCTAGCCAAACATTTCTAACAGAGATGAAAGTGACCCGGGTGATTTCCCATTGTATCCAAACTGTTCTGAAATGGCGTTAATGGTGTTCCACCTGCAAGATTCCACAGTGGACTGGTATCTTCTGAGTTGCATGGATTCCGTGGGCTTGTGGCCCTTGGTATTCTTTCTAGAATGTTATGCAAATTTGTTCATATAAAAATACAGACGTTACTGTGAAATACGCCCCTGAAAACAGCTGACAGTTGTTAGACATCTCTGATTTCTTTTCGGACTCTGGTTTTGTGTACTCTGGTCATTGGTTGTATGCTGAACTAAGAAATGTCCACAAAATGTTATGTGCTGTTAAACAAATTGCAGCATATGTTTCAGCATAGATTTCTGAATGGGAAAAAGAAATTGATTCCTTCAATAAGTGGACAGTGGAAGATCCCTATCTGTGAACTGAATCAGGTGGAACAAAACCCATACATCCCTAGTTCAAATACATGTTGCTCTCTATTATTGAGCACAATTAGTGTGCTTGGTGTTTGATAGAGTCTAAAAGGATGAGTCCCTGCCTCAAGGAGCTTACAATTTCAAATTTCCAAAATCCCTTTATTAGGCCCAACTGAAATTCCACAAAAAAATGTGCAAGGTTTTGAATTCTCCAGAATTCTTCATCTGGCTACATTTTACAGAAATTAGGGATGGGGAAGAAATGAAAAGGTTCCAGCATTTGGCCTGATGTGATAGTACTGAGTTCTGTTATTTAGACAGACGCAGTCTCAAAATTAATACTGCAGGCTGAAGGTGCACCCTGAAGCATGCTTAAACAGGAAAAAAAAGTTTAACATTTTTCTGTTTCAGCATGCCCAGGGTTGTACCTTGGATTAATTAGTTAGTGGTTGGAGTTCCACGTTTCAGTTAAACATAGCAATGCATTTTGGGAGTGAGATGCTGCCAGGAAGCATCCCTGCTTCTGAAGACACAAAGTCTACCTGTAACTGTTCTCCCTCTTGTTTGTGTGAAACATGCACGTTCCTGAGCCAGCCTAGAGCAAAGTGCAGAGAAACATGTCAGTCTTCCTATTAGTAAAGCAAAATATAAATTTTAGGTTAAAAGACTCACCTGAAGCAAGCCCGCCTGCTCGCTGCTCATTCGGTTGGGCCTCCCACCTCTGCCGGTGCCTCACCATGGGGCCGAGAGCAGCAGGGGCTGGTCTGTGCCCGAGAATCCCTCATCCTCAGAGACCCCTCCCACTGGCTGCACGTCTTGGCTGTTCCCGGGAACTGCCTGGCATGGCAGAGCGCCTGGCCTTGAGAGACTCCCCCCCCCCCGCCTCCTTCACTTCAGAATCTTGACCTAGCCCATCCTCCACAATTCTCCTGTAATCTGTGCCACTTTCCACTTCCGAGGAATTGTCTGGGAGGCAGCCAGCAGACCATGAGAACCATCACACCCAGTGGCCAGCCCCTGCAAGCCCAAGAGCCCTTTGGTGGTCAGCCGCTGCCAGCTTAGACCAGATTAGCCTATATGTAAAGTTAGGCTTCTGTGGAACCAGTGCGCTTCACTTTAGGCTTGCTTACATGGAGCAGTGCTTGCTATGTCCGTTCATCCAGTTCTGAGAGTTCTGCTTGGAACTTTTCTCTGAATGTTTAGGTTTTAACCACCTGAAAAATGTGGTGCCATCCGTGCTGCCCTCCCATGGCTCCAGATCTTTTGTGGGTGTTATAAAGCACTGCCCTCAGTGCAGACCCCTGTTTTCCCCCCCTGCCCAGAGTGCAGCTAGCGTCAGGGATGATGGATCTTTTGCACCCAGTCCTCTTCTTCAGTTGCCAGAGGAGGTCTTTTACTAACCCAAGTAAACATTGCCTACCAAATCACCCCTATCTACATCTTTATTAATGCTCTCAAAAAACTCGGAAATATACCTGAGAGATACCTTTGCAGAAGCCACATTGATTTCCATTCAATAGGACTTCCCCATCATGCTGAGCAGTTTGATGTTTCCACCAATCTACCCGGAACAGATTATAAACTATATAATTTTCTGAATCCCCCACAGCCCTTAATCCCACTATAAAAATGTATGTTTCATTGGCTGCTTCCTAGTCCTCTCTGGTATACAGGTTGATCTTAAGGACATGTTACATATTTTTTTAGTTGTTGTTAGGGATCATCAAGTCATCTCCATCTTATGGTAACCTTATCAATGGAAGCCTCCCATGACATCCCTCCTTAGCTGCTCTATTCCTGTTAGACGATCAGCAATTTCCTCTTTGGATTCTTTAAAAATGTGCTTGATGGAGTCGGAGATGTATCAGGTCAGAACAGGGGCTGGAGAGCCAAGCAATCAAGATTGGTAGGTTGAGGCAAAGGCAGGGATATAGTGCTGAGACCGCCAAATCTGTGCTTTGTCTGTGTGGACAAACTGAACAGTCCTCATGGTTGTGGTGTCCCTCTGGGCTCCAGGGGACACTCGACCTACCACTGGCTTCCCCCAGTCAGTGCTGGGAATGAGAAGGACAGTGGCCCTGGCACGCATTCCCAGGACATGCTGATTGGAGGGAGAGGCCTGGAAATGCAGGCCAGTTGCAGACGCTGAGGTGGGAGAATCGGAGGTGCTTATCCCAAGGCCAGTATCCCAGGTGCTCCGGCAGCCTCTGGGAATAACCCAGAGGGGCAGCTATTGGAGGCTTGGAACAAGGGAGTTTCTCAGGGACAGGCGAGGGGTGTGTGGCTCTCAACCCCATGACATGATGGCGGAGTAGGGCCACCCAATTAAGAGGATCAGTGTGCAGAGAAAGGGGGTGCTTGTTTCCAGAAGGCCCCTCCCAAAAGGGTGAGCCCCAAACGTACTCTTAAGGAGAGTTTCTAGAAGTGAGTACTCAAGTGGATTTAATGAACCACTCTGTGTGTGCTCAGAGATTTCACTTTGGACAGTAAAGAACACTTTGCAAGAAAGGTGTGTGGCCTTGGATGTGTGAGGAAGGGGCCCTCCCTCAGGGCAATCAGGTAGTGCCATAAAAGACTCCAGTGAAGGCTTCCCAGCAGTCAGCCTTGACCTTGTCCCGTGTGCATACATTGTGTAGGTGTGAGTTTTTCTTCCGGTCCCAGTTCTGGAGGTTCTTGAGTTCTGCTTTACATGGTTGCTTTTCCTGACCCAGCATTCTCACTCACTGGTAAAGAAGAAGAATAGGCAGCCAGGCCAACATCAAACTGATGTTTGTGGTCTGGATTTTTCATGTATTGCTAGTTTAAAGAACTCGTAAGATGTAATCCTATGCAAGTTTAGACAGGGGAAAAACCCTACAACTCTCAGCATGCCCCTGGCTGTCTTAACTATTTATCGTATTTATTTATTTAAAACATTTATATCACGTCCTTTCCGATGAACAGCTCAGGATGGCTAACAGTGGTTAAAATAGCACGTCAAATACAATAGTACAATAATTAAAACAATAAATAATAGACCAACATAGCAACCACTTTCATAACTAAAGAAAAGAAAGAAAAGAAGAGAAAGAAAAAAGAATAAAGAATGTGACTGTGGAAATCTTAAAAGCATCTAAAAAGCCTTAATTATTAAAATGATGGTTGAATAAAAAGGTCTTTACCTGACACCAAAATGAGTATAAAGTCAGTGCCAGGCAAACCACTCTGGGGAGCGCATTCCATAGTCTGGGCGCCACTGCAGAGAAGGCCCTCCTCTGGGTAGACACCTTCTTCAGGGAGGGTTCCCTGATCAAGGCCTCTCCCGCCGATCTTAAGGGCCATGAGGACATCTAGGGAAGGAGACGTTCCTTCAGGTATCCTGGTCCCAAGCTGTTTAGGGCTTTATAGGTCAAGACCAGCACCTTGAATTGGGCCAGGACTTCATTTGGGAGCCAATGTAGCTGATAGAGGACCTGCATTATATGAGAATAATGGCCAGCGCCCGTCAGCAGCCTGGCAGCTCTCTTTTGCACCAATTGAAGTATCCAGACCGTTTTCAAGGGCAGTCCCATGCAGAGTGCATTACAGTAATCCAACCGGGAAGTTACCAGAGCATGTGTCACCATCGCCAGGCAGTGCTTGTCCAGGTAAGGATGCAGCTGTTGCAAAGCACTCCTTGCCACCGCCGCCACCTGGAACTCCAGTGACAGCTCCGGGTCGAGGAGCACTCCTAACATGTCCTTCAGAGGGAGTGCAGCTCTGTCCAGGACAGGACCAAGATCGTTTATCTGAAAACCCGAACCACCCACCAAAAGAAAGAAAAAAGAAAAGAAGGAAGGAAGGAAGGGAGGAGGCAGTCTCTGGCCCAGCCCAGTCCCCTTGATTAAAATGATTGCATTCTGTCTTAATTTTACAAACTACACTGTTAGTTTGCTTTTAAGAATTTCTTTCTTGCACATCTATGCAAAAATCAAGGGCAATTTTATCTGTCCTGCGGTTGGCCGAATTCAAAGGCCTTACCTGCATTTCCTGAATTCTGGGAGGAAGTCACTTTCTCGAATCACGTTTCTTGGTGTGCTGCTCTTATCAAAGAGGATCTGCCACTGATTTAAGTCAGTTTTCTCCTCTCAGGGGTCCTGGTCATTTTATTATTTGTTCCTGTCTTTCTAGTTTAAGAAATATTTGTTGCTGTGAAACATCATTTGATGGAGTTTTGTTTAAAGGGAAGAAGAAGCTGATAATTAGCAAAGCTCTCTGTTTGGAGGCAGTGGTGGAGCAGGTGGCCTTTCAGCTGGGCAGGGCTTGCGCTCCGGACTTTGAAGGAGCTCTCCGTGGTGCCTAACCTGCCACCAAGCTGGCTTTGGGACCACGGAGAGCTCCTGTGACGATCTGGGTGAGCCCAGTGCTGCTGCACCGCCACTGCAGCCCCCCAACGCTTTCCGGGGACGTGAATCTTTGAACTGGAGGCACCAAGAAGTGAGCCTCTGCCCTTCGGCGTGCACAGCGTAAGCACTGCAGCCGAGCTGTGCTCGCCCCCGCTGAAAGCACGTGTTGGCTCCCCGGGAGCACACCTGCCGTCAGCCCGAGCAGCTTGTTTCTTGGGCGGAGGCAGCTGCCACATGCTACTGGCTTTGGCTGGTAAGCTTGCAATGCCCTTTCCATTCTGATTTTGCTGCCAGGTTATCCACACTCCAGTAAACTTCAAGCCAGCGGACATCGTCTGCCTCCATGGGAAGCTGCGAATCTGGCAGAATTCTGCAGCTCTTGGTAGCGACTGGCACTTCTGGCTCAGTAAACCTTCCCTGTGTTCAAGTCCAAGTAGCTCACCTGTTAAAGCCTTATACAGGTGCAGACCCTAGAGGCCACTCCCGCTCTTAAGGAGCTCCTCCTCCCATGGGACTGAATGTAGAGGACTTGCTCCAGACTGATTTCAGAGAATTTTGGTGGGCAACTCAGTTATTTAAGCCCTGGTAGCTTCCACAGGGTAATGGGCTTTCTGTGCAGGGCCTTGTTTCAAAGTTGTTTTGGAAACTGTTGTTAATTCACAATTGCTAGCTGGGACTGAATATTATGAACGTGTTGTGCCATGTGTGTGCTGTGCCGAGGGCAAACGAGTCAAGCAAGAGCTTTCTCTGGAAGCAAGACTGACGGCACTGGTGTTGCCATACGTTGGGCGCATTGTGAGAAGGCGGAGCCCCCTGGAGAAGACAGGCATGCTAGGAGAAGGCAAAGGCAGAAAAGAAAAGAAAGAGGAGGCCAGACTTGAGATGGGTGAACCCTGTAAAGGAAGCCGCAGCCTTGAGTTTACAAGAGCTGGGCTGGGCTGGCAAGGGTGTGATGTTTTGGAGGGCTCCCATTCATAGGGTCGCTGTTCGTCAGAGGCCGCTGGACAGCACAAAATAAGAATGTGCCGAGGGCAGTGGTCTCAGCCCATTTCTGGGCCCAGTGCAAAGTGTTCATGCTGGCTTTTTGGGGTGCTTGTTAGTGTAGGATTAGGACACTTGGAGGGAAATGTCGCCATAGGCCATCGCACATATGCTAAGCTCTTTAGCGGTGGGACTGGGGGACTTCTGCAGATGCTCCCACCAGCTCTAATGAGGCAGGCAGGACCTTTTGATTGGCGATGCCTTGGCTAAGAAATATTCTGTTCAGGCATGTGACTGAAGGGTGGAAGAAAAGCATGTGTGATAAAGGATCTTCCGAGTGGGAACGAATGTTCTCTGCAGGCCTTTGCAACTTGCCTTCATTGCAGGTCATTGACAAGTGAAAACATTTTAATTTCTCGCTTATTTATCAGATTTTACTGCTGCTTGAGTGTACAGTTTTATGCTCTGATTCCCTGATTTTAGACATCTGGCTCTGGTTGTTATCCATGTTTATTTTGCATTATTATTTTTATTGGTTTGGCAAAGCTGTCCCAAGTGACAGATTGGAATTGAACTGAATCGGTTGTACGCGACTCATGACCTCAGTTTTATGAAAGAGGCCATATTCTGATTTCATATGTTTGCTAATGCTGTTGTATTTTAAAAAAAAAAACACAATACAGTACAGTAAAAATCTCTGTAAAAGCTAAAACAAACAAACAGCAAAAAATATAATAATGAATAGTAAAGGCCTTAGGCCAAAATCTCCATTTCCCTTTCATCTGAGGCCTAATTGGCTTCAGATTCTGCCTGCTGCGTGGCTAGAGGGATTGATGGGGACGGACCTTGGAAAAGGAAAGGGAAAATAGAATTATCCAGACCAAGTCCCAGAAGCCGTTGCAAGTTCCTTCTTGCTTTGGAGCTTCCATGCAAGGACAAGAGATTTAAAAAATATGCTACACTTCACAACAAGTAGCAGCTTCATTGCAGCTTCAGCCTCGTGAGGCAGTGAGAAACAGGATTGCTCAAGGGAAGCATCCGCGTCCCCCAGAACAATCGATCGGCTGTTGTTCTTCAGATCCCCCCCTCTCCTAACCACACCTCCCACTAAGAGCAGTGAAACATTCAGAAAACCAGGGTCCATTTGTATATTCCTGGAACGCATGGTTGGATTCTGTGTTTGTTTTAACATGGTGCAGGGGAGAAGGGGCACAGAGCCGGGTGAGGGACCACCCAGTCAGAAGCAGCTGGAGGAAGGGAAATGAAGGAGATGGAGATGGGAGCAGCTCAGTGGCTCTGAGCGAGGCAGGGGCCGGATTCGCCCCCCTAGAGCCATGGCTGTACATCAGGGGAGGGTCGCAACTGCCCTGAGCGGTGATTGCATATTACTACTTTATGCATCACAGGACGTGCCAGCTTAGGGTTTTTGAAGGCCCCCAGGCAAGGCGCATCCCGTGTCCTTTCTTAGCCCCCTTCCCTTAGGGAGCCTCCCTTCTCACTGGCATCATCACTTGCTCTCTTTCTCTGTCATGGCCCAGCTGGGGTGAACTGCCAGGTTCCAGGCACAATTCTGAGTGCTGGTTATCACCTATAAAGCCCTCTACAGATCAGACCCACGTGGAGAGACTGACCTGAAGGAACCTTGAAAGAGGAAAGGGAAAGGACTGAATTCCAGAGGCACTGCAAGTTCCTTATTGCTTTGGCGCTTCCATGTAAGCCCATATTCTTCCCTATGATCTGTCAATGTCTAAGAGGGAGGCCATGCTCTTGGCCCCAGCACCCTCTCAGGCATGCTGGCTGGGAACACAGGAGAGGGCCTTTTTGGTGGCTGCCCCAAGGCTCTTGGGCTTCCATCCTTCCCAGGGAGGCTAGATTGGCACAATCCCCATTTTGCTTTCAGAGACAGGCAAAGACTATTCCAGCTAGGCTTTAAGAATAGCCTGGATCCATGAGACTGCATTGGACTAGTTGTCGATATGTTTACTGTTTATATTGTTTCAATTGCTATTTTAATTTGGTGCTTATCTAGTGTTACTATTTTAGCTGATTTAATTATAATTTTAACTATACAATTAATGTTCCAACTGCATATGTTTTTAATGATGTACACTACCATGCCCCTCTTGGATGCACACTGTAGTACGCTGAGGTTAGTTGAGGGTGTCAGCGATGCCCAAAACAATGCCACCAGAAAGCCAGACTCCCTCACTAGTCTGGTCTCCTCACAGGATCACCCAAAGCAGAACGGTCCAAGCTGAGTCACCAGACTAAGGTGCATCTGCCTTCTTCAGGGGTGAAAGTCATATCAGCAGAAGAGAAGGAATCTCTCTAATGGTGATGCAGGCAAAGAAACTCCTAAAGGACAACCACTGAGCATCAGCAGCTGTTGGAGGCAACACTGGCAGAGTTACTTCCCCAGGCGACAGTAGTGATGCTCAAGCTAACTCTGGTTAGTGCACAACGGAAGGCAAAGGCAAATTACTCCAACACTTCTTACCTTATTTATTTATTTATTTATTTATTTATTTATTTATTTATTTATTAAAACATTTCTATGCCGCCCCTTGCCAAAGCCTCGGGGCGGCTTACAACATCAAATACCTTGAAAATCCCATGATGAAATCATCCAAAATGAAACAAGAGGCAGTGCCAGAAGATGAGATTCCCAGGTGAGAAGGCATTCTGCGAGCTACTGGGGAAGAGCAAAGAACATATATGAATAATGATGCAACTAGATCGAAGCTGAAAGTAAGTCTAGTGGCTGATATGCACAAAGGTGTAAGGAAAGTTCTGTGCTATACAGCATATGCAGTTGGAACATGGCACTTCAGAAGGATGAATCAAAGCAAACTGGAACCTTTAAGGCAAGAAATGAAATACTGAAATGTTGCAGTACTTGGTGGAAGTGGATGAAATTCAACTGAAATAGGACAAACACAAACTATTTTATTCTGGAAGAAGTAACAGAACAGCTGTAATACTGAGGCAAGACAGAGCAAAGGCAGTAAGGGGCTATAATGCAAAGACCAACTAAATCGTCCACATGGCGGGCATGTCATGAGCGGAGCCGGCTGGTGCTGGAGGTCAGACTAGATGGCCCGAGAGGCCCTTCTGACTTGCTCTGTTTTCTATGTTTCTAAAGCATATCAGTCCAAATTTGTTATCAACATAAACATCAACATAACCATTGTTCCAGTTTGTGCTTCAGCAGCAGATACTGAGGAAGAAGAAATGGTACACTTTTATGCAAGTGTCCAAGAGAAAATTGATAACACGCCAAAACAAAATATGCTGATAATCTTTGGTGATGGAAACACAAATGTAGGAAACTAAGCGGAATTCAGCATTGTAGGAGAATATGACCTGGTGTCATAAATTAATAAAGGAGAATGACTCATAGAATTGTATGAAGCCAGCCATCTGTTTACTGCATATCAGTTGGCAGTTCACAGGGGCATCACCAGAAGGCCAGTATGGAAATCAAATATGTAATTGGAATCAGAAGATAGAGCATCTGTATTCTTGCTCCCAGAACAAGACCAGGAGCAGATTGTGGGAATGACCATGAGCTATTAGTATCAAAGCTCAGAGTAAAACTGAAAAAGTTTATTGACAGAAGCATAGTGCCAAAATACAACTTAAATTAACATTCCTCAGGAATGTAAAGTCCACATAAAGAACAGATTTGTGTTACTGAACTCAATTGACCATGAACCAGAAGAACTCTAGACTGAAACCAGATATATTGTTTGGAAGAATGCCAAAAGACAATTCCTGTAGCAGAAAGAGAGAAAAAGCCTAGATGAGTAATGGAAAAAACACTCACAGTGGCTAAGGACAGGCAACAGAAATAGGGTCATAATCCAGAATGCAACTTTTCAGCGACCATCACATGGTGGGTGCCGGGAACTATTACAATGGCCAGTGCAAAGGAATAGAAGAGAACAATTGAAGGGGGAAAACAAGAGACAAGGGAAATTCAAAGCTATATTAGGCCAATAGGGGAATGTACTGAGTGAATAAAAGAAAGAGAAGGTGGAAGCGATATATGGAAGCACTCTAGAGAAGAAATGAAAAGATGACCGAGGTTGAGGACAAAAAGAACGGTCCCTCTTGTTCGTTGTCTGACAGGCCTCATCTTTTCATTTCTTCTCTAGAGTTCCTCCGTTTTTAAGGAAAGCTGGGTTCAGATTAGAGGAAGGAGGAGTCAAAATTGGTGGAAGATGCATCAGTAATTTAATATATGCAAATGACACTGCATTATTGGCAAAAAGCAGGGATGAATTGAAACAACTCCCAATGAAAGTGAAAGAAGGTAAAAAGGAGGGCTATAGCTGAACATTAAGAAAGTAAAAATCATGGCTACAAAAGAAATACAAAACTTTAGGGTTAGCAATAAAGAAATTGAAATCGTGGAAGATTTTACATACCTTGAATCTGTCAATTCAAATGGAGACTGCAACTAAGATATCTAAGAACTCTAGAGATGACTGAGACTTGGAAGGGCAGCAGTGCAGGCGCTAGAGAAATACCATCAAGGGCAGGGATGTTTCACTTGGTCACTGAAGACCAAGGTCAAGATCATCCTCAGCACTGTGTGCCCAATCACTGTGTATGGATATGAAGAAACTTCACTGCTGGGCAGTGAGCAATGTTGACAGGAAGAAAACGGATGCATTCAAACTGTGGTGCTGGAGGAGAGCTTTGGGAATACCTGGATCAACAGAAAGATGAACAACTGGTTCCAGATCAAATCAAGCCAGAACTTTCCCTGGAAGCCAAACTGGTAAAGCTGAAGCTGACATATTTTGGGCATCATGAAAAGGAAGAGCTCCCTGGAGAAGGCAATCATGCTAGGAAAGTCAAAGGCAGAAGGAAACAAGGGGGACCAACTGTGAGATGGACAGATTCCATAAAGGAAGCCCCAGCCTGAAATATACAAGAGCTGAGCAGGATTTTCAAGTACAGAACGTTTTGGAGGGCTCTCATTCATAGGGACGCCATAAATCAGAGATGACAGCAAACCACCCTGAGTCCCAGTAGTGGGAATATGAGAGTATTAATGCCAGCACTAGCAACACCAGAGCGGAAGGCAAGGGAGCAAGCAGGTTGCAATAATGAAGGGGTGGCGCAACTCCAGGAGCTTGTTGTGAGTGGGCCCCTGCTGCAGTCTGGGCCGCCAGCGCGTGCCTGACCAGGCCTACCCTTGGCACTAGCCCCATCCCCCTGGATTAGATGGCAGGATAGAAATCAAAGGTATAAATAAAATAAGTTTGGACGGCTCCACTTTAGGGTTGTTCGTTCATTTGCTGTTTCGGTGTGGGGCTACCTAAATACTCTGGGGTGGGTGAGTCTTGAAGCTATCTCCAGGCATCGTGGCCACAGATGGAAGAGCCCTACTGCTGAACTTCTCTGCAGGAGACAGGTCCTCGTATGTGGAAAAATGTATCCATGGTCCCTTCCTTGCTGTGCTTCGTCAACATCCCTCGCTTCTCTGCCATGTCTCCTTGCTCTTGGCTGCAGCGCAGTGGGTAGAGTAGATGCTTTGCCTGCAGAGTATCTCAGGTTCAGCGCCTGCCATCTCCAGGTTTGGGCAGGGAGGAACCCTACAGAGAGCTGCTGCCAGGCAGTATGCACAAAACTGGACTACACGGACCAAGCGTCTGGCCATCAAGCAGCTCCCTGTGTTCCTAAATGTTGTAAATCAGGAGTGTGAAATGCGCATTTCCAGCGTGCTCCCCTCAGTCCTTCTCCACCAGCCTGCAATGGCAGAGAAGATGGCCGTTAGCCCCTGAATTTTGGCCACCGTCTGCTGCAACGGGCACATTTGCTTTGTCACAGATTTTGTCTGCTGGTGCTGATTTGCCTGTGCCGTGGAGTCCTTAAGTCACTCATTGCTGCTGTACATAGTTCTGGTACCTGCACAATCACTTCCTCTGTCTGTGAAGTTCAGTGCTGAGTGGCGAGCCTCACATGACCAATGGCAACCACACCTTTGGAGACCAGGGTGGTTCTCAAGGAAATCCCATCAGTGTTGTTGTTGCTTGCAAAGTATGCCTATTTAAGTTACATTTTCATATTTTCCCCTTCTGCCAACTGGGTGCTCAAGGTGAAGTTCAGAAGTCTGCCAAAATAGCAATAAAACTTAAACAAAGGAAGAGTTTATAACAAGAAGGTAAAAACAGGAACCAGAGTAAAATCACAGTAAAATCAGAATGCAAACGAAAAACCACAACAAGCTCAGAGGAACAATATAGTCTTTTCTACCTTTCCAAACAATGAAACGTTCCCTGTCTGTTTCCTGCATAGGTCATTGGCCAAGGCAGTTTCTATCCCAAAAGCAGTCCTGAACCTAGGCTGGAAAGAGTCTTTTCAAACACAAAAAGTCTTTAAGAAGGAAGTTAAGAGATCATCCCCTACAAAACAGCCCAGCAAGGATTCTCACTGATTTCTGGGGAGACTGGAACAAAAAAAAGGGGCTGGTAATCTGGAATACCCCCAAAAAGGGCATGATTAAAAGTACTCCTTGCTACAGTGTTTACTACAGATTCCACTTTTCAAGTCCAGTCACCTTCTTAAAATTGCCTTCTTAAACCCCTTTTGGGGGTTTGCCCTTGGAGACTGTTTAAAACTTGCAGCTTGTGCAAAATGCAGCTACCAGACTAATAACAAGGACCAGAAGGTCTGAGCATTTAACACCAATTTGGGGCTGCTTGCACTGGCTGCCTGTATGCTTCCAAGCCTGATTTAAAGTACTGGTTTCAACAGAGCCTGGGACTGGCATCTTGTCTAGACCAGTGGTGGCGAACCTGTGGCACGCTTGCCACAGTGGGCACGCAGAGCCCTCTCTGTCGGCACGCGAGCCAAGTCACCCCAGCATCGCCCCAGCAGTCGAGCATCGGATAACAGCGCATATAGGGGCCATGCGCATGCTCGGAAAGGAGTGAGTTGTTTTTTCTAAACTATAACCTCAGTTTTTGGGTTTTATTGTAGTGCTGGTACTTTGCGATACATAAGTGGGGTTTGGGTTGCAGTTTGGGCACTTGGTCTCTAAAAGGTTCACCATCACTGGTCTAGACTGTCCTCCGAGCACTAACTCCATGGGAGGCTTGGAGGGTGTCAACGAAACAGGGGATCTTCTAAGTGGTGGCCCCTGAGAACAGTTACCCTATTGTGAGGCCCACCTGGTGCCATTTGGTCATTCTGAGTTAAGACTGTCAGGCATTTCACCCCATTTACCTATTTCGCTGAAAAATCTGACACACTTTCGAAACAGCAGAAGGGACCTAATTCTTCCCAGTCACCTAGGGAAGTGGAATTAACCCCCTCATTTTGCCAACTTCCTCTCAGCAAGGAGCCTTTTCCTCTGATGATGACAGGTAGGCGCCTAGGCACATGACCTTGGAAGCCTGTTTGGAACCATCCAGCACAAACTCTTACCTGAGACAATTGGAAACCAGCCCGATTGCCGGGGTAAAGCTGGGAGCACTGTTCTCAAAGCTCAGTCTAATAAAGAGAGATTCAGTGCACTTGGACTAGACAAGGAGTGGCATCATTACTTCACCCCTTTGGGGTCACAATGAGTCACCCTAGCATCCAAATCACTTCCATGTGGGGGCCATTCTCCCCCCCCCCACCTACCCACCCTTATGAAAACTCCTCTTCACGGCGTATTTACCCATCCCCCCTTTTTTCTGCTGCTTCAGGAAATTCCGATCAAATCCAGCTAAGGAGTCACTCTCTTAATTCCTTCCCAAACAAAAAGAGGCTGAGGTCTTTAATTTTAATTTTAATTTTTATTAATGGCAGTTGCGGTTCAATTAGTCCACAGCACTTTTGGTGTTCTGTATCATTAAACCTGTCAGAAAATAAACTGTCCTTTACTTCATACAGGCCTCATTTGAAGCCTGTGCCTTGGAAAATGTCACAAGAGGAGAAAGCTGTGTTTATAGAAGGTCCTTTAATTTTGCACAAGTGGGCACTTTAGCCAAAGCCTGGCATTTCTGAGCATCCTGCGCAGTCCCGGTTCTTCATAAGTACTTGACCAAACAAACTCAAGTTGACGTGAGAAGCACCGGAGTGGAGAATTACTACTTCTGGCGAAGCTCTGAGTGAGGGAATTGTGCCTCTGACATACTCATTGTTGAAGCTGCCAAATTCTGGAGGGGGGGGGGTGTCATGCCCCCTCTACAAGCCAGAGCGTTTCAAAGGCAGCACAGTGAGGTCTTAGTTTTGGAAGCGGAGGTGTCTTCGAGCGCCAGATGCCAAGTGCACACGTTGTTTTGGCTCAAAGAAATCCTGTTCACTTGCAGACATGATTGTAGCCTCCAGCCTGGGTGTCCCCAGCACCCCGGCACCTTTATGTACATTATTTGTATCTTCTTCTTGTTGTTACATTTTTATACTGCCCATAGCCAAAGTTCTCTGGCCAGTTTGCAGCAATGGTCATAGACTCAAGCACTGAAGTCACCCACCCCAGTTCTGACCAGGCCTGACCCTGCTGAGCTTCCAAGATTAGGTAGGATCAGAGACTTCAGGCTACATGGAAGCTAAGTGATAAGGTGATGGGGTACTGGCAGGCTGCCTGTACGTGCTGCCAAACTGGTTCCTTGCAAACAGGGTGGTGAGCAAGGTGTGCAAACCCAGATCGCTGGCTTCTCTCCCACCCGGCCCCTGGCGAGCTAGAGAAATAGCCCTTGGTCAATTCTTGGGTTATTTCTCTGGCTTGTCCATGGAGAGACAGGCCAGAGGTCCAGGGCGTGCACTTCGTACAAAACTAAGCACAGAGCAAAGATCTTGTGCTTGCAGCAGGAGTGGTCAATGAGCACTGATGCATGCTTTTGTGACACACAAATCCACCCCTCATTCAGTCTTTTAGAGAATGTTATAGAGCAAGCACCACTTACTTCCTCTCTCTCTCTCTCTCTCTCTCTCTCTCTCTCTCTCTCTCTCTCTCTCTCTCTCTCTCTCTCTCTCTCTCAAAAGCTTTTGTATGCTGTCCTTTATATAAATATCTCAGGACAGCTTACAGGAATTTAAAACAACTAATAATATCATCCACAAAATTAAAACAGTCATACGGTATGAAACATTAAGCAAACATCAACTAAGAGTAAATCAAATTATATCAAAATAGAACAAAGCAAAAGCGACTGGAGAATCATTAAAATTGTTAACTTTTAAAATGCCGCTTAAATAAAAAGGTTTTGACCTGGCGCCGAAAAGAGTATAAGCTCGGCACCAGGCGTACCTCTCTGGGGAGCGGATTCCAGAGTCTGGGTGCCGCAGCAGAGAAGGCCGTACTCCAAGCTGATGACCTTTTTACCTCTCTTGGAGAGGGTTCCCGGAGCAGGGCTTCTCCCACAGATCTTAAGGGGCATGAGGGCATATAAGGAAGGAGACGTTCCTTTGGGTATCCTGGTCCCAAGCTGTTTAGGGCTTTGTAGGTCAAGACCAGCACCTTGAATTGGGCCCACACTTCAATTGGAAGCCAGTGTAGCTGATAGAGAACTGGCGTTATATGAGAATAACAACCGGCCCCCAATCTGGCAGCTCTATTTTGTATCAGCTAAGTTTCCGGACTGTTTTCAAGGGCAGCCCCACCTAAAGCACGCTACAGTAATCCAACCAGGAGGTTACCAGAGCATGTATCACTGTTGCTAGGGAGTGCTCATTCAAAGGAAAATATGCGTGCTAGGGTCATATATTTGTTTATTGGATTTATATCCCACCTTTTTTCTTAGAAAGAATGCCTAGTGGCTTGCATCATCCTTCTGCAGCTCTCAGGCTTATCCCCACTACAGCAACCCTGTGAGGTTGGTTGGGCTGAGAGTCTGTGACTGACCCAAAGTCACCCAGTGGGCTCCATGGCTGAGCAAGGACTAGAACCCAGATTGCCTGAGTCCCAGTCCCATGGTCTTAATGGCTGCACCACACTGGCTCAGAAGACTTGGTTTGCCTGGAATCTTTTCCACCCAGGAGCAAAGTATTGCAGATGTATCCCAATAGCTAAGGTCATTCGCTCCTGTTGGTTCCTGGAGCAACCCAATGCAAAGGAGGGCCAGAGGGTAGATGGATTTGTATCTTCAGTAGGTGCATTAACATGGAATTTAGAGGCTGCTTCTTACCACAGAGGGCTGAAAAGTACCTGTTGAAATCCCACACCAGCACAAGAGGGTAACGGAGCACCATCTCTCATTGCACCTGGTCCTTTGCCTGCCTGCTCTGCAAACGTGGGCAACCGTAGCGCCAGTGTGAATTGGTGTCCTGCAACAGCAGGGGTTGGACCTGGCGGCCTTCACGGTCCCTTCCAACTCTACTCTCCTATGATTTTATGAGTATGAGCAGCTCAAGAACCATACCAGGTAGTTCTCACAAAGCTTATCGATCCCTTTTAAGCAGAGAAGAGTATGGCTAGGAAGCCTGCAGCAGGATGAGTTCGAAACTGCAAGTAACTGATGGCTTCAGAAGAGAAGAACTGAGGTGCCAGGGGGCTTGGAAAATTTGGGGGCTGGGGAGATAACCTGGCGACTGGACCACATACCTGCTGTAGAAAAACCTGTCCCCTCTCCGCTGGCCACTTTATCTTTCTCCAGACCCATGGACAGGCCAAGGCTCTGGGGAGGCCTTCCAGTGATTGCTTTGTCCCGTTTTGCCTGCAGGGAGACCACCAGCAAAGCCACGATGCTCCATGAAGTGACCCTGTGCCTGCTGGTGGCGGTTGGCATCTCCACAGTGACTGGAGGGGGGCCTGGAGGAGGTTACGCACAAATCAAATATATGCAGCCAGTGGTGAAAGGACCTCTTGGCCCTCCGTTTCGGGAAGGCAAAGGGCAGTACATAGGTAAGTAGCCCAGAGGTGCATGCGCAAATTTTGTGGGGTGTGGAGGCACAAATAAAGAGAAAGTGGGAGGGTTTTGACTTGAGAGAAAGTGCACTTCCAATCCTGCTCAGATCTCCTTTTACTGTCTGAATTGTTATTGTCTGAATTGTTATTCTTTCTTTTTCTTTTCCTATTGGCTTTTTATTTTGGTCGCAAGCTTCCCTGTAAGCTGGAGGTGGGATAATGTTGCCTAACCTGAATCAATTACGTGCTGAGATGTCAGCCTGCATCTCATGGAAGGCCATACGGGCTTCTAATCTTGTTTTGTGACACCACTGCCTGGACCTCACGGTTGTCATAGCAATCCCATCCCCGTCCTCCGTCCTACAGTGGGAACTTGAAGCCATCGTTAACTCAGAGGATTTTTCAGCTCAAAGTGATGGTTGCTAAGGAACGGGAAAGAGATGTACTGGGTCTTTCCTTCCTGGTAGCCAGGTTGCAAAGAACCAGAGCCATTCGCACTGCCTTGCTCTGTGTGTGTGTGTGCCTGCATGCATGCACATGCACACATGCCTGTGTGTCTCTGGCCAGGGCTGTCCAGAGGCCACAAGGCTGTGGTGCTTGGTGTCCACAAGTGAGCTTGGCAGAGGGCCATGGAAGGACTGTCCCGGGAATGACACTTGCTAGGCTGATGATCCAGGGTTTGGGAACACTGCCCTGTGAGTACAGATGGAGAGAAGGCTGAGGGAGGACATGATAACCCCTGTAAGTACCTCACAGGCTGTCACAAAAAGGAAATCTCGCTGATACCGGAGGGTAGGACATGCAGTAATCAAGCCAAGTTGCAACAACCCAGATTCAGGCTAGATACCAGGAAAAGCTTCCTCACTGTCAAAGCAATACAGCAGTGGAACCAGGTGCCTGGAGAGGTGGGGGGCTCTCCCACACTAGAGACATTCAAAAAGAAACTTGACAACCATTTTTACAGTACGGAGGGTTTCTACCCAGAGGAGGGCCTTCTCTGTGGTGGCGCCCAGACTATGGAATGTGCTCCCCAGAGAGGTCCACCTGGCACCGACTCTTGACTCTTTCCGGCGCCAGGCAAAGACCTTTTTATTTAGCCATCATTTTAATAATTTAAGGATTTTACACAGTTGCATTTTCTTTCCTTTCTTTCTTTTTCTTCCCTTCCTCCTTTTCTTTAGTTTTGAAAGTGTTGTTTTATGCTGTGTTTTTACTGAATGTTTTAATTATTGTTATTGCATTATTATATTGCTATTTTAACCTTTTGTAAGCCGTCCTGAGGCATTTTTTTGCAAAGGACGGGATAGAAATATTTTAAATAAATACTTCTGAGTGGGATGAAGTAACATGGTGTCCTGCAACAGCAGGGGGTTGGACCCGATGGCCTTCTTGCCCCCTTCCAGGCTGTGACAAGAATGGATGCAACCAGTGGGGGGGGGCACAAGGCAGCCCACTTTCCAGCGAAGTTTTGTACTGGCTCAACAGTTATTCTTTGCCCTGGAAAACTGTGGGAACTGTGGGGGTGTGGGAGAAGGGATGGATCTCTGTCCAAGAATTCTTAGCACACTCGCTGATCCACAGTTACTTTTTGCAGCA
The DNA here is from genome assembly GCF_004798865.1 of Varanus komodoensis. Taxonomy (NCBI): domain Eukaryota; kingdom Metazoa; phylum Chordata; class Lepidosauria; order Squamata; family Varanidae; genus Varanus; species Varanus komodoensis. Next base: position 4,256,565 of record NW_025335440.1, read on the forward strand.
AATGTGCATGTCCAGCCTATCCTTGAACACCCCCACCGATGGGGCCTCAACGACCTCTCGTGGAAGCCCATTCCACACCCTCGGGGTCCTGACTGTCAGGAAGTGCTTCCTGGCATCCAAATGGAACCTTGGCTCCCTGAGCTTTGCTCCGTTGGAGCGCATCCTGCCTTCCTCTGCAGGGGAGAACAGGTCTCTACCCATCTCCATGTGACACCCCCTCACATACCTGTATGTCCCCAGCAGATCCCCTCTGAGTCTCCTCTTCTCCAGGCTGAAAAGACCCAGTTCCCGCAGTCTTGCCTCATGCGGCTACTGATTTAAAACAAATACAAGCTTGTGGTGTGGATATGCTCCCTTCTAATGTTGAAGCTGGGCCAACTATTGTAGTTGGGTGTGCATGTGCACACACGCACGCACACGCACACACAGACCTTTTCTCTATGAGGCATTTATTGTGCACTTGTTATTCTGTAATCACACTTATTCTCTCATGATTCTCCAATTTCACTAGTGTTTTTAAATGGCACTTTTGGAGACATATTTTAGAGCAGGGGTCTCAAACTCGCGGCCCGCGGGCCAATTGCCGGGACAGGCGGGGCACGAGGAGGGGCCCTGCGGCCTCCGGGAGCGAGGCGGGATGAGCGGCCCCCCACCACCGCAGGGGTGGAATCCTTGATGTGGCCCAGCCTCACCCAGACTCGACTTCCAGCGGCCCCCAGGTAAGTGGAGTTTGAGACCCCTGCTTTAGAGCAATAAAACCAGTTAAAGAGTGTAGAAGAAGTGACTTTTTCCACTAGTGGATTTGCACTGTTCTCTTATAGCCCATCACCAACTAAACAGTATGAGACAAAAAGGAAACACTCCTTATGTAGTGCTCAGATCGCAGTCCTGTGATGAAACCAAAAGTAAATACAGCACATTAAGGGCCCCATGTAGAAAAGCTCCAGGAATCAACTTGTTCCTTTTTCTGGCCCCTCCCCCCATTACCTTCCTGCCTGTCTGGGCACCCCATGCCCACCTTCGTGCATTAATGTGAGGGCTACAAAAGGACTCCTGTGCCATCTGCCTGGGCCTGCAGAATAAATGCTGCGATGCAGGGCAAGATGCCTTGGATGACAAATCTGAAAGGATGACAGGGAGATAAAAGGCCAAGCAAGCAATTCAGTTTTTGCTTCCCCCAGACGGAGAATCCAACTTCCAGCAACCTTTGTGCTTCTCCCGGCTCAAGGGATTTGCCCTGCCTCTGTGACGGCTTCTTTAGACTGGCTCACCATCATGTTCGTGCACGTGCCAGTTCAGAGCGCACCAGCCGCCAGACAGGAAGTGTGGTGTGCTTTTCAGCTGCAGAAAGCCAAACTCTCAGGCAGGCCACCCGGAGAGGAAAGGAAGCTGGGGCCCAGGTTAGCAGGGCTTCATTTCCCTCCATGGCCTGGACATGTTGGTTTTTCCTTTCCTCTGGGGTTCCTACGGGGAACAGCCACAGCAAGCAGGTTGTTGAGCAAAACGGATGTGCCACGGGAATGGATGAAGAGCACGTGGGTCTTAGGTGTGCCTGTAGCCAGTATGATGCTTGAGAAAAACTGCTCTGCAACTGAGGTTGACCACTGATTCCAGTTGGGCTACCGGTATTTTGGTTCTTGAAGGAAAGTGTCCTCTCCCTCTCGTTCCCTCTCGCTCTCAGCCGTCCTCTGTAGCTTGTGTGATGGTTTGTCTGCTTGCAACGCTTTAGACCAGTGGTGGCAAACCTATGGCACATGTGCCACAGCGGGCACGCAGAGCCCTCTCTGTCAGCATGCTAGCCAAGTCGCCCCAGCAGCCGAGCATCGGATAGCAGCACACATAGGGGCCATGCGCATGCTCAGAAAGGAGTAGTGGCGCCAGGCGATGATATCACAAGCCGCAACACATTAGCCGTGACTCATCTGAGGTGTCCTGGTATGATTTTAATGGTCTGGAATGGGCAGAAATGATGAATTGTGCAGAAAAAGTTACTCAAGGAAGGCTTTTTCAAAATTGTCCCTATCAATGGTATTTTACCCCTATATTAATATTAGGGATGAGCACCAGGGTAGAGTTAGACCAGTGGTGGCAAACCTAAGGCACATATTCCACAGTGGGCATGCAGAGCCCTCTCTGTCAGCATGTGAACCGTGTCGCCCCAACATGGCCCCAGCCGCCAAGCATCAGATAACAGCGCACATATGGGCCATGCGCATGCTTAGAAAGGAGTAGCGGCGCCAGGCGATGAAGTCATGTGCCGCGACTCATTAGCCGCGACTCGTCCGAGCTTTCGCATGGCTGGTCAGTGCGCTGCCAAGGAGATATGTGTGTGTGTGTGTGTGTGTGTGTGTGTGCGCGCGCGCGCGCTTTGACTGGCTGTCAGTTGTTTTTTTCTAAACTAAAACCTCAGTTTTCATGTTTTATTGTAGTGTTGGCACTTTGCGATAAATAAGTGGGTTTTAGGTTGCAGTTTGGACACTTGGTCTGTGAAAGGTTCACCATCACTGCTTTGGACCCTGAAGTTACAGAGCTGTGGTGCTGAGCTTTATTGCGTTATGTCCCTTTCAGGGATGCCAGGCCCAGAGCCCTCCTTGCACAGGAAGAGACAGAGCCTGGTGGGAATCGTGCACGGTTCAGACAAAATGCTCACCATGACCCTGGAGACCTCATGTGGTGCCCTATTTGTTGTTCTTTAAGACAGAACATTTATTGGATTTTGAAATTTTTCCATATGATTTCTTCCCTCTGGCATGAGCAACTTTCTGAGGATGCGTGGACCGTAGTGTTGCGATGGTGGAGTAGCCATTAAGCGGACTAAACAGGGAGAGCTGCTCACTTTTTTCCAAGGGAATGTCCTTCAGCCCAGGAGCTGAAAGCATAAGTTACCTTAGAGGTAAAACCTGAAATCTCTTGGAACTGAAAGTGAAATTTAGCAGCTGAAAGACTTATTGAGCATAATGCGATTTCTTCCCACATGTAATATGGGACTTCCTGGGGGAGAAGGAAAGACGTCGCTTCACCTCTGTGTGGAACACAAGGAAAGTTCACTGCAAGACTGAGGGCAGTTCTCCTGGAATAGATGGCATTCTTTTCCATGCGAATGGAATGCTCGCTATAGCAGGATTTGAGGCGAGCAATGCAAGCAGCTTACAAGAATGGACTGGAAGCTAAAAGGAAGCTAAACTCTTTGCAACAGTGTTTTGTGAGAGGTCTTTCTTTTGTTGTAGGTCAGTTTTCACCTTTCTCTGGCAGAGCTATTGCTACGCATTAAGATGCTGAGACCTCCCTTGAGAGAACACTGGCCTGGTTACCTTCCAAGACTCAAAAATAATGTCGAGTTTATGCTCAGACACTTTCCCAGGCTGCTGTAGTCAATGAAGCCCGACTGTCAAATGAGATCATGAAAAATAGTGACATTAAACTAGGACAGATGCTGTTGCAATACCACCCTTAATCCAATTAGGCTAAAGTGGTTATTACAGACCTTTTCAGATTATTGGGATAAGAACTTGCTGACTGTACACTTTCAAACATAGAAAATCATGAATAACCGCCCCCCCCAGCCCATGTGAAAAAGTGTTCCAAGGACATTAAGGGGGATGCATGGGAACAGTTTGAGGAATTTAAGTATCTAGGTCTCCATTTTCGATATAATTCTTTATGGAATTTCCAGCACACTATGCCCTTGAACCTGCAGATTGTCGCATGTTTGCAGTTAGACAAGTTCACTAATATCAAAGCAGCTGCACCAGTGTTCCTTCACTGTAGTTATTGGGGTCTTTATAGCTAAACCTTTGAGTCGATTATTGTATGGTATTCTCACAGCATTTGTGATTATCTGTTCTAGAAAACATCTCAAGCATTTTTTTTACACCACATTTTGGGGGTGCCTAAATGTGGAGACCATCTGGCCATATGCTTAAAAGCAGGTGTAGAAACCAGAACTTGAGTCCCCACTTTAAAGCTTGACTACATCTTCATTTTTTCTTCAGTGACATTTCAGGTTAATAGAATCAAACTTCATTAAATGTTCCCATATAATTCTGATTCGTTTAAGTCAAAGGTACATTTGAATATCATTTATGCTTTGGCAAGAACAAGCAGTGAAAGTATGGACTCAAAGACGGTATGATATTGAAATGCAGCCATTTTTACTTCCAGGGTAAAAGAATTTGCTTCACCGTAGCTCATAGGATTTTGCCCAATTATGGTACTTCCCCAACTCATTTGTTTCCATTTAAAACCACCATGAAAGATTCAGTGTTCTGTCTTCAGCACTACTCTGGTCTAGGCTTTTCAAGATAAAGTGAATTTGTGTAATGTTACAGGTCAAAAGACAGTGGCCAGAAAAGGTATTGACCATTGACCAATGCATTCCCAAGGCCATTGGAGATGAAGTTTCATTCCCATTTTTAATTATTCTGTTCTGCAGCAAGGCTAATAACAAAGCTAATTAGGAACCTCTGTAAATAAAACTATTGCTATTAGAAAGTTTAAGTAACTTTGTATTAGTGATCTGTGCCTTTGCAAATAGTAGATGTATGTATGTATTTATTACATCTTATGCCACCCAATAGCTGAAGCTCTGCGGGTGTATCACAACACTTTAAAACATAGTATACAGGATGAAAAATTTAAAGAGTTAAAAGCTGAAAAGTTGGAAGCTAGAATAAATCAGTAGAAAGATTTAAAATATAATACTGAAATTAAAACAGTGTGAAACTAAAATTCCTGCGAGAATTTCAGAGAAAATAAGGACTATACCAGGCACTACTGTGTTTCCCCAAAAATAAGACCGGGTCTTATATTAAATTTTGCTCCAAAAGGGCTTATTAGGGCTTATTTTCAGGTGTTTTTTCTTATGAAAGCTGCAAGATCCTTGCCCTGAGAGTCCTCCATGATTCCTTTCTTGTACTCGATGGAATCGCACTTTCTTTTTGCACCCATCTTGCATTTTGCAATTAAGCATGTCCATTACAACTTACAGCATATTGACATTACAACTTACAACGTATTGACACTATCCGTGCATTGTGTCTGTACTCTGATTGGTCATCTGGCAATAAGTCTCCCGTGTCTGTTTACATAGGCATTTACCTCTCATCCAAAGGCGCCCACTTCGGTATTTACAAATACTGAATTATAATGTATATCATCATTTATTTTAAGTATTAATGTAAGTAATATTATTTATTTATATATTAACATGATTATTTTATAATTCAGTACATCTGTCGTGTGTTGCAACGGATGTACTGCCATGTTTCCCCATCCATCTGGCTGACGATCTTAACTGGGGCTTATTTTTGGGGTACGGCTTATATTATGAGCATCCTGAAAAATCATCCTAGGGCTTATTTTCCAGTTAGGTCTTATTGTCGTGGAAACACGGTAGGAAGAGTACAGCGCAGGTGCCAGGTGAGCCTCCTTGCAAAGTTCATCCCACAGCTGGGTGCCACAAGAGAGAAGGTCCTCTTCTTAGAAGCCACCTGTGTACCTGACTCCCTTTGGCAGGGGCTCCCTCAGAAGGACTGCTGGGTCTGGGCCCATATATGTGGGAGGAGAGGCTCCTTCAGGTAACCTGGCCCCAAGCCATTTAGGGCTTCGAACGGTAATGCCAACACTTGGAATCAGGCCCAGATTTAGACTGCCAGCCAGTGCAGATCGTAAAGCACTAGCCGAATGTGACCAGTCTCTGTTACTAGTCTTGCTGCCCTGTTTTGGACCAGCTGAAGTCCCCGCCAACACAGGTTATTTCTGCCCTGAAGTCCATGACTTTCAAGCCCAGGGTCCCATGATCTCCAGGTGGATTGCCAGGTTGCAAGCAACTCCCATGTTCCCCAGTAGCAGGAGCACAGCTGGGAGGTATAGCAGGCAGCACACCATGAGATCCAGCCAGGCCTGGGGACTTCAGGTTCCTCTCTAGGCTACTGGATACCCAATGCAGGAGGAAATGAATCCAGAGGCACAGACCATGTGCGTGGTGCTTGCCACGCTTGGCTTTATTTATCTGTTCAGCCAGGAAAGGTTTAGACCAGGGGTCTTACCTGGGGGCCACTGGAAGTCGAGTCTGGGTGAGGCTGGGCCGCATCAAGTATTGGGCCACTCATCCCGCGGCTGGCCCGGGCGCCGCTGGTGCTTTGAAGGCCGCAGGGCCCCCCCCCCCCCCGCGCCCCGCCCATCCCGGCAATTGGCCCGCGGGCCGCAAGTTTGAGACCCCTGGTTTAGACTAACCCTGAGGGTCAAGCTATCTTGCAAGGTGACTTCCAATATTTTGTATTTAAAAATCCCTAAAAATCAAAACATATCAGTGACCCTAAAAGAACATAAAATAGTGAAGTGCAACAGCAACAAAATTATCTGACTGGCTACTTTTCCATCTTTAAATGCGTAGTGTGAACATTTTTCCACATAAAACATACTTCTGGCCTGCTGCAGTCCTCAGAGCTGTCAGGTGATGCTTCTATTATTTTATTATTATTATTATTATAGCATTTCTATGCCGCCCCTTGCCGAAACCTCGGGGCGGCTTACAACATGATAAAATACATTGAAATACAATAGTACATAATAAATTACCATTAAATATAACAATACAAAAAATACATTGATTTACAAATACAAAATTAAAATTAACAGTATAAAATAAAAATATAGGAGGAGAAAGAGAAGGAAGAAGAAGTTGCCCTGGCCAGATCATATGTTTTAACAATTGAAATGATGTTTAAATAAAAAGGTCTTTACCTGGCGCCGAAAAACCAGTAACGACGGTGCCAGGCGGACCTCTTTGGGGAGTGAATTCCATAGGTTGGGCGCCACCGCAGAGAAAGCCCTCCTCCGGGTACTTACTCTCCTAATTTCTTTCATGGAGGGTTCCCGGAGAAGGGACTCTCCCGCAGATCTCAAAGGGCGGTCGGGCATATACGGACGTAAGCGCTCGTTCAGGTAGCCAGGACCCAAGCCGTTTAGGGCTTTGTAGGTCATAATCAACACCTTGAATTGGGCCCGGGCTTCAATGGGAAGCCAGTGGAGCTGACGGAGGACTGGAGTCATGTGAGCATAACGCCCCGTCCCCGTCAGCAACCTGGCAGCTCTATTTTGCACCAATTGAAGTGTTCGGACTGTCTTCAGGGGAAGCCCCACGTAAAGCGCGTTACAGAAGTCTAGGCGGGAAGTCACCAGCGCGTGTGTCACCGTCGCCAGGCAGTCGTACTCCAGGTAGGGGCGCAGCTGATTAATCAGCCGAAGCTGAAGGAAGGCGTTCCTCGCTACCGCTGTCACCTGAGCTTCCAAAGAAAGCTCCGGGTCGAGGAGTACTCCTAAGCTGCGGACCTTATCCCTAAGAGGGAGTGTTGCACCATTCAGGACCAGGTCAAATCCACCCTCTCCGAAACCCGATCCGCCAACCAACAGGACCTCCGTCTTGTCTGGGTTGAGTTTCAGTTTATTGGCCCTCAACCATTCCCTTACCTCGGTCAAGCACCGGTTCAGCACAGCCACTGCCTCTAAAGCAGCTAATTAAAATAAATGAAACTTGGACGATGTTGAAGGCCCATTCTGCCCCTTCACAACCAAATGGGGGTCCACATTTAAAGATGCTGTCAGTACTTTCCAAATTTTCTTATTAATTCATTACATTCTGCACTTGAGGAACATTGATGAAGAAAATCCATGTCCTTAGTGTAATTTCTGTTTATGATGTATGATATTTACCTGGGAAATGCAAACAGAAGAGGTGCCTTCTTGGTGGCTGCCCCTCAACCATGGAACAAGCTCCCCAAAGAAATTTGCCTGGTGCCAGCTTTTCATTTTTATTTCAGCACCTTGCTGTAGGAGTGCAATCTGTTCTGGGAGCAGATGCCATCAAACCAGAGGGCCCAGGTGGCTTCTCTTGGCCTTGTAGGCGGAATGCAGACCTACTCACAGCATTTGTCACCTGAGGTTTTGCTCCATGTCCCTTTGCCTTCAGCGGCCCAACATGCTCTGATGCCTGAGTCTCTCCAGGTGTGAGCCCAGATGGTGGAATTTGACAGGCCTGACCAGCTTCATCTTTTTTTAAGCCTTTCAGTGAATTGTCAAAATATTTTTTGTTTTCTCACATCTTTTTTTTTTGGGGGGGTGGGGGGAACAGGCTCCATTCCCAAACTTTTTAAAATGCCTGGTGCTCTCAGGGTCTTTTCATGACAATTGCTTTATGTTTCTCTTTTGACTGTGTATTGTTATAGTATTTTTAGTCTAATTGATTACTTTTAATGATCGCAAGCCATCTTAGGGACCTGGATAGGCCACACAGCAGGAAAAGAATATTTACATAAATAAATTCTTACATCCTGATCCTGGCCTATCAGATAAACTGCTTAAGCTGTGTTTGGACTGTACCACTTCAGACAGTCCATGAAGTGACCCTGGATGAAATGCTTCCCACACTTCCAAAATTCCTGTGCATAGAAAACTATAGTGTCCACAGAAAAAAACTGGATCCAAGTGTGATAGAGTTTCCATAGAACACATATCACCGCTATAGCATTAAAACTTTCAGGGCTGTGAGAGAATAAAAGAAAAGGAATCTCTCCAGATGACTTAGAGGTTACTGGAGAAAAGGGAGAAGTTGCTTATGTATTATGTACTGTTCAGCCAAATGTCTTATCAAATGTTTAAATCAGTGCATGTGGAAGGAGGCGAAAACACACGCCGCCACCTTCACATGTAGCATGAAAGAGAGTTCTTTTTTCCCTGCCGTTTCCAGCTGTTGCAAAGTTCTTATCTGAACTCCAGCCAAGGAGAACAAAATGAAGCACGAACTCCAGCACAGCCTTGCCGAGAAGGAACGCTTTTGGCTGCTGATGGGCTGAGATTCAAGTATCTCTCCGTGCTGCTGTTTATTTCTTCCAGCATGTTTTTGCTGCCACTGTGAATGGCAGAATGGCAGACGTGCACCTGGGGTGAGAGTCCTGAGCTGTCCTGAGCATATGCGGACTGAGCTAGGCCATCTCCCTACTCCCTTCGCACATCTGCCCATCCATTCTAGCCCGTCAGACCTTTTGTTTTGCTAGCACCCACCGGGGAGGCACTTGGGTACCCCCACTGTGCCCTGGCCTTCCTCAATTTGTTGCCCTCCAGATGTTTGGGACTGCAGCCCCCCGCTTGCTGGCCCAGTGGCCCAGTTGGCAACAGCTGATGGGAGCTGAAGGCCAAAAAGTCTGGCGATCACAAAGGCTGCTCTACTTTGTAGCTCATGACCACGACATCTTGCATTTTCCTTAAGGACTAAAACAGCGCGCAGTGGATGCACAGAAAATACAAGATAACACCCTGGTGACACCACAGCTATTCAGCCAAAATGCATACAGAGCTGGCAATATGAATGGGGAGAAGAGGCACATCGACATTTTGAAGGATGAAACAAAATTATGGAGGTGCGAAGGGTAGCCCGGGAGAGCCTAAACTGGAACCCTGGGCAGAAAACAGTTGGACAGGCAGCTCCCTGCCCTGTAAAAGACGGGGAAAGCGTATGCTGGGGGACACATGAAGGATGGGCACGAATTGACAAAGTTGGTTTGCTTTAAGGCAATAGCACCACCTGGTGGATCTCCCAAAAGTGTATTTTTTATTATTTATTCTGAGTATTTTTATTCTGCTCCTCAGCTGGAAAGTTTCCCAGAGCAGCTTACAAATAATCAGGAAAAGAAGGCAGTCCCTGACAAAAGGCTTCCACTTCTAAAGTGTCGGCATTTCATTCCACGTCTGTTTAAGGACTGAGCCTTCCTTTGCCATGCAGCAACCTGAAAAAGGAAAGCCGCGTGGGAGATGAGCAGCGGAGCGCTTCTTGGCACATAGACCTGGCCAGGGATGGTGTGGGTGCCAAAAAGACCCAGCGCGCAGGTCTTCAGGGCAAAACAGATTAGGCACATGTTCATTTATGCCATGTGTGTCTTTAAAGGACCCTGTCTTCAAACCCTATTTGCAAAAGGGGGAGAGGAAAGCATCTGATTTTAGAAGAAACCTTGGACAAAACATTCAGGTGGGGAGGCAGCAGGATGTGAAGCACCCACTGGCCAGAAGCAGACTGAACCAGTGGGATCAGGCGCAACAGGGAGCACTGGGACCTTTATTTTGGCCCGTGCCCCCGGGCAATGGAGGGGAAGGGGCAGGTGGCCTCCCATTAAAGATCTGGTGCTCCAGCCCAAGGGGAAGGCTCCCTAACACCAGCTTCTGTATCTGGTAATTCTTACTGAACACAGTTTGACTTTTCCTCTCAGTCACCATGTATATGATTGCGCCGTAAGGCTGTAATCCTTTACTTAGTTGTAAAACTACTTATTTCTGAGTAGATCTGTATGGGGCTTTGCCATTAATAAACACTAGGCAGCTTTTGTGTTGGTTTATTGCAGCAAAAACAACACATCTTGTGGCACATCGATGTCTACAGTTCTTCCCCCATCCCCATATTCACAATATAAAATAAAGAATAAAATAGAACAAATAATATATAAACTTCAAACTCCTCACAGGACCTCACATATGTGGTGAAATATCCACAAAGACATATTCCAGGATCGATGTGTTAGATTTTAAGGTGCCATCCATCCCTTTCTTGTTTTGCTATGAATAATGATTATTTGAGCTGATGCTCATGTGCAAGATGGAGACATAAGGATGGGGCATGTGAGAAGCAGCAGGATGCTTTTCAGATCTGAATATGAGTTTCCAGAGTTGATATCAGTCCTTGGGTCTCTCCTTCACAATTGCCTATTTTTTCATATCAGGCAGTCTTCCACAAACAGTGTAAAACAATTACGCTTTCCTAGTATATGAAATAGAAATATGAATCACAGCAAACTGGAAAGCATAAAGCAAGACAAGCAATAGTTAAACATCACAGTACTTGGTGTGAGCAAATGAAATTGGACCAGAATGAACTTTGAAAACATAGAAACAGAGCGAGTCAGAAGGGGTCTCCTGGGCCAACTAGTCTGACCCCCCGGCTCCACTGACGACATGCCCACCATGTGCATGTCTAGCTTGTCCTTGAACACCCTCACCGATGGGGCCTCAACGACCTCCTGTGGAAGCCCATTCCACACCCTCGGGGTCCTAACTGTCAGGAAGTGCTTCCTGGCATCCAAATGGAACCTTGGGTCCCTGAGCTTTGCTCCGTTGGAGCGCATCCTGCCCTCCTCTGCAGGGGAGAACAGGTCTCTACCCATCTCCATGTGACATCCCCTCACATACCTGTATGTCGCCAACAGACCCTCTCTGAGTCTCCTCCAGGCTGAAGAGACCCAGTTCCCTCAGTCTCGCCTCATACGGCTTCCCCTGCAAACCAGCCACCAACCTTGCGGCCCTGCGCTGCACTGACTCCAAGCTGGCTATATCCTTCCTGTAATGAGCACAATACTCCAGTTGTAAGTATACAAGAGGAAATTGCTGGCTAAATAAGACATGCTGAAAATCATAGGTGACTAGAACAGAAAAGTAGGAAACAAAGCATAAACAAATATTGTGGGATATTTTTACCTAGTGGTCAGAAGCAAAGCAGGAGAGTGAATGACAGAATTTTGTGACACCAGCTATCTCTTTACTGTAAATGCAAACTTCAGGCAACTGATCAGTTAACTTTACACATTGCCATCAGCTGAAAGTTACTCTAGACATCAAATAGACTATATAATTGGAAATAAGAGATGGAGAAGTTGTTAGACCTGGAGCAGACTGTGGAAGTGACCATGAACTATTAATATCAAAAATCAGAGTAATGCTGAAAAAAGATCACTAACAGAAACATGGTGCCAAATACAACTTAATTAACATTCTTGAGGAACTAAAATCTAAAGAACTAAACTTAAGTTATTGGGGAAGTAGAGGATCTGTGAACCGAAACCAGAGACATTATCAGGGAAGATTAATACATATTCTGTATTTTATTTTAAATCTTCGTGGTGCTGCTATTTGGGTTTTATTCTGGTCCTCGCTTTTATTTTATACTGTAGTCTTGGTTATATAGATTGTTATCCTGTATGCTATCCTGTATTTTATGTTTTAAAATGTTGTGAACCATCCAGAGAGCTGCAGCTATTGGGCAGTGTGGAAATGTGGGCAGATCAGCAGGTAGGTAGGTAGGTAGGTGAAATGTCTCTTGGTGATGATATGATGATCAAAGCCAAGATTCCAGTTTAACAAGAACTGTGTCATATTGGTTAGAGTCTTGGACTGGGTCTCAGGGGATCTAGATTCTAGTCCCACTGGGTGACTTTGGGTCAGTCACTGACTCAGCCTACCTGACTTCACAGGGTTGTTGTGAGGATAGAATGAAGAAGAGAACTTTGTAAGCTGTCTTGGGTTTCTCTCAAGAGGAAAAAGATGGGATTTAAATGCAATGTTGTTGTTGTGTTGTTCTTATTTTATAGTGCTATTCACAGTGCTTCACATTACAATACCCTAGTTAGTTATAATTCTTACAAACCTGTGAGGTAGGACAGTATTATAATCACTATTCTGTAGATGTAACAGAGGGAGGCTTGACTGAGAGAGATAAAAAAGCTCAAGGGATCCATGACAGAAATGAGATTCAGGTGGGGAACTTTGTTTCTTAGTGCCAGTGTGGCCTAGTGGTTAGAGTGCGACAGGAAACCCATGTTCTAGTCCCTGCTCAGCCCTGAAGTTCACTGGTTGACTGTCAGCCTATCTTACCAATGGAGCAGAGCAGCAGCATGTGAACAGTCTTGGGTTCCTTGCAGGAAAAATAGCACAAATACAGTGTCCACATTTGCAGCTCAGTCTCTTTGCCATGATGCCACCAGCTTTGCCTGCTCATTTATTATACCTACACAAGCCCTTCCCAGTCAAGGTGTGCTCACAAAGCATCCCATGGCAGTCGACACCCCACAGAACTTGCAAAATATTAGGCATGGGAGGTTGTCTGCAGGGACAGTGGGATCAGAGGATGCATTTTGGCGCCCGTGGGCCTTTTTCCAGATGGAGGGAGCAAGAGGAGCTTTAAGTGCCTTTGGCGGCAGGCTGAGGGCAAGGAGCCAGTTGCTTCCCCCACCAAAGCAACCCACGTTTTTGTTCAGCTTTATCACCATCTGCAGTGTTCACAACCTTTGCAAACCTTATGCCAGCCCTCCCCAACCTGGCGCTCTGCAGGAGCTTTGAACTACAACTTGGCCCCCGACCAGCCGGTGGCTGCCCCTCCGAAGTTTGCTCAAATTTTCTTTTACAAACAGCTGTTTACAATCTGGTCTTCTCGGTGGCAGGCCTGCACACCCGTAAGCTAGCCCCTGGATTACTACAACTCCCAGCACTCCCGACTCTTAGCCAGGTTGGCTGAAGCTGATAGGAGTGCAGGTCCTTGAGGGCACCAAGTTCGGGAAGGCTAAAAGGAGCTGTAATGTTAGAAGAGCCTTCTACTGCCAGCTTCTCTCCAGTGAAGTTGAGTGCACCAGTTGCAGAGGAATTCCCTTTATAGCAGAAGCCTGTCTCAGAGATTTTACCCACATGTAGTTTAATGGGAGGTGAGTGGTTTTTACAAGGAAACAGCCTGACCTCTGATGAGATGAATTATCTTTTTTATGTCAAAAATAGTTAGAACTGCTGCAGGGACCCTCTGGGCTAGTTCCTCTTTTACTCTTCCAGCGGGGTGTGCTTGTAAATCTGCTTCAAAAGCACGGGCATTTGAAACAAAGTGGGGATTAGCTTAGAGTTTTGTTTCTGCAAAATGTATTGTTTGCAGTTTTAGCAGTAAATATCTCAAGCAAAAGATCAGAGACAGCTTTTTTGAGAAAAAGGTAAAGCAACATGTACACACACATCTTTGCTGACAACTATGTTGACCAAATAAGGGGAGAAATCTGCAGTAGGGTAGTATCTTTATGTGAGCCAACTCAGATGTCACAAAATAGTTTGCAAGCTTTTGAGTTCTCCAGAACTTTTAGTCAGGCAGGATATTAAAAGGCAGCAATAGAAGAAAGTTAAGAGCAGTGTAATTTACCCAACCCTGTAATTTACAACAATCTTGAGCTGGAATGAAGGAGAAGGTTTGCAGACATAATTGGACTAGCATTTCACAATGCAAGGCAGATTGTAAGATGCACCCGAGGCTTCTCAGCAAACACGCAAGAATGACTGCATCCCACTTTTAAAGAATATAAAACCTAATGGCTCCTGGGTTCAGTCCCAAGCCCTCATTAGATGTCACAGGGATGTTGATGATGGAAAGGGCACATTAATGAAATAGAGCATTAGTTCACTTTATTTCTAAGCAAATATTCATTGATCATGTCTGATTTTGCCAAAATTTAGGAGGGTTATCATCATCCCAGCTAGGGACTTTAAAGTGATTCCTTTAAAATCAGTGGGGAATCTGTTTCAGATAGAAGGAAGACTACGTTCCTTTCCAGGTAACATTTTATCCATGCTAAAAATGTAAGACAGAAAGGAGCACAGCCACATGCATGCACAGGGACTCACTCATGTCCAGCCATCCCAGGTCACAAACAATGACACACACATCCCCTTCATATGCACCCAGCCAGCCAGCCCACCCTTACACACTCCACAGCCAGGCTCATGTGCACACGAAGCAGAACACAGCTTGTCCTTGGTGTCGGTTGCCTCTTTCCCCCTTGGCCCCAGCAGCGCACAATCCAATCCGGTTGCAACGAGCGAAGAAGGTGAAACCAAGCTAGCGACCACTGTGGAGGCTAGAAGTGCTTCCCTCCCCATAGCCGTGGGCACTGGCTTTTTCCCTCCTTCCACACACACGAGGAGGAGGGAAGAAGACCTCAGGGGGGTCTGACAGGGAAGGCTCCCTCCTCGCCTCCTTCCTTTCCACGAGGCACCACCTGCACCAGCTCCACCAGTACTCGCCTGTCTAGGCCAATAAGGATGTGGGCGTGACTGAGTCCAGCTTGAGCAGCCCTCGCACAGAAGCTGACTGTCCTGGCAAAGCAGAGTTAACGCAGCCCAGATAGATGGGCCGGGCCAGGAGCGGTGCTGTTTCCCTGCTCTGCCAGACTGGGCTGACGAAGGAAGGAGCAAGTGGCTTGCTTCACCAGTCCAGCAGCCAGTGCTAGCTGTCCTGTTCTTCCAGTCCAGTCACCAGGTGCTTGATAAGTGTGTGGAGCAGGGCTGTTTCAGGTGCATGGGCCTGGGAGAGTCCAGCAAGCCGGAGTAGGCAGAGCTGTCCTAGCATGGAGCGGACACTCAGATGGACTTCTCCATTTCAACCAAAGCAGGTGAGACTCTGATGAGGGCAAACAAACAAAGATCCAAGGAAATGTCCTATGTGCAAACTTAGAAGGTTATGGACATCCAGTCACACACAGGGAATATGGAACCCAGGATTGCCTCTATGTTCCTCTCTCCCTCCAAAGCATTTAGACATGAGGAGGAGAGTCCAAGGCAACACCTGGATTTCTTGTAGTCCAGCCATGCCTTGCTCCTCTTCTTCTTGCACCTGAAACTCCGCCAACCCCAGTGACTGTTCAAAAGATGGTCTTCCAGGAAGGAGTGCCCCATCCAGAAACAGAGAAACAGAGCAAGTCAGAAGGGGTCTCCCGGGCCATCTAGTCTGACCCCCGCTCTAGCCGGCTCTGCTCATGACATGCCCACCATGTGCACGTCCAGCCGATCCTTGAACACCCGCACCGATGGGGCCTCAACGACCTCTCGTGGAAGCCCATTCCACACCCTCGGGGTCCTGACTGTCAGGAAGTGCTTCCTGTCATCCAAATGGAACCTTGGCTGCCTGAGCTTGGCTCCGTTGGAGCCTGTCCTGCCTTCCTCTGCAGGGGAGAACAGGTCTCTACCAATCTCCATGTGACATCCCCTCACATATCTGTATGTCGCCAACAGATCCCCTCCGAGTCCTTTCCTGACCTTTCCTGAGGCCAGCCAGATGACGTGTATTGGCTGTAGGATTGTGCGGTTAAGCCAAGACAAGATGGAGGCACTGTTGGCCAGTAGTTTATCCAGCTGCATGAATGGTGTTCAGGCTGTGCTAGGTGGAATTTCGCTCTGCACAAGGCAAGCTGCCCAAGACATGCCACCAGGCTGGGGAAGGGGTTCTCTATGACTGCACCACCATCTTTTGAGGTGCTGTGGCTTGAACAGCTTTTTATGAGCTCTGGCTCACATGCCAACTGCCATCTTGCCTTGATAAAGATAGCTTGTGATAAAGATCACCCACATCGGCTCCTGCAGTGCCTTGTACATGGCAGTTGGCTTTAAAGGGGGTCTGGAAAGGCTTCCAGATTACTCTTTGTAAGTGGACCATTTGAGCACCTTGTGCCTGTTGTCAGCAGCACCAGCCTCCCGTTCCTTTCCAGCTCCAATGCACCATCTGCTGGCTGCCTGGGAGAAGCCCAGACAGCCGTAGGATAATCCGTAGGATAATGCCTCGCCAGATTTCAGAGATGTCTGAGATCGCTCCAAGGTCAGAGCTGGGATTCCAGCTCAGAGGGCCCTCCTCCTGCCCCGCAGCCAGCACAGAGGGGGCTTTGGTGGTCAGGGAGGAGAGAAGACCGCCTTGCTGGATTGTGCTGTAAATAGCCCTGAATCATGTTACCAAAAGATCACTTTCTCCCATCTGCTCCTATCCGAACCTTAAGACTGTCCAGATCAGCCCTATTCCAAGTGTATCCAATAAATGAAGCAAGCAGGTTCTCCCCCAGAGTTTGTGGGGGGAGCTCCTGTGGTCTTTTTGTTCAACCAGACCTGCCTCACCGTCGTATAATCTGTGGGGATCTTTTTTTATTTTGGGGTGCTGAGAGTTCTTCGTCATGGCCTCTGTGCATCACACATATGGGTGCTGCGTCTGCACAGTGTCTAAGGCCGGAAAGATTAGAAAGCTAACAGTTTTTGGCGGGAAAACTCCGCTCCCCTCCCCCTCAGTACAATATATAGAGCGGAGTGTCCGCCATTTTCCCAGTCTTTTGTGACTGCCGTTCGCTGTGCCTCGTGCCTGTTCAACTCTTCGCATTGACTATTACTCTTGTTCTTATTCTTCTAGTTGTATTGTTGATTGTTAATACTCCAAGTTTTTCTCCCTTGTTATATTACCTTTTCTTGCTCTTCTTTCACTAACCAAAAACAAAAAAAAATATTATCTTATCCCTCTTCACTATCTCCTATTTTTCTATTTCTTCTCAATGGCGCAGCGAGTGGCTTTCTGCAAATGCGTGGAATGTGGGTGCAAAATGTCCCCAGCGGACCCTCTTGATTTGTGTCTCCTCTGCCTCGGTGAGGGGCACAGAACAGATAAATGTCGCCATTGTTTGGCATTTACAAAGCAGGCCTGTAAGAACAGGGAGAATCGCCTGCGTAAATTTTGGGACCTGGCCTTGATGCAGTCAGACCAACTCGCTGCAAAATCCAGTCCTGCTTTGGCCACGCCTGGCCAACGCCCTGCCGCTTCACCGACTATGCCTCAGCCGCACCCATCAAATGATGGGACCTTGGCATCAGGAGCCCAACAACTTCCTTCTCCCCCGCGCAAACAACGGGAGAAGAGAAAGCATGGCGGCTCAGATCAGTCCTCCAGCCACAAGAAGGCTAAGAAGGACAAGGCGGGCGAACCAGCTCACACGGCAAAGAAGCACCGTGACTCAGGCTCATCAGCCCTGTCAATCCTGACGGCTGCATTGGTACCAACCCCATCGATACCGACTCTCTAATCCGCTATGCAGGTCACCCCGCTGGGATCCCCTGGACAGGTTGCACACCAAGAAGGGGCGTCTCCTGAATGACCTGAGGAGCAGTTACGCGAGTCCATTTCGGATGGAGAAATTCAACATTCTCCTCCAATGGCTCGCTCGCCCACGCCTATGCTGCCATCTAGGCCAGTGGCCAAATCTCCCGCCTCTCTGCCGCGGTATCAAAGTCACTTGGCTGAACAACGCAGGGAGGAATGGAACCAACCCTACTATGATACCTACCCCACAGGTTGGAGGGAGTACCATTCCTTTGGCTTCTACCCGCAACCACGGGACCATACCTCACCTTCAGTCCAGAGAGAAGCCCCATCTACATCAAGATGCCCAGAATCAGGACACCCGACATTGCCGGGGAGTTCTTCATCTGGCGTCCCGTACCACTATGAGGCTGACTCTGATGAGTCCGAGGCAGATTCCACCTCGCCAGACGTTGCTATAACCTTGCAGGGTCCAGCATCTCCAGAAGAGCCACATATCTCCTTCAGAGAGTTGATGTCAAGACTTGTTCAGTCGCTTGAGATTGACGCACAACACCAGCCCGATCCGAGCACCGACAAGTTCTACAACATCATCAGAGGTGAACAGTCAGCTGCCATTGTCCTGCCGCTAATTACAACACTGCGACAGGCGATGGTCCAACCCTGGGACCTGCCGGTTCAGCCACAGCTCACTGTACGATGCTACGAGGCGATGTACCAAGTTCGGAAGCGGGACATACCATTCCTCCTGCACTATCCCAGACCGAACTCGGTAGTAGTCGAGTCATCACAGGGCAGAGAATCCAGAGGACACACTGCTCCCCGAGACAAGGAGGGAAGAAAAATTGATATGCTGGCACGCCGAGTCTATGCGGCCTCTTGACTCGGCCTTTGTATGTCAAACTACAAAGCTACGCTTGCCAGGTATCAGTTTTTCATAATGCAAAAACTGGACAACATAGCCGCCTCCCTGCCAGAGCAACAACGGGATTAGCTAAGGTCTTCATTAAGGAGGCCATGCAGGTGGCCATACAACAATTATCGACAGCACGTCATCATGTTGATACCGACTTCAGGGCATGCTTGGCTCCGGAGTTGCAGTTTCCCAGACAAAATGAAGAGGCGCATCGAGGGAATGCCCTTCGATGGCTCGGGACTTTTTCATGCCAGAACGGACCACAAGCTTAAGTCCATTCATGAGTCCTGAATGACGGCGAGGCGAATGGAAATACCGACTCAGCAAAAACATAATTGGGCTTGGTCTCGCCCGTCCTACCGACACCAGTTCCCTTCAAGGCAACAATACCAACAGCACCAGCAGCGCAGGAGACAACAGCCGCAACAGAGGTTTCAACAAGGCTGCCGCCATTTCGACACTGACAAGCCCCAGCGCTGATGGGGTGGGAGAACCTCTCCTCTCTTCCACCTTTCCCTCTCCCATGTGGGGGCCGGTTGCAAAGCCAACTCTCCATTTGGGAGTCCATCACATCTGATTGGTGGGTTTTATCCATCATCCAGCTCGGATACCGAAAAGAATTCAACATCGTTCCTCCATCGAGCCCGATCCGATTTACACCATGCTTGCTGGTGTTAGAAAACAAAGTTCATCAGCTACTTTGTAAAGGAGTGATTCGACAACTCTCTCATTCTGAGGGACTTCATAGATTCTGTTCAAGGTATTTTACAGTCCCTAAACGGGATGGTAGTCTTCGTCCAATCTTGGCCCTCTGAAATATTAACAAATTTATTAAACCTAAGAAATTTTGGATGACTACCCTTCAAAATATCCTTGCGTTGCTGAGGAGAGAGGATTGGTTCGCCTCCCTGGACTTGAAAGACGCCTATTTTCACATTTCTATTCATCCCTGCCATAGATGTCTCTTACGTTTTACCATCGGATCCGATATATATGAATTCAATGTCCTCCCGTTTGGATTAGCCACCGCTGCAAGAGTCTTCATAAAGTGCATGGCTCCAGTGTGTGCGCACCTTCAGCTTCAGGGCATCCAAGTATACCCTTACCAAGACGACTGGCTGATAGTCTCCCACACCCGGGAAGGTCTTCTCTCAGCCGTCGACTTAACTTGTTCTTTGCTGGACGATTTAGGACTGTGTATTAATCGCGAAAAATCATCCCTTGTTCCTGAGCAGGTGATCAGCTTCATTGGAGCTCGTCTCAGTTCCACCCTAGCGAGGGCATTTCTTCCTCCGGCTCGTCAGGACAGTCTTGATTCATGGATTCATCGGATTCGACAAGACAGGATCGTTCTGGTGCTCTCCATTCAAAAGCTTTTGGGCCATATGGCTGCCACGGTAGCCATTGTCCCTCACACCAGGCTCCTACTACGTCCTCTTCAGCTATTCTTCAACAAGAATTTTCACCCACAGCGAGATTCGCCCAACAAGCCAATTCAACTACCGCTGTTTGTTCTAAGGACATTGACATGGTGGACGGTACCAGACAATCTGAATATGGGTATACCATTCCAAACAGTATACCTCACCCAACATTGACTCTTTATACTGATGCTTCGTTTATCGGGTGGGGTGCTGTATGCGCAACACTTCGATCCCAGGGCACTTGGAACCAACAAGAATCGTCGAGACACATCAACTACCTCGAACTCTTAGCGATTTTCAAAGCTCTTCGATCTTTCGAGGACACTGTTTGTCAGCAGGTGATTCAGATTCACATCCAACAGCTGTGTCGCTGTGTTTTATATCAAGAAACAGGGCGGGACGAAATCTGCAGTCCTAGTTCATTTGTCCATGGACATCTGGAACTGGTGCATCCCGAGGGGTATAACTCGTCTGGCGGTCCATCTAGCCGGAACCAACAACGAGGAAGCCGACGTGTTGAGCAGGCACATGTCGATGACTCACGAATGGGAGCTGGATCGACAGGTCTGCAATCAGCTTTTTCAACTTTGGGGACATCCAGACATCGACTTGTTTGCTACCCACAAGAACAGGGTATGCGAAATGTTCTGCTCCAGAGCAGGCATGAGACCAGGGTCAGTAGGAGACACCCTCATGATTCCTTGGTCCAACATCAAATTCTACGCTTTTCCGCCGATTCCTCTATTAATGAAAGTTGTTTTGAAGATTATACACAATGATGCCACAGGAATCTTGATTACACCCTGGTAGCCCCACCAGGTGTGGTTCTCCACCCTCCTTCGGATGTCAGACAACACCTTTCTCCGCCTTCCGTTGATACCCCACCTGATAAAGCAGCAAGACGGCGCTGTCTGTCACCCGGACTTGACCTCTCTGAGCCTCACAGCGTGGCGAATTTGGTGACTGCTGTTACCGACTCGGTACTGACAACAACTCAGACATTCGGTACCTCTACTCATGGACCCGAGGCATTGCTTACTTCCTTGGTTCCGATAGACTTTGCCTCGGGATCGAGTACTCTAGACCCGGACATTCAAAGAATTCTCGAGTCTGCTCTACAACCGTCAACATGGAAATCTTTTGCAGCGAGGTGGCGCCGATTCTCATCTTTCGCTGAATCACATTCGTTTGCTCCGGAATCGGGCTCAATTGAGAATAAACTACAGTTTCTTCTGCAGCTACATCATTCAGGACTTAAACCTTCATCTATTAAGGTTTACGTGGCGGCAATCTCGCATTACCATGGTGCGATACAAGGTTCATTGGTGTTTTTACAGCCACTTATTAGGAGATTCCTCAAAGGGCTGCAGAACCTTCATCCTTCAATTCGACCTGTTATGCCTACGTGGAGTCTTTCAGTGGTACTTCAAGCGCTTACCAGAGCTCCATTTGAACCTCTGGCAACTGTTGATTTGCGTCTTGTATCCTGGAAAACAGGAAAAATTATATTGGCGTATCAACTTGCCAAGATAGACTTACCTGTCATTCCGAGAGGGCACTCCACGAGAGCAGTAGCAGCTTCTTCTGCCTTTGCCGCGGGAATCCCGATCCAAGACATCTGTAAAGCTGCAACTTGGGCTGCTCCGTGCACTTTCGCCAGGCATTACTGCCTTGATGTGTGTGCCAGACAAGACTGCTCCTTCGGTAGAGCTGTCTTCTCCGCCATCCTTCAGTGATGACACCGCCCTCCTCCGAGCTTGCTACTCACCCATATGTTTGATGGACAGAGGCACGATGAAGAAAAACAGGTTGCTTACCTGTAACTGATGTTCTTCGAGTGGCCACCTGCGCATTCACACAACCCACCTGCTGGCCCCGCTTGGTGTCGGTGAGTGGATTCTTTCATCGGTACCATGCCTTAATATTCATGGTACCTAACAAACTCGTTATTTGTTTTTCGGTGCCAGGAGAAGACCCTTTTATTCAAACGTCATTTTAACTGTTAATACTATTTATTTATTTTATTCTTCGGCCAGGGCGACTTATTTTATATTGTTAACTTGTTTTATATTTTTACTGTATAATATTTTAATTGATATATTTGTGAGCCGCCCCAAGGCTTTGGCGAATGGGGCGGCATAGAAACTTTCTAAATAAATAAATAAATAATATATTTCTCTCCCACAAGGGGGCGAACGATCGGTCTTTCAAAGACTAGGAAAATGGTGGACACTCTGCTCTATATATTGTACTGAGGGGGAGGGGAGCTGAGTTTTCCCACCAAAAACCGTTAGCTTCCTAGTCTTTCCGGCCTTAGGCACTGCGCAGGCGCAGCACGCGTATGTGTGAATGCACAGATGGCCACTCGAAGAACATCAGTTACAGGTAAGCAACCTGCTTTTTTGCTTCATCTTGCTGTAACCTAATAGTTCTATGTTCTGTTTTGCATGTAAGTTTTTCATGTTTGTTTATTGTAAGCCATCCATAGGGTGCCCTACAATTGCAACCAAAACAATACGATAAATAATATTTCCTGGTACCTTTCTCTCAGTTAATTACCTGAGCAGCTTACAAAAGGGCAAAACAAATGTATGGAAGAAGGAAAAAACCCTGCAGCTCAAAAACAGAAGAGATGCTCAGAAATGGAGACCATCTAACCATTATGGTGCTTCACAAGAGCACTGCTAACGAAACCTCCACCAAAGCTTTCTTCTCTCTTGGTGGCCACAGGCATGAGCACTAGTGGAGGTTCTCCTTGAGGAAGTGGATGAAGTCCCCCACGCCATTGCCATTCAGCACAGACTGTTTCTGTGGCGAGACATGCTCTTTTGAAATCGGATCCCCCCAGGGCTGCCGTGTCCCACTTTCCCTGCACTTACGTCCCAGCTTGGTTTTCCTGTCTGCCTTCTTGGCCGGCAAGTTGCATCTGGTTGCTCCCTCCTGCCACCCTCAATTCCTTTTCATAAGACTGGTGGTTTTTTCCTTCTCCTCTTATTCATTCCCTCGTCTTTTAGGCCTCACTGCTTCCTTGATCTGATGACCTAGAAAACTAATTCTTTTCAAACTATGGACTCCATAGGAACATATTGAAATAATTTTCCTGGGAAAGGACTTCTTCTGGAAACTGTAAGAAAAAAAAACACCTTTGCTTAAGCACTTAGGCTTAAATAGTTCTCTCTTTGGCTGCATTAATACAGTGGGAAGAGTTAGATGGGCAAAGGTTTCATGTGACTTACTATGAGAGAGGGTACGGTTCAGTCATTGATATGTAGATAAGCTACAACTATTTGCACTAACAGAAGCAACATGACATTAGAAAGTCTGGGGCTGATTTTCAAAATCTTTTTGGTTTGACCTTGGCTAATTTTTTCTGATTCAAACATAAGATGACTCACTCACTTCTTCCAGACTCACTTCCTGGATTGTTCTGTTTATGCCATCTTAGTCTTTTAGCTCACAGGTGCATTTAAGTGGCTGAATTCATTTCCCATGAGCCGCAGGAAACAGTTTAAAGATGGCAGACGCCTTTTTGGAGCTGTGCATTTTTTCATTGACATAGCCTTGGGCAGCCTGACTGACTACGCCAGGGATGATGGAGGCTGTAGTGTCTCATATCTGGAGAGTTGGGATAGGGAAGGATAAGGCATAAAGAAAAAAAATGGAGGAATTCAGCAGAAACGGTGCATCCTCACATAGCTTACCGTTTCCAAAACAGTTGGAGAAATATATGATGAGGATAATTATTATTCTTGCAAGAGGAAATGCCATGACAGACCTGATTTTAATTTTATCTGTCTATCTGAACAACACCCAAAACCACTTCTCTAAAAAGTGTTTTGTCACAACATTGTGCAAGCTACATTTGCTCATAGTTTAAGGGGTTGCAGGAACAATTGTCAAACCTTTAAGCTTTATTTTTATGTGCCTTAAGAGCCTCTTTTCTCTGTGTAGAAGCCAGATGACTTGGTGGTTCTTATTTTGGGGCTGTGTTCAGTCAAAGTCTTAAATCCAAGACTTTCTTGAAAACATGTGTTCTGGGTGCCCTTGTACAGTATCTTCATCAGTCTTTGCAACGTGGGCATCACGTCTGCTTGGACCTGTCCAAGGACCAGGGACCCTTCTTGCTCAGGTAACTGTGGTGTGGAGATAACAGAAACCATCTTCATCAACAAATACGAGGTGAAGTGGATTTGCACGTCATATGTAGATGGAACCGAAGAGGTCACCTGTCTCAGCACTTCCCTGGATTTTGGAGAAGTCTCCTCTAAGGTTTGGCTATTTCTGCCTGATCTTTTGACGTGTCCCTCTTCTCTCCGCAGATATGCCACCGCCACTGCTGCCGATGGACCTCAAAGGGGAACCTGGACCTCCTGGAAAGCCTGGCCCAAGAGGCCCTCCTGGGCCACCTGGCTACCCTGGGAAGCCAGGCACTGGCAAACCAGGACTTCATGGCCAGCCAGGTCCTGCTGGCCCACCTGGCTTTTCTGGCATTGGCAAACCGGGCATCCCAGGGCTTCCTGGCAAGGCAGGGATGAAAGGGCTGCCGGGGATGAAAGGTGAGCCTGGGATAAGAGGAGACCAAGGGCCAAGAGGTTTGCCGGGCCCACCGGGGTTGCCAGGACCAGCAGGCATCTCTGTTAATGGAAAACCAGGCCCAGTGGGCAGCCCAGGCCTCCCAGGATTCCGAGGGGAGCCTGGGGCAAAGGGAGAACCTGGCCCACGCGGCGAGCGGGGCATGAAGGGCGAGAACGGAGTGGGGAAGCCAGGGCTGCCAGGGCCGCGCGGGAACGTGGGGCCCCCTGGGCCAGCCGGTCCTCCTGGACCGGTGGCCATTGGGAAGCCTGGACTGGATGGATTGGCTGGCGCTGCAGGTAGTAAAGGTGATGCGGGGCTTCCAGGGGAACCGGGGCCTGTTGGGCAGCCTGGGCCAGTGGGCCCTCGTGGCCCCCCGGGTGTGGATGGAATTGGCATACCAGGGGTAGCCGGTGTGCCAGGCATGCAAGGGCCCATGGGCCCCAAAGGGGAGCCCGGTCTCCGGGGCCTTCCTGGGATGCCTGGGCCAACAGGATACGGGAAGCCAGGACTGCCTGGCTTAAAGGGAGACCGCGGACAACCCGGCATACCGGGAATTATTGGAGACAAAGGGGAGCCAGGAATGGATGGCGAGCCAGGTGAGATGGGGCCCCCAGGCATTATTGGGCCTCCCGGTGCACCTGGCTCCATGGGCTTGCCAGGCAAACATGGCATTCCTGGTCCCAAAGGTGAAACTGGACCGGGCGGGCCTGCGGGACTACCAGGCATGCGTGGGGACCAAGGGCCCAGTGGTTTCGTGGGGAAGCCGGGGATTCCTGGGGAGAGAGGACTTCCTGGTCCACAGGGGATGCTTGGTCCCATGGGCCCCAAGGGGGAAAACGGTTTCATGGGACTTCCAGGGGTTCCTGGGCCCCCTGGCCCCATGGGCGGAAAGGGGGATTCTGGAATCCCGGGGCAGCCAGGCCTCAGGGGCCCGTCGGGAATACCTGGATTGCAGGGCCCTTCTGGGCCAATGGGCCCTCAAGGTTTACCAGGCCTGAAAGGGGAGCCGGGCCTGCCAGGGGCCCCAGGAGCTGGCAAAGTAGGGGAGCCAGGCATCACAGGGCCCATTGGGCCACCAGGGGTTCCTGGTAACCCTGGATTAAATGGGGTGCCAGGGCCCCCGGGCCCACCCGGCCCCCCAGGTGCGCCAGGAGTGTTTGACGAGACAGGGATTGCGGGCCTCCACTTGCCAGACGGAGGAGTGGAGGGAGCTGTGCTGGGGAACGGCAAGCCTGGGAAGCCGCAGTACGGCCGAGGGGAACTGTCTGCCCAGATGGTGCCTGCCTTCACTGCCATCTTGACCTCACCGTTCCCAGCTTCAGGAATGCCCATAAAATTCGACAGGACTTTATACAACGGGCACAATGGCTACAACCCAATGACGGGGATCTTCACTTGCCCCCTCTCCGGCATCTATTACTTTGCTTATCACGTCCACGTTAAAGGAACTAACATCTGGGTGGCACTTTATAAAAACAACGTGCCTGCCACCTACACCTATGATGAATACAAAAAGGGCTACTTGGACCAAGCTTCCGGTAGCGCCGTGCTTGAACTCAAGGAGAACGACCAGGTCTGGGTCCAAATGCCATCGGATCAAGCCAACGGCCTGTACTCTACTGAATACATCCATTCTTCTTTTTCTGGATTCCTCCTTTGTCCCACATAACGGCTATTGGGCACATCGCTTTTCATCCACTTTAGCCATAAACTTGTCTTTAAAAAACACAATGCAAAAAACAAAACAAAAAATACAAGTCACTGGGAAGCTGGTGCACATCAATGGTGTGGAACCATTTTGACCAAGCCAAGGAGTCAATATGAGGAAGAGAACTTGGTTGTTGCTGTACCATCTTTGAATTTGGAATTTAGTTCACCCCAGTGACTGCACATCCGCTACAGATGCCAACCTGGGGATTAGCTACCAGTCAATTCTCTTTGGACACACAGAAGGCATATGATAGATGGCAGTGCTTGGGGAGCTGCATCCTACCACAAAAAAAAGTTGTGGATTTCTTTGGTCAGCTTAAGGCATCTCCTTACAAATTTAGCATTTGTTCCCATTTCAGCTTTCTGTTTCAAATGTGATTTGAGTCATTCTCTTGTGACATAATGAAAACACAAAGGGTTGAATTGTCAAATTGTGGAATGCTTTGCATAAGCACCTTTTATACAATGCTCAACATGTCGTTAAAGCATCCCATCAGAGGCATATAAAAAAGGATAGCAAATGAAACCTATTCCAAAGACTTCTGAAAGCCCCTGTAAAAACAGGATTCCATAAAATACTTGTGTTTGATAGCTTATCAGTGAACCATGTATCTAAATGCCCAGCATGTTTAAGTTAGCCATCTAAAATCCCATGGCTGTGTGAAAGCTGTCGTCTGCCAGTCCTGGGATAAAGGTACTTCAGTTGCTACCAGCTTAACTGGGGAAAGCTTGAATTGGAGCCTCAAAAGTGCCGGAAAACAGTGGTTTTTCTTCAACTTTTTGTGGAGGAAAGTTGGAAATACTCGTTCCCCTAAAATTTTTGATTTAAAAAAACAGAGTTCATAGTAACTTTCAATTCAGTCATTCCTAGAATGGTGCTATTAGCTAATTAATGTTAGCTACTTAAGAAGTTTCAGTATTGTGCAATATCGATAAAAAGTTGCAACGTGTTGCATGCAAAGATTCCTGTGACATAGGAATAAGTTTATGGTCTTTTTTTGCCACTTGATCTCAGTAATGCTTGAAATGTCACCTGTTTGACTCTGGGTTACAAGGTTATTTTGAGATGGTAGGCATGATTGTGTCTATGTGAATGGTTTCCCTGCAATCAATTCTTTTTGGCCTGTACATTGCTTTCATAAATGATAATGCATATCCTTAAATTACTAAAAGGAGAACTCTCTAATTAGGGAGAAAGAGCGTGCTCTCTGTATAGTCCTGGTAGGAAGAAAATAGATGGCATTTAACTAGTCTTTCAAGGGTCCAGGATGTCAGCAATATATGGCCAGAGTAGCTTGGTGCAATTCTCCAGGTTTACTGCAGACAGATGTATTTAAAGAACATTACGAATACCATTACCACTGAGTTTGTGAACAGGTATCTTAAGATGGCATTTGAGAGAAAAACACCACGATCTGGATTGCAAAAATATCCAAACCAGAATAAGGAAGTTGGGTCACCTGCTGCTTGATCTGTACTGCCCACTGCCTCTTACTAGGTTTGCATGGCTAGGGAAGGAAAAGGGCCACTTGCCATTTCGTTCCATCCTTCTGCCATTCCACCATTTCATTCCATCATTCCATCATCATCCCATTGGGCATAAGTTGCTGTGCCATCTGAACTCAATAAGGGTAGCTGCAAATCACCCTAGAACAACCCACAAATGGCAGTGTCTGGAAGCCACCTCCATCATCCTCATCACTGGGTTTAGAAGACATACCTGGTGCATATAAATATACAAACAAGGTGATGGTTTCTTTTCCTTCCTCAGTTATACGAATCTGGCCTCTTTCTTTCCTTTAACTTAAACTTGTTTGTCTGATTTAGACACAACAAAAGCATAGACCCAATAGTCCTGATTCCATCTGATGTTTTCTAAATTCCTGGAGAGGACGAGAATGCCAAAGGAACACATCCCTCGCAATAACATCTTTGATTTCACATTGGATCACAGCAGGCTAAAATCAAAGAAGCCAAGAGCACACATTTTCTATGTGCCTAATATTGGAAGGGGGATTCTAGATTTGTACTCTTGATTTAACTGTATTTTCCTATGGTGAAGAGCATTAAGCTTTTTTCTTTCTTTCTTGCACCATCAGATCAAAGAAAATGTGTTACTGTTTAACAAGGTCACATTGCCTGAGGTGGAAAGAGTGGTGGATAAGTACTCTAACAGCAGTTGAAAACTGCATACATCCAACTTTTGCTCCTGGGTGCCTTGTACACAATTTATACCGTGTTCTAAAACAGAGCTAATCTCTTTTTATTTTTTCCTTTGTAGATCTGTCATTTGTGTTCTGGCTGGTAAGACAGAAAACACAATGACAAAATATGTACTTATCTCCAAATCAAGAAGTATTAAATTGTTCAGTTCCATAGGCAATGTTTTGCAGTTTAACCATTCTCCTCTCATACACAGCATAAACCTCCTGCATTTATACAACTTTAAAAACTTTTTAACATAGCATACCAAAAAGCACCATTATTACACACAGGAAAATGAAGCATGGGCTGAAGAGGCTGATCGGCAAGACATGGGTTAGCTTATTTTTATGGATGCATTGATGTTTGTCTGTGACAAAAGTTGGATCTTATTAGATAACATGTGGGAATAAGGTTTCAGTCAGCAGAAAGATCAGGTTTGGAAGGTTCTTTTAACTATGCATTACAATATGCATTTTTATATACCAGTTCTTTTTTTAAAGAAGAAAATGCCTCTAGTATCTTCATTTCTAACCTAGTATATAGAGGGTTTTTAGTTTTGTAAATACTTATGTTACATGCACTGTTTCACAGTAAATTCGGTTTTTAAATGCACTCTTATTTTGTGATCAAAAACTGGCCTTCACTTCTGAACTGAAACTACAGTACTTGATTGTATTGACCCAACATCAATAAATCTTATTTTACAAAGATTCATTTGCATTTCAAGTTACCGCCTGCAAATATCAAGCACACCTAAGTAGTTTCGGTCCTAATCTTTAGAGCAAACCTGATCTTTGATTGTCTCTTGTGAAATTAAAGAAAAAAGGCTGAAGGTTTTCAAGCCAACCAGAATGCAAAAACCTAACCCTGCTTCCCACACCTGTTCGCTTCAGCACTGCAGCATTTTAGGACTGGGCTTTACTTTTGACATGTGGCAACTCCAACTGGATTACTTCCTTCCTTAAACTCAAATGTAGAATATTCTTGAGAACACAATTCTGTTCTTCGGTAGAGTTGGTGGAAGCGTATGTGCCTTTCCCTCTTGACTCACCCAGTGTGCCTTTGCCCTGCTTCCGCCAACAGCAGGCAGTCCAGTGTGGATAGAAACATACTGCACAGTCATTTTCTGGATTAAAAAAATGGTTAGGGCCTAGGAACACATGTCTTCCTAAACATTGCCATGTTCACAGATAACTGCTGGCGTATCTGTAGGGGAACATCCAATCTAACCTTTTGGTTTATACTGTAGGCAGTTGATTTTAAATACAGGAATAGCAACACACATTGCTGGTATCAAGGATATGCGTGAAATTAGATTCCAAGAATTGCTCAGTCAACAAGAGTAACAGTTCAGTTTTTCTCTTCTGGCTATTGCAGCTACACAGAAAAACCACAAACAGCTTCTCTAACTATACTTGATGAATTCCCACCATCAAGTTAGTTGAAACACCATGTTTAAAACCTTGCCCTCATTTTATTTCCCAAGCACAGGTCCTCATTCTTCCTCAGCATTCCTCAGAATGCCATCAAGCATTCCTGAGTGTTTTGGGTTGAGAATGTCGGTCAAATCACTAAGAACACCCTAAGGTACAAAGACTTAGGCATGGCAAACTAAGAGTGCTGTTTGAATCCTGCTGAGATTTAGAAAGTCTCAAAATCAGCTCAAGAGGAGGAGAGAAAAGGGATGGGGGAGAGAGACTATGCATGGAAGCAGCAAAAAGCAATTGGTGCTTTTGAGTACTTGGTTATGCCAGGAATTTTGATCAGCCACTTGGTCCTTCCTTGAGCATGCAGATGATTTGCACCTCTGGAGTGTGAAGGAGCAGACGTGCCTTCCTCCAGTTCAGGCCTGCTGGCAGTAGAGGTTGTACAAGCTGTCGGCCAGTGCCTCCGTCTCCTCAAAAGATTCACAGCTGTGCTTCCAACTCTGGGGCACCTGTTCCTCCCCATAATAAGCCCCAGCGATGGCCCCAGCCATGGTTGCAATTGTGTCTGTATCCCCACCCAGTGAGATGCAGTAGATAATAGTCCGTTGCAAGTTGTTGAAGTCCTCTGGGATATCTGGGTGTGACTCCATGCAGCGCAGGAAGGAGTAAATAGCAGTGGGGACCGAATGCAAAGCCGCAACACCATTGCCTAGTGAGAAGCAGACAAATCCACTTAGTGGGCAAGAGCAAAGGTATCGAGCCTGCCCTTGCAAGCTCTTACTCGCTTCAAGATTAATAGCACTAGGGAGGCAGGAAGGATTGCGTTGATAAATGCACTGCTCATACTCCAGTGTCTCCCAGAGCGGTACAGAACTCTGCCCATTTTCCAGCCCTGGTCCCTGCAGAGAGAGAAGTCTGCAAGGCGCTCCCAGTGCTGGACTTCAACCTCTCCCCAGTAGCACCAGTGTCGAGCGCTTGAGAACACTGCACTGCAGAAGAGAGTGGAGGATCCACCCCCCTCCCCCCCCCCCGGGGAGGGCCCAGACCTCACTCTCCACAGCAGTGGCAAGGAAGAAGCCACGAAGGCATGGCTTCGGGTCCCACAGCCATGCCATGCCATGTTACTCCATGAAATGCACCAGCTAAGTGCATGGTCTTGCACAGCACAGTAAGCAACCCTGCTTGCGAGGTGCCTGACAGTTGTGTGGGGGTCTCACAGGTGGAGGAACCTCACAGGTGGAGGCCTCACAGGAACACCAAGGTTCACCCCCTCTCTGTTAGTGGCAGCTGGCAGGGCAGTGAAGGGAGGGGTGGAGCAGGGCTGCTGAAAGCCCTCAACTTACAAGTAGACCTTATGAGCTGTGGCAAGGTCTGCACCGCCAGTCACAATGGGCAACTCCACTGGGAGCAGCAAAATCTGACTGTGAAGCCCAGCTGGCTGCCTCCAACAGCCGTCTCCAAATGCTGCTTGGGAACTTTGGGGCGGCTTTTGTGGGCACTCTCCCAGAGCCACTTGACTGGAAGAGCCAGGATTTCTTGATGCTTTTGCCAAGGAGCTTGACAGCGATTCAGGGTAACCCCTGGGCTTGCCGTGTTGTTAAGTTTTGCAGACACAACAAGCCCAGGGACGGCTACCAAACCCTACAAGCCACGACCTCTCAGTGTGGCTTGTAAGCCTAGAAACTGCCCACTAACTGCCCTTCTTGTTTTGTCATCTCTTGCTAGGTGTTTTCAGCATATGATTATTTGTAGTGTGCTTTCTCTGAACAAGGAAACTATATTTCTGGCCATCAGTTGGCTCTCAACATCCATGTTCTTAGGCACTGGAAATTCACTAGATTTTTTGAAAAGCTACTGATGTTTACAGCATCAATCCGACTGTCCCAACACCTATAGTAATAAGTTCCCTGAATCAAGGAAGCACTGTGTGAAGACACACATTCTTGCCTTAAACCTCCTGTAGCTCAGTTTTACTAGAAGAAAGCTCTCCTCCACTGCCTCTTCTCCCTTTGGATGAACCGTCCTTCACACACACACACCAAACCCTCTTTTTATTATAAACAGGAATGTTTGATCTTTCTATTCATTCCCCCTCCAGGGCAGATCACTCCATTAATTACATACTAGGATTTTATACCTGCACACATCACAGATCAGATAGACTGTTTTCTGGTCCCAACACTGGGAGGCAGGGTCAAGCACAGGAATATCCTTACCTAATTCTAGCACCACATCTGATTTGGATACAGTGCTTTGTTCCAGAAATTCTTTGATCTTCTTCAGACGTTTTGAAAAAGGGTATTCCTCGTAGCCCAGCCTGAAGAGAAGAAAGCCCAGTCAGCCTGGTGCCTCTGCATGCCACTGCCCCCTTGTGTTACATTCAGGTATAAACAGAAGCTCGCTCCCATGCTCAACCTACTCACATTCGAGCATCCACAACAGACTTGTCATCGGCTTCCACAGCCTCCATGTGACTGATCAGCTGCTCCAGGAACTTGTCCCGACTCAGCTCACCCTGGAGTGCGTAGTGAACTGCCAAGGCCTGCAGTATAGCTCCATTGTAGCCCAAACTGTTGGCGTGGGTCAGCTCTGCACTCAGTTTTGCAAACTGCAGAGGCAAAAGACAGAGTGGGAAGAGCTGTGCTTGAAAAGTGAAAATACTACTAGTAAGCCTACTATGGGCTTACTCCAGATGCACCCCAAGTTGTGTGCTGTGTTACCTGACTAGCTTCACTAAGAACCTCCCTCCAGGAGCTAATTTCATGACGTTCAGTTCTAAAACGGCTCCCAACCAGCAGGGGGAACGGTGGCAGTGAGGAATCCATGCCAGAGCACCTGCCGTGATCAGGTGGCACCAGCTCACGATTCATGCAAAGCCTATTTCCCCGTTGGGGTACATGAGAGCAGTGCAATTTCTCTTGTGCTAAAAATGTGACCCTGGGTTCTACACAAAAGTAGGGGGAGTTGGAAAGACAATGTGTGCAGGGTAACAGCCCTATAAAAGGAGAGGGGAGGCTCATCTGCTCAGCATGACTCCTCTGAAAACAGTACTGCAAATTTAGCATACACTGGAATATGTACCATGGAAAAAACAGCATATAAAAAAGCCGTGATACGACTGGTCGGAAGAAATCCTGCACAGAATGACAAAAATGGTGCGAGGAGGAGAGTTGGGGTGAGTGTCACGTGACATGCTTGTGAGTCAGCCATTACAAAGCCAGCAAAAATGCCTCGTACTGCTCACCCTGTACTATTTGCTGCCCATGGAGTTCAGCTATATGGTAACCGTGGCATCCACTCCTGTCGCCACCGTCCAGAACACATGTGAGAGGGACAGCTGCCTTCCTCACAGACCTGCAGTTCTTCCGAGCCCAAGACTACTCTAACCCTAGGCAAAACCGCAAACTACCCCAGAGGTATTGGCTTTTCCAGAAGGAAAAGGGCCAGAAGTTGCAAACCTTATGGAATAACCCACCCACACTGCAACCAACAAGTGAATTTAAGTGAAGCAGAGAGGTTACAGGATTTTTAGACTGCCACGAGGTTGTTGCAAAGATTACTGAGATACTGGCCCACTAGAACACAACACTTGTACACCTCCAGGCTTATTAAGAGCAGAGAGGCAAACTAGGCTGTAGTCTGTGAAGACCTTTCAGCATTATACAGACACTGTGCAAAAAGTTGAAACAGATCAACACACCTTTTTTACATCTTGAATGTTAGAGTACGCTAGCGAAATGCCTGCCACTCGCATGGCACCGCCGTTCCCGTAAGAGCCTTTCCCATTAAACTGTTGCCTGGCTGGCTCAAACACATCTCTGCATTTGGGGCTCAGGAGCTTCTTGAATACGGTCACCACGCCAGCTCCATAGGTCCGGTCAGGGTCCTTCTTATATTCCTCAGCAAAGCTGCCAGGGGAAGACTCGGTTACAGAACTCTCTACTTACGTTATGGACAGCTGCTAACGATAAGAAAGGTCCAGCGCCTAGTTAGTCCATGCATCAAGCACAAAGGGTAAATCTGGAGGAACTGTGGGCCACCTTGCCCAGCAATGACAAGCACTCTGACCAAGTGGATTAATTAATTAGTTGATTAACCCCCTTAATCCAGTTAATGCTCATAGATCTATTCTGACTTCTAAGACTCAAGTTCTTGGTGTAAATGGATCCATCTTGGGCTTCTCTCAATACCTCAGGCCTGCCCCCAGCTGTGCTCTTTCCCACCCCTCCGGAAGGCACATGCCAAGCAGCAGCTACGATGCGCCCTGAAAAACACACCTCTCTCATGGAAAATAGTCAGATGAGAATCAGGTATTTTGTGAGATAAGTGTGCAGATGCCTAACACTGTAGAGAGGGGGAAATTCTTTAAACCTTGCACATGGAGATGTTTGTGGAAACCTTCACCACTTTTGCCAAGCATGTCCTGCAAAATGCCTCCAGGACAGCACGTCATTCAAGTTACGAACGGGAAAGCATGCAGGAAACACTTCATGAACCTATCAAGCTGTGCTGCACGGAGCCAGACCTACTGGTTCACAGCTTCATCTACCTGCTGGACACAGTCAGCGGTTGTCCAGTGCCTCAAGCAGGGAGAGGCCTTTCCCAGTCCTTCTACCCAGGAGCTCAAGTCGAGAATGAAACCACCGTGCTTACCGCTTTGCCATATCCACT
The DNA here is from genome assembly GCF_004798865.1 of Varanus komodoensis. NCBI lineage: Eukaryota > Metazoa > Chordata > Lepidosauria > Squamata > Varanidae > Varanus > Varanus komodoensis. The sequence continues at coordinate 4,291,185 of NW_025335440.1, forward strand.
TCATCAAAGTCCCGCCTGGCCAAGAGTGACCTCACTATAGAGTGCGCCATGGCTGTGTCGTCACTGTAGCAGAGGGTTCCTAGTAAGAGAAGACTAAGCATGCAGTGGACAAGCACATCAAGAACTTCACTGCCTCCCACTGAGCTCCTGATCACTCTCTGTGTGTGCTTCCAAGAGATGGTTGTTATTGGGACAGAGGGAAACTTATTCTTTGCCTTACTCACCACACAGATGCTCTACCCTATTCACTTTCAATAGGTGGATTGTGATCCAAAAGCAGTTAAGTTGGCTCTCTGCAACTTATGGTGGGCTAGACCAGGGAATGCACTACCAATAGCTTTATTTACTCTGAACTGTTCAGAATTCATTTTTTAAAAGAAGCACAGAGGCAGGTTAACCAAGATGCATTTCTGAATTTCTAAGAGTTATGTTAAAAATTAGGTGAGGTCCCCTCACCCCTTCAAAGCAAGCTGTACTAAGAATAACAATCTCCTAGATTAATGTTCTTGAATGCAGGCCACTGGTGGTCTTAACTGGCTGAAGTGCAGCCTTCCACCTTTCTCCACCTCAGGCAATAGACTGAGAAGTCTAGTGGGAGCCCAGCTACCTCCACCTTTCCACCACCCAAAGAAGAGACGGGGTCTGCTTGCCCAGCTGACTTCCAGTTGCAGTCATACTGCTGCAGTTACAAGAAAACCTTCCTCCTTCCTCTCTCCTTTCCCGTAATTGTCCCTGCCATCACTTGTTGACTCACTCAGGGCTTTTCTTAGCCTGCTATGCTGGTTTTCCCTCCCAGTTCCCTCCTTCTAACTGGTGTAAGTAGGAGACGTGGGTGCAAAGCAATGGCAGCAAAGGAAGGTGTTGGGGCAGCAAGAGCAAATATGCTAACTTTGCTGTGACACAGCAGACTCTGGGGAAGGGAGACTAGAGCATAGTAAAATTCTGCTCCTTAGAAGCAGCCGTGACTCAAACATTAAGCAACCCTTCCTTTTCCTTCATTTTTCTTCGCAAAGGAGTCCCTCAGAATTATGTCCTGATTTTTCCAGTTCTGTGCATTATTTCTCTCGTCCCAACTCCTCTCTTCTCTTTAATTTAAATTATGTACAATTTCATAGCTCAAAGAATTTCACAGGGCTGAAGCATATGCAGTTCCCCTTCCCACCTGCCTATGAGCTCTCCCATCCGCTTCCTAAAAAATGCCAAAACCTGCTAATCTAACCTGTTTTAACCTGCTCAAAGGTATTTTTGAAGGGACTAGCTAGGAATTCTTCCACATGTACATAATTGAAAATACTATTGCTGTGGCTCTTCCACTGAAATACTTTTTTGCAAAATGGTTCCCCTCATGAAAACTAGCAATGAATCACTGTCTCGCAGAATTAAATCACAGCAGCCCTGCTTCCTTTGGCTGAAGGAGGCAATTTGCTTAAGCCTACAATTCCCATCAGCCTTAGCCAATCATAAGTTGTAAGCCAAGAAATCTGTTGGAACACAAGTTGTCCACCCCTGCTGTACGCATTGTCAAAAGGCATTACAATGTGTTCCATATTTTGCATTCGAGGATTCAGAAGAAGTACTACTGTTGGTGGAAAGGAAGGCTTAATTAGTGTGAACCATGAGTAACCAATGCCGTAAAATACAAATGTACCCTAAATTCTTGTAACAGCAGCCACCACACACAGGTCAGCCCTCTTAAGTTAGTATCACAGCAAGACCCATGAGGGGATTTTCCGCACCTGCACTTGCACAGGATCGCCCCCGAATCAGCACAGCGGCACTCCCCACGCGCAGGATGGCACCCGCAAAAGCCGACGGGGTGTGTGCTCGCCCCCCCCCCGGCATGCTCAGGATCGCGCCCCGCGCCATGATATCGCAGCAGCTGCATGGGGGGGAGGGGTGCTCCCGAATTACCCGCGGGCTGCCCCCGCCCCCGAGGTGCCTGATCAGGGCGCCCCCCCCCCTCCCCCCCCCGCAACCCCCCCCCCCAGGGGCAGCCAGCGCGCTCCCGCCACGCCCGCCCGGCCGATGGGGAGCAGATGCGCTTACGCGGGCCGCGGCCGGGTTCCGGGCGCTCCTCATCTGCGGCAGCCTTGGGCGGCCGCAGTCCCCGCACGAAGCGCAGCAGCTCGGCCAGGTCCACCACGTCGAAGGCCTCGAAGCCGCCGCCCAGGCAGTCGCCCAGCAGCGCGCCGAGCAGGCAGCCCCGGAACCGGCCCCGGCTCCGGCCCAGGACTGTACCCGCCGCCGCCGCCGCCGCCGCCATCTTGGCGCCGCGGCCCTGGCTGAGGGACCTCGCCGCCCGCCCGGGCCCCACGCCCTCTCGCGGAAGACGCCCAGCGCGGAGCATTCGCACGTGCGCGGGGCGGCCGCAGGTGCCGCGGGAGCCGCGCGTTAATCCGTCGCGGAGCCTGGTGGGGGCAGCCTAAAAGCTGGATCTGCGCGACACAGGAAAACCGATGCCTCGATGGGGGAAAGCCCTGTAGCTCCTGGCATGGCTGGCTGGGGAATGCGGCGGGCCGTAGGACTGGCCTCCTGTCTGGACCGTGCACAGGTTTGAACCTGTATCTCCCACCTTTTTCTTTTTAAGAGCTCAGAGCGGATTACACCTTCCTGCTGCTGTCCATTTCATCCCCACAATAACCCTGTGAGGTAGGCTGGGCTGAGTGTGGCTGGCCCAACGTCACCCAGTCGGTTCCATGGCTGAGCAGGGACTACAGTGCACATCACTCGAGTCCCAGTGCCGCACTACGCCACACTGGCTGTCTTTTATATTAGCATATTAGCATAGAATTACCCTTATTCATGTTGTTACTGCTTATAACCAGAGTTAGACCTGCAGGAAGGGGGTTGGCTCTGGGTACTGACGAGTTGATTTCTGGCCCTGGGAGCCCATTTTGAGTGCCAAAGGCAAGGTCTGGAAAGGGTGAAATAGCCACCAAATGGATATGATTTCTTGGAACGTATGCAGAGTTCGTATCCCCTTCACTTCCAAGTAGTCTGCCCAGCATATAGGGTTTTTTTCTGTCTAAGCATGCATAGAGTAGCACCACAATGGCTTAACAGTAGGCTAACTGAGCCACTGAAATCATGAAAGTAGATTTGTGTTTGAAATAATGTCTATATCTGCATGAGCTCCAGATCTGGTACTAAAAACCACACATTCATGGGCCAAGCATATACTCACAGGTGATCAGTTCCATCTCCACCTTTCTAAGCCCATGCTTTACTCCTGGCTCTAGTTGCTGGACCTTCTGCAGTTCTAGAAAAAAGCAAAGTTGATTCCAACAGCCTAGAATCTTGTCAGCCATTGCTTTGAAACAGGGCAGTAGTGCCCTCACACATTTTGATTCATTAGGCTTGGCACACTAGTCAAACCGGCTGAAATTCACCCGCTGCCCCCTCCCTGCTTTGACTAACAAAAAGGCCCCTGCATTCACCTGGGTTCTACCTGCTGACCAAATGGCACTGGGAGTGCAGATTAGCAGCCATCACACTTCATCAACATGTATACCTGCTCCTATGAAGGAGTACTGCTCAGGTAAATGCTGAGATGCCCATACATATATTTTTAGTACAACCATGTTTACTTGGAACAACTAGGAAAAGTACTGAGGCTAAGAGGAAATATTTGTGAGGACCCTGGGAAAACTTAAGTGCCTGGAGTGGTAGGGGACACGCAGTGCAGCTCTAAGGTTATCTCCCTTGACTCTTCTGAAATGAGGATGAGGATGAAAATGACAAATTTGGCAGCTTAGTGATAAACTAGAAGGGGGATTATCCCTGCACCTGAAGAGCAAAATTGTGTTTCGCTCCCTTTGTATCTCAGCATTTTGACAAGTTAAAGCATGCATTTATTTTTTCCTCTTGTCTTGCTCCTGTTAGCTATTAGCAAAAGCTGTATTACAGAAATATTTCCATCTCTGCAATTAAACCCTATGGTTTAATACACATTGCTTGTTTGTAGGTTCAGGGATAAGATAGGATTCTTGTTTAGTAGTTCTGGGTAATACTGATTGTGGAAATCAAGGTGCTTGATAGGCAATTTAACATGTTAGGGAGACAGAAGCCATAGCCAGTTCAAATATAATAGAAAATACAGAAAAGACCTAAACTCCATCCAGAGGGGTTACTTGCTGCACAATTCGAGAACTTTGGCCTCAGCTGTAGACATCATATTGTTTGAATGAGAGGCCAGACTCCTAAGCTAACAGACTTCCTGTGCCAGCTTCTGGGGTGATTATATATTGGAGCGTAGCATTAGTTGCAGTTAACAGGTTGGCTAAAGATTTAAGCATGCTGTCCCCCAGTTTCAGATGTATTTGGCATTCTGACTCACTTCAAAGCCAGGCAGCAAGTTTTAGTCATTATTAAAGGTAACAGTGTGGAAGACAGACATGTCCTAAATCACTGGGAAATTCTTCATGGATGCTATTGAAAAAAAGCATGAGCTGCGTATCCAGTATTTTCCAGTACCTTGTGCTCTGTGTTAACCCTCTTCCCAACTCAACAAAAAACAGCATTAGTTGCATTTGAGATCATTTGAGACCCTGATGAAAGTGCCACAGGCAAGATAAATGCTGCATATAAAAAAATCTCATTTAAAATATCTTCCATGTACCTTGTCTCTGCATAACAACAGTTTGGCCTATTGGCTGTTTGCTGGAGGTTTTAGCTAAGAATCTTAGTTTTAAAAAGAGACTAAGATTATCTGTATTGAACTTTCTTTTCCTTTATTTGGGGCACTTTTGTTCCCCATATGACTATTCCTGTGGAGATTCTAGGATATTTTTGTGCCATGGGCTTGACTCGGGGTGTGGGGGAGACTGTAAAAGCTGGGTGACCGAAATTTGGGGCTGTTTTTGACTAGGCATTTTATGACAAGGTCCTAGAAGGATATATAGTTCTGTTGTTGTGGGCCATCAAGTTTTCTCTGACTTATGGAGACCCTGTGAGTGAAAGCCCAACAAAATGCACTGTCCAGGACATTCCTGCTCAGCTGTTCTAAATTCAAGGCTGTGGCTTCCTTTATGGAGTCAGTCCATGTCTTCTTTAGTCTTCCTTTCAACTTTCCTTAACATGATTGTCTTCTTCAGTGAGTTTTTCACCTGAGAAAAGATTTCTGAAACACATTGGGCATACAAATAAATCTTATTTTGGCAAATAGAAGTCTTTCCTCTTTGTTTTCCCTTTTCAGTACAAGAGAATTTCTCATTTAAATTATTGTGAAAGCTTTGCAAGAGTGCTAATAGCCAGACAAAACCTGTAGTGTTGTTTGTTTAGTAGTTGTAAACTTTATTGCCATATCAAAGCTGTACGTGTCAAATAAGGGGCAATAATACAACTCTGGAAGCAGACCGGGGGAAAGAAGGATAAGGAAATTCAAGTAATTTAACGTAAAACATGTCAGCTTGGCTTGGCATGGAAGCAAGGCACTGGACGGAGATTTAGTGCTATTTTACCAAACCAATTCTTCCTTTGTTCAGATACAGTTTGTTGAATACTATGCCAGCTCCAGCTGTCGGCTCTTGAGGGGTGATAGGGTACGGTTGGTGGTTCGATTGAAGGTGTCCACCTCAGGCACAAATTTCTCAGCAGGGACTGTCAGTTTCCGCCTGCCATCCATGCATTTGTTATCCAGCATCAGGGAGTTGGTCTTGTAGCCAATGTCTGTCTGGATGCGGTACAGGTGTTTGTAGAGAGCATCCAAAGCATCCCTGTGAAAGGCCAGGAATAGATGATCAGGGGCTTGTCGCTTTCTTGTCTGAGGTGAAGCTTGCAAGCGCCTACTGTCTGTACAAGAATTGTTCTAGAACAGAACCACACGACCACTGGCATACTGATATAGTTCTGTGTGATTCAAATGGGATTAAGTCATGTGGAACTGGGCAGAGAGAAGACAGTTGAATTTTCAACTGGAGGATCTTTGCATCATTATCTTTTTAAACATGTATGGGTGGGTTCATAAGGACAAGTAACCATAACAGAAGAACAAGCATTTCTCTCCTTGTTGAAAGGTTTCCCTGTAAATGGTCAATTTTAAGGACATGATGCTTTCCTTACAAGAATTTGCACTAGTGTGAGAAATAAACAGTGTATTCCATTGGTAGGGAGGTCCCTTGAATGTATTTTTCCACAGGTACATTGTTAGGGCCAGAGTGTTTATGCGGCTTCCTAAAAGTCAGTTAGCTGGCAGAACAGATCCTAATCTTACTTCAGAACAGATAAATACTGGTTTATATTTTTAAGAAGTTTTTGTTTCCAATGTCAAAAGTGTCTTTTTGACCATAATATTGCTTAAAATAAAATGTCATCTTAAATACAAATATGATAAACCTCATACCTGCAATTTAAAAAAGTTACCAAACAGAGAAAGAGTTGAAAGCTGATATTCTATGTAAAAAAAAAAAAAGAACTATAAGCACATATATCTTTCCTGAGCTTAAGCATTATAAATATGGTGTTTCTTGTATCTGTTACTATCCGGCCTATAGCACATCATTACAGGTGTTATATTTCATCCTGTATTTATCACATCAAGATAATCAGACTCCAGTGACTACCAGCTTCTCCTTATGGAAAGTGATACATAGTTCCACATTGTGAAAGACACCATTTAAGATGTATTCTTCTAGGCCAGTTCTTTTCATCTGAGTGCCCTTCACCTATTTTGGACTATACCTCTTTGGATTGCTACCCCTTGTCCATGGTGGTTCTGTCTAATGCATGTTGAAGTCCAAAACATCTGGAGGGCAACAGATTGAAGAAGGATGTGCTGTGCTATGTAATGAAAGTAGCAGGCACTTTTTAGTAATGTGTGGAATGCCTTTCTGCTATCGTCTCTTCTTCCAAATTTTATTTAGCTGTGTTAAGCAGTTTTACATTTTGTATGTCTTAACATCTGTTCAGAAGCCTTGAACCTTATGTGTTTGTGTGCATGTGCAGGGGCTGATGGTGGAGGGAGGAGTCCAATAAATTTAATAATCACTACCAGTATTACTTACTGATCCCAAGGCACCCTTTAGCTTCCCCAAGAACAAATCAACCTTAAAGATAGCCTATTCTCTTTTCACTGTTAAACGGGAGGGGGCAATAGCCAAACATACTGGGACTGCGCCAGCTTCTCTTTCAGTGCAGCAATTGTGCCTTCTAGCTGATGGACTTCATCTGTCAAACCGTGCTGGGCCTGCGAGTCAAAGATAAGAGGGGCTGTCAGAGCTCACAACCACCAAATGCTAGTCCTGTTAGTTAAGCATGATTAGCCCCAAGTTGTGACTCCTGTGGCTTGGGCTATGCAAAGGACGGCAAGAACCTGAAAGAACACGATCCTTAAATCACACAATTTTGCCTCTCACATCCAACATCATGTATACGTGGACAAACCCAAGCATGAAGTTGTTAAAGCTTCCCACAAGGAGCCTCCGAAGACACAATACCTGGTCCTTCAGGGAAGTGTTGTGCCCTCTCTCAGCCTCGTCTTTCCACTCACGTGCAAGAACAGCCACTGTTTCTCTGTCCCATCAGTTCAAAGCTGAAGCCTGAAGGCTTGCTTTACCTGGTCACGGCAAAGCTCCATGTTGGGGCGGTAGGTCCGGGTTTCCAGGCGAGTGTGAGCCAGTTTCAGATTCCACACCTTATTCCGGAGATCCTCCTCCAAGCGACGGATGTCCTGCTCCATCTCAGCAATTTCTTCCAGGATCTGAGGAAAATCAAGGACATAATGGGGATAATGGCTCATTATCTGGAACACCATGCAAGGAAGCCCAGAAAGCACTACTGGTAGCTGAATTTTTCCCTAATAATTTAGAAAGCTGCTATGTACATTTGCAAGGGAAACCATAAGGATGTGCCTAGCTCAGCATACCCTGCTGCTCTCAAGTTCTCTCTTTTCCTACAGGTGCTAAAAGAAGGGAGAAGAGTTAGTGTGGATGTCCTCAGGATATGCGATGGACAAAGAATTGGCAGCATGCAATTGTACGCTCCTTAATTCTGTTGCTGTTGCCACCAGCCAGCTGCCATTGCATGGGAACTCAGAAATTAAAGCGGTTCCCATTCAGAAATGCGTTTGTTAAGCTTGAGGCTGGATTCTAATCTCATGTCAGTAGGGAGAATTAATCCTTCCATCTGAGGATCTACTGGAAGATAATATATATATATATAGAGAGAGAGAGAGAGAGAGAGAGCGAGCGAGCGCGCGCGCGCGAACATACATGTTCTTACAGTGTAATTCTGGATTCTTAAGCAGTTGAAAAGAAGACCCACCCACATCTAACATCCCGAAGTGCGAAAGAATCTTAATGAGAACAGGAATCCACATTCAGCATAGAACCATTCTGTATTTGTGCAAGTTCAACCTCATGGCTTTGCAAATGTGCAAGTTTTCAGCAACAACCAGAACACTTACATTCTTCTCTTGCCACCTCAGCTCATCAAGGGCCTTCTCCAAATCATGGATTCTCTTCCGGAAGGCAAATTCTGTGGCCACACGCTGAGCTTCTAGTTCATTGTCAGTCTGGAGGGAGATTTTTTCAGCAAGAGTTAAGTGGGAGAGTGAAATCGTACATTTATGTGGTGAACTTGGTTGGAGAGAGGCATCACCTCACAAACAGTACACAGGCATTTCTCTTTGCCCCGCTGTTTACTGGTCAGGAGGCTTCTGAAAAGCAAAAGCTGTCATACCTGTATTCCCATAACAGTCAACATCCAATGAAGACGGGGTATGAGAAACTGGACCAACATCATGCTGCTGAGTTCCATGGGTAAGTAGGGATTTGAAATTGATGCTATTTTTAAGATTTCATGTGTATAGATTATGGCTTTGCCTAATGGCTAATCAAGCACTAGATGTTCTGTAATTTTCTGTGGTCTTGGTCATTGGAATAGCACTGTCATAATTTGGACAAAGCTAAAGAATGCCGTCCTAGTTTTCACTTTGATGGTAAACTTGTATCTTTGCCTATAATAAACTTCTGTCAACCCTTTATTACAGAATGCAAGAAAAGATTACTGAACAGTTACATTTTCATTTTTAAAATGCCTCTGCTCAAAAAACTCGCATGGCAAGAAAGGGGTTTGGCTAGAATCTCTGTACCCAACATGTTAAGTTTCCACACGCAGGGAATGTTTTGTACATATCACCTCTCAAGCAGTATGAAGTGGCATGGCCCCGACATAGTTTTACCACCTCTGTGAGAAGTGAGCCACAATTACAATTTGCTTTTGGGGTGGGGTGGGGAGCTAAGAAATGGATGAATATGAAATATATTAGGCTCATATTTTCCCTCCAGAGGGATTTGATACAAGAACAGCAATTTTGCTTAGATTTTCAGATGCCTCTTTTTTCATGGTCCCATTCTGGGTTTTAGTTCTTATCAGTGCTGGAGGGTAATGCTAGATTGGGCTATGAAAGATAGCTAGGCTAACAGACAGAGTAAATGTTGGTCTTTTGATCTCATGTACGTTAACTAAAGCCTGATGGCATCCATAGTGGATCCCCCTGTGCTGCTTGCTTGGGCATGCACACGCCCTCTCTCTTCTCATATATATTACAGTTGCAAGCAGGGAATTTGCAAACTTATTTCCAAACATTTAAAGTGCTATGTAACTCAGCAACAGTATATCAATTTTCTCAAAAAGATTGCATCCCTCAGAAGCAGTTTACCCCTCACAAGATTTCATACTGGTTATTAAACATAGTTATTTCCCAGTAATTATTACAGTAGTTCTCTTTTATTAAAGTTAAACGATTATTAAAGTTCTCTTTTATTTTGTAGTTGTAAATTTTCCCCATCTGGAGTTCCAGGTTTTACTGTAACAAACCTCCAACCCTTTCCAAATCTATTAATCCTAAATTTGCGAAAGACAACATATAATCTTTTTTAAATACTGCTAGATCCTACAGTTCAATATACCATTCCTTTATCCTAGGTTCTGATTTTCAGTGTTAAGCTAACAGAAATCTTGCCTCTTGCAACACATGAAATAAAAGGATTTCATTATCTTCAGAAAGCATTCAGTGTAACAATGTCAGTTTATACCTTGGAATCTAAAGAATTATGTCATTGTGCAGTGTATTGTTGTAAACTGCCCAGAGAGCTTTGGCTATGGGACTGTGTAGAAATAATAATGCCAACAATAATATAAATCTAGGTTAGCAAATTCACTATTTGGATTTAATAAGCTACAAGCAATATTACTTGCAAGTCCATCAGCAGTGTAGAAAATCTTCTGCTTCTTCCACTCCACATTTTCAGCATATATCTGAATGACCTTGATTTTAGAATGTTCAGACTTTATGATTTTTTTTTAAAAAGGTTACCTTCAGGATAGATCCAGTACCATATTAATTTATTAATACCTGTTGTAGCATATTGACTAAAGCAAACTACAAATTGTGTACCTTTCTGTAAGTCAGCAGTAACCGAAGTAGCTTACCTGGGCAATGGTGAGTGCTATGGCTTCCCGTAACTCTGCAGCGGCTTTCATTTCTGCCTCTGCTCGGTCCTTGTTGTATTGGCTGTACTGGTCCCATTGCTCTGGAGTGAGTGTTCTGCAACAGTCAGAAGGATCAGCTGATATGGTCAGTTACAGTTGATGCTGCTTTCCATTTTTCTCTGTGCCTAGCTCAGACACCATAGTGGGCATGGTGGATTGTGAGATGTAATGCTGCAGATGTGCAAAAGAAAGCAGCGGCCCTACCAACAGGCGGATGCAGGCAGCTGCCTTACATAGCACTCCATAGCATGCTGGACTAGGAGGAAGATAAATCTGATCTCTGGGGCCCACCTCACTAGACAGCTCCTCTGCTTGAGCCACATCAGAGTGCGCAGGAGCTACACACAAGCGCATGACTGTTCTCGTCAACAGTTGTTGCATAGGAAAGTTTCCTAGTGGGGTGTGTACCTCCCTCCATTAATTAGTGAAAGCGGAAGTATCATTTGGATGTTCCTCCTCAGATAAAAGGCCCTGGGGGTCAAAGCTGGGCTCAGAAATATCATGATTTGCACTGTTGGAAAACAAAGCCTCTGTATCGCAACTGTCGGCATTTTTGCAAAAAATTATTGTCTGACTCTGGCCCTATATGATCCCTGCATAAGCTATAAGAGGACACTTCCGTGCATAATTAATACAGATCATGTTTCTTTACAAGAACTGAACTCAATTCAGAAAAATGCAACCAGCCCATTGTAGCCCAGCAAACTGTCTATTTGGAAAGAATGGGGGTGGGGGCAAGTTCCTTATATGGCTGATGCATAAGGGACACAGCTTTACCCAATCGGCACTTGAGTCGGGTTGACTTTGTACGAGATGTTGGGAGAGTTGGTATTGAGGGAAACACAGGTACGGTCAATTTCCAGGGCTTCCATTTTCCCACGATGGTCAAAGTTCACCTGTTGACGGGCCTCTTGCAATAGGCTAGGAATAAAAAGCAAAGGGGGAAAGTAAACATTAAAGGATTTGAGAGGGTACTTTAGTATCAGCCTCTCAGTTTCCTTCCGTTTTTATTTGTTTTAGTGAACAGCATTAGTAATTGCTGGTTCAGGTAATCGCTGGAAATGTAATAGTCTCCCTGAACCTAGATGACATGCTAAGCCATGGTCCAGTCAAAGGGCTGGAGGTACCCTTCACTGGTGTGATAAGGCCTGCTGCTCAGGCTTTAGCTGATAATAGCCAGAAAGTGCCCAAGTAGCATTTTACATGGTTGTCACTGGTTTCTCCCATGCCCCTGACAGTGCTGCCGGGAGTGAGAGAATGCCATCAGGACCTGCTGTACCTTGCCCATTCACACCCTTTTCAGAGAGGTAGCATGCACTCATTTTTTGGAGAGGATCGGGGCTCTGAGAGCAGGGTATAAGAGGTACTGCAGGGACTGACAGGACTCCTACAGAGAGGGGCCAGGTATCAGGGAGGATGGGAGGAAGGAGGAGGCTGGAAACTCCAAGGGAAGGAAGCGGTGGGAAGGAGTTGAGGTGCATGTACACCAATGCTAGGAGCATGGGTAATAAGCAGGAAGAGCTTGAAGCTCTCCTGGGAATAGGAGGGCATGACCTGGTGGGAATCACAGAAACTTGGTGGGATAAAAGGCAAGTCTGGAATGTGAACATAGAAGGGTATCACCTTTTTAGAAAGGACAGGAAGGGAAAGGGGGTGGGGGCGTGGCTTTATACGTCAGGGAAGGGATAGGATGCAGTGAGATAGAATGCAGCACAGAAGGGGATTCGGTAGAGGCAGTCTGGGTAAAACTTAGGGGTTTTGACAGGGAAAGAGACCTGACAGTGGGGGTATGTTATTGCCCTCTAGGTCGACTTGAGACCCTGGATGATGTCCTGACAGACCAGATTCTAAGGATATCTTGGGGGAGAGACACAGTAATTATGGGAGATTTCAATCTCCCGGATATTAGTTGGTAGACTCACTCAACGGTGACATCCAGGTCACGTCGCTTCCTAGAAGCTATAGAGGGAGGGTTTTTCACACAGAGGGTCCGAGAGGCGACAAGGGGGGGAAACATCCTTGACTTGGTCTTGACCAATAGGGAGGAGCTGATAGGTGAAGTACAGATTAGGGGAGCTCTGGATGCGAGTGATCACTCCATCCTTTGCTTTATGATTAGGGGACTGGGAACGTGCAGCAGGTCGAGCACTAGAAGCTGGGACTTCAAGAGGGCCAACTTTGGCCAACTGAAGGCCACTGGGGAAGGTCTCCTGGGATATGTATGTATGTATGTATTTATTTAGGGGACTTCTATGCCACCTCATTCGCCGAAGCCTCGGGGCGGCTCACAAACCATAAATAAATAGAATTCAATAAAACAATATAAATGAACAATATAAATTAAGTCACCCTGGCCAAAGAATAAAATGAATCAATAATATTAACAATTAAAATAACATTTGAAAAAAAGGTCTTCGCCTGGGGCCGAAAAACAAATAACAACGGCGCCAGGCGGACCTCTCTGGGGAGCGCATTCCATAGATTGGGCGCCACCACAGAGGAAGCCCTCCTTCGAGTACTTACCCTCCTAATTTCCTTCATGGAGGGTTCCCGGAGAAGGGCCTCTCCCGCTGATCTCAAGGGGCGGGCGGGCATATATGGACGTAAGCGCTCCTTCAGGTAACCAGGACCCAAGCCGTTAAGGGCTTTATAGGTCATCACCAACACCTTGAATTGGGCCCGGACTTCAATGGGAAGCCAGTGAAGCTGACGGAGGACTGGAGTCATGTGAACATAACACCCAGTCCCCATCAGCAGCCTGGCAGCTCTATTTTGCACCAATTGAAGTAGCCGGACCATCTTCAAGGGCAGCCCCATGTAGAGCGCGTTACAGAAGTCAAGTCGGGAAGTCACCAATGTGTCACTGTCGCCAGGCAGTCGTTCTCCAGGTAGGGGCGCAGCTGATGGATCAGCCGAAACTGAAAGAAAGCGCTCCTCGCCACCGCTGTCACCTGAGCTTCCAGTGAAAGCTCTGGGTCAAGGAGCACTCCCAAGCTGCAGACCTTGTCCCTAAGAGGGAGTGCAACCCCATTCAGGACTAGGTTCAATTCACCCTTCCCGAAACCCAATCCGCCAACCAACAGGACCTCCGTCTTGTCTGGATTGAGCTTCACTTTGTTGGCCCTCATCCAGCCCATTACCTCAGCCACGCACCGGTTCAGTACAACCACTGCCTCACCTGGGTTGGTGGAGAACGAGAGGTAGAGCTGGGTATCATCAGCATACTGATGACTCCGCAGCCCACACCTCCTGATGACCTCTCCCAGCGGTTTCATGTAGATGTTAAATAGAAAGGAGACAAAATGGACCCCTGTGGTACTCCATGGCATAGCTGCCATGGCGCAGAGCCATAGTCCCCCAGCACCAACTTCTGGAATCAGCCACTGAGATAGGAGCAGAACCACTGCAAAGCAGTGCCTCCAACCCCCAATCCCGCTATTCTATCCAGAAGGATATCATGGTCGATGGTATTGAAAGCCGCTGAGATGTCCTGAAGAACCATCAGGGACGCACTCCCCCTGTCCTTCTCCCCGCACAGGTCATCGTACAGGGCGACCAAGGCAGATTCAGTACCGTATTCGGGTCTGAAGCCAGACTGAAATAGGTCCATATTTTCATCCCAAGAGTGCTTGGAGTTGTCCTGCCACCACCCGCTCCAACACCTTGCCCAGAAACGTGATGTTGGCCACTGGTCTATAATTAGTGGCCATCTCTGGATCCAGTGATGCTTTCTTCAGGACCGGTTGGACTACCGCCTCCTTTAAAGGGGCAGGTACCTGACCCTCCCTCAGAGAAGCATTAACCACTTCCAAGATCCAGATCCCAATCCTGTGCTTGGCGTTGTTTATTAACCAAGATGGGCAAGGGTCCAATAGGCAAGTGGTGGGACGAGTACGTCCCACCAC
>NW_025335440.1:4305680-4520452 GCF_004798865.1 Varanus komodoensis
GTCTATAATTAGTGGCCATCTCTGGATCCAGTGATGCTTTCTTCAGGACCGGTTGGACTACCGCCTCCTTTAAAGGGGCAGGTACCTGACCCTCCCTCAGAGAAGCATTAACCACTTCCAAGATCCAGATCCCAATCCTGTGCTTGGCGTTGTTTATTAACCAAGATGGGCAAGGGTCCAATAGGCAAGTGGTGGGACGTACTCGTCCAAGCACCTTGTCCACATTATCAGGCCGCAATAACTGAAATTCATCCATTAATTTTGGACCAGACGGCGACATTGGTATCTCCCCAGAAGCCTCTGAATCACTAGTAGAGTCTAGCTTGTGACGAATCTGAGCGATTTTCTTCCTGAAATGCTGGAATAGGTTACTGGAAGGTAAGCGAGTTGAGGAGGAGTGGATGGTACTCAAAAGGGAGGTTTCGGAGGCACAAGCCTTGATGATACCTCTAGTTAGTAAGGCGGGGAGGTGAAGAAGAGCACCACCATGGATGTGAAAGGAGGTGGTTAGAGGGATTAGACGAAAAAGGAACCTCTGTACAAAATGGGTACTGGGGGCAAATAAACAAAAGGGTATACTGGGGGGAGGAGGCCCGTTGCAGAAGGATTCTTCGCAAGGCTAAGACTGATTATGAGCTGAGATTTGCAAGCAATATCAACCCAAACTTCAACCCAAAACCCACTTATTTATCACAAAGTGCCAACACTACAATAAACCATTAGTGGTTACCAGAGGGTAACCATTAGTGGGGAATCATCAGGCCAGTGACAAGTGGGGTCTCCCAGGGCTCTGTCCTGGAGCTGATCCTGTTTAATCTTTTCATTAACGATATGGAAGAAGGGGTGAACAGTCTGCTGATCAAATGCACAGACGATACTAAAACTGGGGCAGTGGCCACAATTGAGGAGCAGGTACTCCAGATCCAAAAGGATCTGGACAGACTATGGAAGTGGGCAGGAGACAAGAGGATGGATTCAATGTGGATAAGTGCAAGGTCTTGCACTTGGGGCATAGGAATGGGTGTCATAAGTACAGGTTAGCGGACAAGTGGCTGGAGAGCAGCACTTGTGAAAGGGACCTCGGGGTGCTGGTTGACTGCAGGCTAAACATGAGTCAGCAGTGTGATGTGGTGGTCAAGAGGGCAAACGCCACCCTTGGTTGCATAGCCAGAAGTGTGGCTTCTAGATCGAGAGAGGTATTACTGCCACTCTACACGACTCTAGTGCGCCCGCAACTGGAGTATTGTGTTCAGTTTTGGGCCCCTCATTACAGGAAGGATATAGCCAGGTTAGAATCAGTGCAGCATAGGGCCACAAGGTTGGTGGCCAGTTTGCAGGGGATGGGGTATGAGTTGAGACTGAGGGAACTGGGTCTCTTCAGCCTGGAGAAGAGGAGACTCAGAGGGGATCTTTTGGCAGCATACAAGTATGAGAGGGTTAAAGGGTACCTGCCTCTTTAAAGGAGGTGGTAGTCCTGCCAGTCCTGAAGAAGGCATCCCTGGATCCAGAGTTGGCCACCAATTATAGACCGGTGGCCAATATCCCATTCCTGGGCAAGGTGTTAGAGCAGGTGGTGGCGGGACAACTCCAAGCACTCTTGGATGAAACTGACTATCTGGACCCATTTCAGTCCGGCTTCAGACCCGGTTATGGTACTGAATCTGCCTTGGTCGCCCTGTATGATGACCTGTGCAGGGAGAGAAACGGGGAGTGTGTCCCTGTTGGTTCTCCTGGACCTCTCAGAGGCTTTCAATACCATCGACCATGGTATCTTTCTGGATAGGCTAGCGGGATTGGGAGTAGGGGGCACCGCTTTGCAGTGGTTCTGCTCCTATCTCAATGGCTGATTCCAGAAGGTGGTGCTGGGGGACTGTGGCTCTGCTCCATGGCAGCTATGCCATGGAGTACCACAGGGCTCCATTCTATCCCCTTTGCTATTTAACATCTACATGAAACCGCTGGGAGAGGTCATCAGGAGGTGTGGGCTGCAGAATCATCAGTGCACTGATGATACCCAGCTCTACCTCTCTTTCTCAACCGATCCAGGTGAGGCAGTGGCTGTACTGAACCGGTGCCTGGCCGAGGTAATGGGCTGGATGAGGGCCAACAAACTGAAGCTCAATCCAGACAAGACGGAGGTCCTGTTGATAGGTGGTTTGGGCTCTGGGGTGGGGGACCTGGACCTTGTCCTGAGTGGGGTAGCACTCCCTCTAAAGGACAGGGTCCACAGCTTGGGAGTGCTCCTCGACCCGGAGCTGACTTTGGAAGCTCAAGTGTCGGCAGTGGCAAGGAGCGCTTTCCATCAGCTTCGGCTAATCCATCAGCTGCGTCCCTACCTGGAGAATGACTGCCTAGCGACTGTGATGCATGCATTGGTTACTTTCCGATTAGACTTCTGTAACATGTTCTACATGGGGCTGCCCTTGACGATGGTCCAGGTACTTCAGATGGTGCAAAACAGAGCTGCCAGGTTGCTGACGGGGACTGGGCATTGTTCTCACATAACCCCAGTCCTTCATCAGCTTCACTGGCTCCCCATTGAAGTCCGGGCCCAATTCAAGGTGCTGGTGATTACCTATAAAGCCCTAAATGGCTTGGGACATGAGTATCTAAAGGAGCACCTGCGTCCATACTTGCCCTCCCGCCCTCTAAGATCGGCGGCAGAGGCCCTTCTCCGGGAACCCTCCGTGAAAGATATTAGGAGGGTAAGTACCCGGAGGAGGGCCTTCTCTGTGGTGGCACCCCACTTATGGAATGCGTTCCCCAGAGAGGTCTGCCTGGCACTGTCATCATTTGTTTTTCGGCGCCAGGCCAAGACCTTTTTATTTAAATGTTATTTTAATTAATTGTTAATTTATTTACTGGTTTTATTTATTGCCTGGATGTATCCAATTTTTATATTTTTGTATTGTTATTTATTTGCTGGAAGCTGCCCCGAGGCTTATGTGAATGGGGCAACATACAAGTTTCCCAAATAAATAAATAAATAAAATGTTACATGTAGGTGGGTAGAGACCTGTTCTCCCCTGCAGAGGAGGGCAGGATGCACTCCAGTGGAGCAAAGCTCAGGAAACCAAGGTTCAGTTTGGATACCAGAAGTACTTCCTGACAGTTAGGACCCCGAGGGTATGGAATGGGCTTCCACGGGAGGTGGCTGAGGCCCCATCAGTGCGGGTGTTCAAGGATAGGCTAGACATACACATGGTGGGCATGTCATGAGCAGAGCCGGCTGAAGCTGGGGGTCAGACTAGATGGCCCTGGGAACCCTTTCTGACTCACTCTGTTTCTCTGTTTTTCTTCTTCAGCTGCGAGCCAATTCTGCCGGCAAGGAAGGGGGTACAAGCTGCCTGGCACTGACGATGGAAAGCTCACACCAGGCTGCTTGTCCACCCCTCTCAGGGATTTGCATGTGGGAGGAAACACTTCCTCTGCCCCATGACCTGGGAATCTCAGCCGGAGGACCCTGCCTCCTGCTCCTGTCAGTGTGGCAGCTTGGCATCCCCAAGATCTTGGCTGGAGGACTGAGGGGGCAAAGAGTGGGAGGCAGTGCCTGGGGACCCCTGCTGTGCCCAGCAAATTGTTACTTGAGCACAGCTGAAGCCCCTCAGCAACGTTAGGCTGGAGGTGTCTGTGCAGCTATCCTGAGTTTAAAGCATTGTTCAAACTCACCCATAGTGGTTCAGAGTGAGAAGGGTTAAATCTTCAGTCCGAAACTAACGTCTGTCATTAAGTTAATGGGTGCCTAAGCTGGGCCTCTTTTCTCTCAATGTCAGCTCTGCCTTAGTTATAGGTGAATAAATTTGAGCTTTTAAATTTTTTAAAATCTGTACTATTGTTTTTAATTCACTGTGTAAGCCGCCTGGGAAAGCATTAGAACGTCAAGATAGATGTCAAATGACATGAACAAGCATAAAATACTAGTGCACCTTACAAGATTGGTGTAAATATTACTTAGGAGGTATGCAACCCGCAAATACTCTGAAGGTTTGAAATGGACTGTGTACATGTCTAAATATAGCAAAGAGTGTGAGAGAGAATGGAGCTACGATATGAGGGAAGGAAACTATTATCGTTGATTGTTTGAACAATATTTTGCCTAGAAATGTGGATAATAAATGAATAATCAATAAGGAAATATAAATAAGTGATGAAGCTAAGTGGCTTCTGTCATTCTGACTGTTGGAAGAAGAGGGACTTTTGTCTGCACGTGGTGTAGTCCTTGAACCAAGTGTGAGGCCTCACACCAGAAAGCTGCTCTTCACCATCAGACTTCCGTACTCACCAGAGCTGCTCAAAGGCCTCACTTATTTTCTGCTGGAGGTTTTTCTTGGCTGCGTCGATTACCTCCACCTCCTTGTGCAGTTCATCTTCGACAGGGTCCTTCACCACGTCGATGGCTCGGCGGCTCTCTCGGAGGGTAAGATTTTCAATGGCCACATCCAGTGGCAAGTTCTTTGCCTGCAGGGCTCGCTCCGCCTCCTCCTTCATCTGAAAAGGAGAAATTAGAATTGACTTCACTTTCTTCTATTCTGGGGATGTGAAGGGGCTGCCACAAGTGAAAATAGCATGCTGGCAACATTGACTTGTGGGGACAAGCCATGTTTCATTTGGGAATCTTGCAGCTTGGTCAAGTGGATTCTGGCACACGATTTTCATCGCAAGCCGGCTTGAATGTACGAACCATTCACTTCTAGCAGTTCTTCGGCAACTTGAAAACTGTTGGCTCACTGTGAAGCCATGGCATGACAGCTTCTGCACAGAACCTCCTAGTACGCTTATGTAATGCATTAAGTGGCTTGGCCCTGAATTGCACATTTGGAAAGGCTCAAGCAAAGCTAAAGAGTTTGAGGACCCTCAACAATTAATAGCCAAGGTCATGCAGAGACTGCACTCATACAGCAAGACTGAACCAAAATGCTGAGCCAAGGTGAAAATCTGAATGAAGCTCAGTCCTGCCATCTGAATAAAAGTATGTGAATATTAAAGATTTGCATCTATTTCTTTTGTTTGGTTGAACATGCTTGTTTTAGTCATAATAAAAGGAAATGAGCGATGCAGCATTTGGAAGCTACATCACCTTTGGTGGTGGCGGTGGAAAAATGAAAATTATAATTCCTAAGAGCTGGGGGACAACTCCGCTCAACTATAATTATGGTAAACTAAATAAGCTGCCTGAAGCGTGGCTGCAACCTGCTCCACTTTGCCTAATGGCAGGGCCGACTGAGCTAAAGAGACTAATTTGTCCTCGTTCTAGGCAACTTACTAAGCTCCTGTTTTTAGGACACTGAACTCTGGATTTTCTATACTTGCCAAGAGCTATGGCACAGATGGCACCCGCTTATGCTTCCCTGGGGAAAAGGAAGGTATTGAGATGCCACCTACTTGAGTCATGGCACTGATTTCTGTGTCAGTGTCTGTAAGGCATTTATCCAGGGCTTCCTTCCATCGATTAACACAATCAATCCGCTCGTTTAGCCGTGTACGATTGTCATGTTCGTCCCATTTTGTCTGGAGAGGAGAGAAGGATTCAATGGTTTACAGATTTCCCTTTCAGATAGAACTAGGCTACTATGTTCGTGCTCTTACAGGGAGAAGGAAGGATAATCTCTCACAGATGCCCCTCTGTGCCTTGATAAGTTCCGATCCCATCCCTGTTGTGAACACACACACACACACGTTTGGGGATTGACTGTGGATAACCCACACTCTGTTGTTATTAAATATTTAAACTGGGATGGGGAATGTGTAGCCTCCAAATATTGCTGGGCTTCCCAGCCCCAGTTGCCAAAGATAGTGTAAGCTTCAACCAATGTTTTCAGAACAAAATATCCCTGAGATATACTCCCTTAAATCTACTAAGAATGCATGCCAAGTTTCAGTTGTCTAGGTTTCATGGTCTTTAAGCACTGACAAACATACGCAAAGAAATTTTATTATAGATTGTAATATTTAGTTTGCTAATAATGTTAACCATGTCAGACTGTATTTATTTTCTGGCTGCCCAGCAATAAATTCCCAGCTCCCTTAGGTCACCTCACCACCAGATTCCTGACTCCTGATTAGCTTTTCCCTTTCCCCTTTTTGGGGAGACTATAGAGAAAATGCTGGCATGCGGCAGAGAGTCTGGAAGAACTGCCCACCTGGTTGTTTGTTTCATTGCGAAGGATCCGGGCCTCCTGCCTGATCTGGTGGGAAGCAGATCGCTGTCGCTCAGCATTGGTGGAGAGCAGGTCACAGTTCGTGTACCAGTCTGGCAGTGTGAACCTTTGACCTGGCTTTACACTCAGAGTAGCCATGGCAGTGTCCTGCTATGAAAGACAAAAGGAGATGCGTTCAGAGGTGCAGTGACCCATCCTTTTGGATATGAGCATTTTGTCTGCAAGCTTCATCTTGAGACGTGGTAGTTCAAGACAGAGGTCTCCTGGTGTTGTCAGTCAAAAGACTCGGTGCAGCTATTCCGTCTTACTGAAGAAGCAGGTTTACAAAGGAAGATGCTGCGGCTTGGACCACACACAGACATAATTGTTTCCATGGTGGAGGTCACTGCACCTAAAAAAGGTTATTGTAGAGTTGAGAAAGTTCAGGAAAAAGCAACTGAAATGATCAAGGGGTTGGCATAGCTCCCTGATGATGAAAGGTGACAACTAATAGGAATGTTTAGTAGAAAGAGTGAGAGAGAGAGAAAGTAAAGTGTACCAAATAATGCATGGTGTGGAGAAAGTGGAGGGGGAAGCCCCCCCTCCCCCAATCCCCATATATAATACTAGCACTCAATAGGGTCACCCCAAGACGCTGATTTGTGGGAGATGCAGGGCAGACAAAAGGAAGGGCTCCTTCAAAGGGCACATTGTTAAACACTAGAATTTCTTTCCCTCGAATTCCTTCTGACGAAAAGGGAAATTGAGGATTAAATCTCTTCAAAATACCTGAAAGTGAGTTAAGACCCCTAATAGAACCACAGCAAGAATTTAGGTGAGCGCACAGCAGGTCCCAGAAGATGCCGGTATAGTTAGCAAACAGTACCATGGAAGCTCTTAGAGAAAAGAAGGCATATTTGAGATGACCAGAACAAAAAGGAACACAAGCTTGCCCAAAAGAAATGCAAGAAAACAATAAGATACGTTAAAATATTTTGAAGAGTATATCACACATAATGCTAAGCCCAAAAGTAAAGAAATATAGAACACACTAGAAGCAGGAAATCAGCTAAAGAGGAAGATGAGAATGGAGATAAAGCTATAAGGAAATTGCAGAAAAGCTGAATGAATTGTTTTAATCTGCTGTCTGCAAAAGAAGGGCTTTGAACTGAACTGATGTTTTCAGGAACATCTGTGGAACTGAGAGAAATAGTGTTGAGAATAGATGGTGTATTAGACTGGGGAAACAGAATTTCAGACCTGGGGTCCCACTTCTTTCCTCTGGGTATCCCGAGAAGGACATGACCCTTTCATCTGCCTCAACAATCCCTTTACTCTGAACCGTTTATCAGTTTTGTAGCTTTTGTGCAGCTTTTCTCATCCATTCTCAAAGGCTGAATAGCCTTTCCTGGAGCTTCGTTACCATTCTGAGGCTTTGTTTTAAGAAACTGCCCCATCTCTTTTCCCTTCAGCTCCACCCACCATTGGAATTCAATCCCCGAAACCTTTTCTAGTGACTAAATTGAATTTGGCACTCAGGCTGCAGAATGTCTTGCACCCCTGTTTCAGACCTTATCGACAAAAGCTAATAATTTATGAAGTCCAAACGGCATCCACCTTAGGATTCTTCAGAAATGCAAATGTGAAATTGCAGATCTTGCAATGTATCTCTGAGTTTAGTCCCTGAACTGGAGAATGGTCCATGTAAAAATGAAGAATGGTCCATGATTTTTAAAAAGTGATGCGGGGGATCCCAGAAATTACATACTGGTGAGCTTAACATCTGTTTCCAGTAAAATGGTCTAAAACATAATAAGGGAAACTGCATGGTGGTGGTTGGAGTACACTTCTGGATCTGGGAGATCCGAGTTCTAGTCCTCACTGGGTCATGAAGCTCACTATAAGCTAGTCGTTCATTTTTAGCCCAACCTTACCTAATGGGGTTCTTATTGTGAAGATAAAATGCCTTGGGTTCCTTACAAGAAGAAGAAAGGTGGGGTGTAAATCCAGTATAATCATACCACTAATAATAAATATATAGAGGATAAGTCTTGATGATAATAAATTGACATTGCTTCTGCAAAACTAAGTCCTGTCTCATTATTTAAGTTTCTTTGAGAACGTTGATAAGTATGTGGGCACGGGTGACATGATAGAGCTTGTCTACTTGCATTTCAAAAAGGCTTTTGACAAAGTGAACCCTGTGCAATTCTCATTAAAGAGAAAGGTAGATTCAGTGTGAGGCATAGAAATTAAAAATGCCAATATCATACTGTCCTTATGCAAATGATCCAAGCACACTTAGAGTACCATATACAGTTGTGGTCCTCACATCTTCAAAGTTAGATTGTAGAGTTGGAAAAGTTACAGACCAGGAGCGACTAAAACGAAAGGTTATAATGACAGTTGCTGTTTCGTTTAGGGAAAAAGATATGTACGTGGTGACATGATAGAAGTTTATGAACTAATACATGATGTAGAAAGAGAATGGGAGACGTTTTTCTCCTCTCATAATACTAGAATTGAGGGGCATCTCAAGAAGCCGACTGGTAGGAGATTCAGCACGGTTCTTTTTACACTCATTTTTAGAAATGCCAAATAAGAACAAAGCCGAACTGTTCAAGCAGTGGAACTAAGGCAAGTGAAGGCAGTTAAAACGGAGTTTCATAAAATTAATTAGTAACATAGCCAGCACATAAAGTGCATGTCAGATTAAGGAATTAGAATCAATATATTAATCATATCTAAAATTAGAGTAATAATAAACTTTATTCACATGACTATCCCTAAGAAGCACCTATTTATATACCTAATTCGTCAGGCTTGGTAAAATCAGTATGTTATCTCTTTCTTTCCTTCCTTCCGTCCTTCCTTCCTTCCTTCCTTATGTTTTTTTCCCAATGTAATACAAAGAAAGCACATCTTTCTGAATTGTCAAAAGTAATATACGAGAGCACATGTTTTGAATTGTAATGACAGTCTTAAAGTAAAGCTCTGAATTTATTTGAACAGAAACTTTTAAATCATACTGATTGTTCTTTGTTTGATTTCTTCACCCCCATCCAAGTATTTCAGTTCAACTGCTTTGGGCTGTTGGAAAAAAGTTTCTAGACATTTAATTCAGCTTACTAATTGTACATCCAAACATACTAAAAGGCAAACAACATCAATTTAGGGCAACAGAAAAAAATCTCCCCATACCAGGATTCTCTTCTTCCAATGAACTATGCTTAGTCATAATGTTTAGCATATTCGATTGATCAGTTCAGTGGCTTTTATGAAGAACTTGGTCACATTATCAGCTGTGCTAACAGACTCAACCTTTGCATTAGGTGGTTAGGATATACTGTGTCCCTTGTACAGTTCCAGGAATCATACAATTTCCAGGTGAGGGAATCGCTTCCTGTGGGTAAAACTCTAGGGTTAGGGTTAGCCCCAAACCCTGCCCTAACCTAGGTTTAGAGAGTGGAACTCAGAAATGAAACAGCTTTTCTTTAAGTCTGAAGAGTCTTATTTGATGTCCATTCTCAGTTGGGCGATTGCGGGGTACCAACCTGTGTGTGGTGTAAGTGGCAGATGAGAAGAACTACAATGAAGAAGTCCCAAATGCTGTTGGTTCTCTGCTGTTTACCCCGTACTTTATTGCTTTTGTCTACCATCTTGTCTGATGGCAAATTTAGAAGAACTCAAGAATTGGTCTGAGGTGCAATATGGTGTAGTGGTTAACGTGTTGGACAGGGACTTGGGAAATCACCCAAAGACTGGGTGACTTTAAGCAAGTCACTGACTTGCAACCTGTTCTACCTCACAGGGCTGTTGTTGTGAAGATAAAGTAGAGAGATGGAGAACCTTAAAAGCCACCTTGGGTTCCTTGCAAGAGGAAGAAAGGTGGGATATAAATATAATGTGATGGTGGTGATGATGACATATACTTTTTGGAGATACACATTCTTCCGACCAACACGGCTACCTTTGTTGTTTCCTGAGTGATTTTAAAAAATTATGAGCATGCTTTATTACAGCCATCTGTAGAATTTTGGGAAAGGAAAAAGGTGGCAGTGGTAACATTTGGATCTGCCAAATATTTGCCAGCCTTGATTAAGTTACGGATTAAAGAAGGGGAGGAGAGTTGCTTTAACAGGTTACAAATAGATGAAGAAAGGTTCTCACATAAAGGATTGGAAGGGGCTGCAGGGACAGAGAACCACAGAATAGAAGACTGACATGGAGAAAGCTCAAGTCCATGGGCCAGTCTGCACACTTGCTGCTGGGGAAATAGGCCTCCATGGGTTATTTTTCCTGCTGCCTGCTCTACTATGCTGGGGGAATCAGGACAGTTTGCTTAACACCAGCAAGAACCGGGTTTGTAAAACACGGGGAGCTACATTGCTGCGGTTAATTATGCTCATCTTCCCCAGTACACAACCGGCTTGCACAATGGCTTCTTAACCCAGCAACCCTGTGGATCAGGTCAGACTTGGAACACCTGTGCCTAGAGAGGGAACACCCCCCTTTCCCCAGAATCGACTCCACAGTTCCATGAACTCACCACCTGGCTAGTCCTCCTCTTGGGCCTTCAGCTTTCTACAGCTGCCTTATGTAGAAGCTCTGCCGGGTTGCTGAGCACGCTTGGCGTTGCTGAGCAGCGTGTTCACTGGAAGCAACTCAAAAGAATCCTCTAGCAACTGTTGACAAGGAAACCGTGGCAACGTGAGGGATTAGAAAGGAAAGACTTTTAACCACTGGGAACAAGAACTGACAGGGGAGGACGAAAGCTATAGTTCTGCACTTCTGGAGGGCACCATCTTGGGGGAGACGATTAGGTTTAGGTCACAGAACTCCAAAAGCAGGCTGGGCACCCTCCTCTTCACCACCCAACTCAGAAGTTGCAACTAGGAGGAGAGAACTTGAGGGGGGTGTTAAGGATTGCCTCCCCAAGTAGCAGGAATGTCTGGTACTCTGCCTCAGTTTAATTTTGATCACTTGCTCTTGTATCAAAAGACACAATTCTTAAAAAAAAAAAAAAAAAAAGCAACTAAAGCTGCAATTCCATCTTGGCTGGGACATGCTGGGAATTGTAGGATGTTTTTCTGTCTGAACATGCATAGGATTGTACCAGAAATTGCTTTTGACTGCATTTTTAAAAACTATATTTTCAGTCACCCCACGATCTCTGCTGGCTAGGAGCTGTCCAGTTCACACAAAAACGAAATTTGTGGGCATGGCTGTCTCTAACCTGCAGAGGATAGGCCAAGGGTTGGGCAACTTGTGACCCTGCAGACATTTGGGATTACAAGTCCCTTTGTCCCTACCTGGCACAGCCAATGATGATGGCTGATAAAAGTCATAGGCCAGACATCTGGAAAGCCAAAGGCTGCCTGCCCTGGATTAGTTAATGCAGTTGTTACCTTCTGCAGCAGAACTTTTTCTGCCTGCCCCTTCTGATAATTGGCAGATAATAACTAGCCCAGGAGATATGTTAACATGTTCAGGAAATTATGGGAAAAGTCTGTCTCTAAGGACCACTTCCAACCCTTCTCTTCTGCAAACTGCTTCCCCACCTTGTTTTTATCCTTTGCAGCCCCCCATGTCTCCAGGTGTAAAACACTGATTTAAAAACCTCACAAGGTATACAGATTTGATTCAGAAAGACAGTAGATCTTCCTTGTCCCTCTCATTCAGTAAAGTAGAGGTGCAGAATCGCAGGTCCAGGGACAAATCCAGCCATCTGGGAATCCTCATAAGTTCATGACCCTTTCCCCTTGGCCACCACTGCTTTGGGGTTTCTTGTTTTGTTCACGTTCGAAGGCTTAGCTACTGGCCATCGCAGCTTTAGGTTAAAATATGCCATAGTCTTTGGCCCAATAGCTTTCGCATTTCCATCAGCACTGCAATGTGGCCCTGAAGAATTTCTCCAAAATGAAGTTCAGCCCTCAGTCTGAAAGAGGTTTAATACCCTTGCTGTATTTCTTTGATCCTTGATTTGTCCCTAAACATACCTTGAACTGTAGCAGAGCAAACTTTCCACAACATCCATCGCTCAGAAAGTTTTGTTATATAAGCCATGATGTCCTACCATTAAAAACGATAGTTTCATTAGCATTCATCCTTAGTGACCAAGCCCATCAAAGTAGAAGAATCTCACCCATTTGTCTCCTGTGTTCATACACTCGGCAGGCTAGAAAATAGCTGGGGGGTGTGCTTGCCCAGAGTCTGGGAAAAGAGAAAGTCATGTGAATTTGGCCAAAGCCTTGATCATCCTAACTGGCCAACATGCAGGTGTGTTCGCAAGGTTTACAGAAGCAAGTAAACGTACGTGTTTCTGCAGCCTCCCACAACCTGCAAAGGTGCGTCCAGGTGAACGGGAAGGCATTGTGCAGCTATTCTGCCTTAGCCTCTTTTCCTTGGGGGTAAGAAAAAAGTTAGGAGCACCAGTGGGAAAACGTGAGAGGGATGCAACTGGAAGACCATGTCTGTCTTTGAGGCAGAAGATAATAGACCAAGTAGCAAAAAGTATCTCTCTTTGAGAATGAGGTAAAAGCCTCATCTGGAATCATCACAAGGTGCATAATATTACAAATGCAATTGTTCCTCTAAAACAGGGGTCTCAAACTCACAGCCCGCGGGCCAATTGCCGGGACGGGCAGGGCACGGGGAGGGGCCCTGCAGCCTCCGGGAGCGAGGCGGGATGAGCGGCCCCCCACCACCGCGGGGGTGGAATACGTGATGCGGCCCAGCCTCACCCAGACTCTACTTCCAGCGGCCCCCAGGTAAGTGGAGTTTGAGACCCCTGCTCTAAAAGAACACTGATTCTGTAAAGTTGCCATGGAATTTTTTACATAAGAACACGCCGAGTGCAAAGTCCTATTTGTTGCTCATACCAAACAATGCAGAAGAATTTTCTTTCCATGCACAATAATGGCCATGTGAAACACACAATAATTTGCCCTTCTGAAAACACAATTATACAGCTGTGTCTGAATGCATCCAGCATGCCCTTATTTAATCTACATAGCCTTCCCTTAAAAATGACCTTAATCTTTTTTTAAAAGCTTCAGATAAAAATTGTCTGCTTGCTTTACCCTCAAGTTGTCCTGAACTGAGCATTTACACCACACTCTGGAATAATCAAGTAAAGATTGTGACAATATCCAGCCTTGCCCAGCCAACGTCTTGGACTGCGTAACAAGTAAAATCCGAAACTATTCGGGTACCCCAAGTAGTTCCAGATTTGAATCTGTGACTTGGTGGTCAAACCTTGGGCAAACAGCACCACTAGAGAGCCTTTCTGGCTAAAGGAGCAGGATCTAAATCTAATATATAAATAAGCATTTGAAGAATAAAGGAGACATGCATGCCTCCCTCGAAGAAAGCGAAGCTGACAAGGAAATGGCCAACATGACCTTCTTTCATGTTCTTCAAGTCTTTTCAGAGTGGCAGGGATTCAGCCACCAGAGGGCAACAGTTGCATTACTGGGCAACTTGCGAATTGCTCCACTGTCTCCGCCTGTGGTGAGCAATGTCCCCCAGAATCCTTACTTATGATTTAACAGGAAGGTGCCACTGTGGGCTTCCCAAGGGTCAATGTGTGAACAGAATGCTGGACTAGATGGACCCTTGGTTTGATCTAGTATGGCTGTCGTGTTTTTAAGTGTGCTACTACAGATCAAAAATTTTCCAGCTTGAAGTGCTCAAAATGCTCATATTATTACCTGTTTTATGTATTGCCAAACCCAATCCAATTTGCACCTTCCCACTTTTATAATAACTTTACTTCTTGCAAAGTTGCATCCACAGTGGTGTTTGGTATACCTTTATCATGTCTCCTATTTCTTGCACTTTTGCTAAGCAAAACAGCCTCAGTTGTTGGTAACGATTCCTTATAGATCATTTTAGTTGCCCGTTTCTGCACTTTTCCACATGCTTTTTTTAGGTGCAGTCGCCTGACCTCTACACAATATTCTAAGTGTGGCTGCACCAAGGATTTGTATAATAATCCTGGCAGTTTCATTTTCAATTCCGTTCCTATTTTTTCCTAACATGGAGTTTGCCTTTTCCCACAGCAGCTGCACAGTGGATCCGCATTTTCACTGAGCTGACAACCACAACCATAATATCCTCTTCTTGTTCAGTCACTCACATCCCATCAGCCTATCCTTCATGGCCTCTAGTCCTTCTCATCAGAGGTGTGAGGGTTTCATCTCAGATGCATTGAGTGCCAACTGCCATTCTATGTGTTGCACTGCGATAGATACTGCTTATAACGGGAGGGTCAAGTTTTTGCATTTAATTTCCTTCTGGTCTTGCCATGTCTAATTCTCACCACCTCTACATGTACTGCGTATGAACCTAAAACCTAGAATAAATGCTAGTCTTCAGGGCACTACACAGTTCACTGATTTGCTTAAGATATCAGCAATGTAGGAGCAGCTGTAAAGCATGGAGTTGTGCCTGTAGGCTAAAAAATGTTTGCTGGGTCCTTCTCAACCAAATAAACACATGGCCGTGTAAAGGGCACAGGATTTAAGTTCAGCATCTAAAATTACCGAGCTACATAACTGCTGTTCACCTAGCACTAGTTCTAAAAGACCGAATTCCTTACCTTTGGTTCTTTCCTTGAGAGAGTAACGGGGGCACCCCATCCAGAAGTGGTTCTATGCGGGCAGGAGCATATTTTTTAAAAGCTCGGGCTTTTTAGTGCAGAGAAACTGAAGCCAGATCTTGCATGTCAGCTTTCTGTAACATGGCACCCTGAATAGACGGCATCACCCATTGCCCCCAGTTGTGCTGGCTACTATACGATAGTAAAATGCTGTATGTGAATATCTTGCAAACAGCTTGTGGTAAACAGCTCCGTGTAGTGGAACTTCCTTTGATTGCTTTAAGAACCAGCTGTTTCACTTGAGTCTACTGTGTAGATCATAGGGGCCTAGGTCATATGGTTTTAAATTTTAAATTTTCTTTATGGCTCTCTCTTGGATGTCACTGGTGGAAACCAAGGCATAAGCCTTCTAACTAAAGCTAAACAAGGATTGAAAGGCCAGAAAAATAGGCCTTTCACCAGGAAAGGCACTATAGCCATCTGATCCAGCCTGTTGCAGGACCTCCACTGCCATAGCATCCCTTATATTTGGCCAAAACTCTTAGAGAAAGTGAGCCCACAACCCATTAGGCTGGGGTCCTCAAACTTTGTAAACGGGGCCAGTTCACTGTCCCTCAGACTGTTGGGGGGGGGGACTATAATTTGAAAAAAATATGAACAAATTCCTATGCACACAGCACAGTAAAAATTAATTAAAATTAAAATTAATTAAAAAATAAAAAATGTTTGCTTTGCTCCCTCGAGCTGCAGCAGAAGCCCAGGGGGAAGAGCATGCTACAACACAACCAAGGCACTAAATGTACTTTGCATAATGCAGCTGATGACTGCAACTGGTATTTACAAAGGATGAAGAAAAAATACTAAGGATAAAAACTGTTAATGCCACTCTTAGTATTTGAAGCAAGTCAGCCCAGAACAATTGCCACAATACACAATGGCTGTATTTGGATGCAGAGCTAATGACTACCATATTTTAAGTGCAACTTTGCCAAAACTGGTACTGTCCAGATGAGTTGGACTACAACTTCCATTGGCCATGCTGGTTGAGCATGATTGAAAATATAGTCCTTGCCACCGCCCTGGTTCCAAGGGAGCGAGAGGCCAGAGAGGCGAGCACGGGGCAGCTCCGAGGTAAGGGCTTCTTTCCAAGGTGAGGGGAGGCGAGGGACAAGGCCATGGCTGGCCAAGTGGGGCGCCTCCCATCTCACCCTGCCGCAGGGGGAAGAAGCATGGTGGCCGCTCGACGGTGGCGACTTGCCCATAGAAGGCTGCAACTCCCACACCTCCACCATTGAGCAGCTGCCCCCAGCTCGGCAAGGCGGTCGCAGCTTGGCCCGCAGCTTGGGGATGTGGCTCGCATACTTAAAAATGGTTTTTTAAAGTTATATTTCACTTACTTTCAATCCTTTTTTAGTGTCTTTGTCTCTCTGTCTCCTCTGCTCTCCCCTCTTCTGTTTCCCACTCCGTATACATGCTCTGTATATACATGCAATGCAGGGGGAAGAGACAGCGCACACGCAGTTGAGCTGTTACAATTTGGCACGTGTGCCAGCTCTCTGCCCAGTTTCAAAGAACGCCTGCACCGGCTCAGGGCTTTGGACTCGCTCAGAGATCGTTTTCTCCAAGCAAGTCCAAAAGCTCTGAGGCGGGCTGGATAAATGAGCGTGGCAGGCCATATCCGGCCCATGGGCCATAGTTTGAGGACCCATGTACTAGGCAGTCTGTTCCATCATGAAGTGTTTGATGTGTTTTGATTAGCAGGTGCCTCTAATCTCATGGCTGTGCCACAGAAGAGGGAGATGGGAAGCCTGCATTCTGTAAGGCTCAACTAGTTAATGTAACTTATGAAATGGGCCATTAGCTCTGTCCACTGGTCAGTCTCACATGAGTAGAAACCTGGTGAGCTTCCAGATGAAGCTTTTACAGAATCACCATCCTGCCTTATTGACATCAATTTACAGGAGCTTTACAGTGTCTTCCCATCTTAACCTTTCTGTTTTCTGCAGGCTATTAATGGAGAAAAGATGGACCAGGATGGTCCATCTTTTGGACCTGCTAGTTCTAGGACTCTTTTACCCAGAAGCGCCCATGGACAAAAAGCACTTCGAAGCCATTCTTCCTACTGTTTGGCAACATACACTTTGGCAATCTCTCTTCGGATGTCTCAGCTGTTTATGAGGCGTTCAGGTCCCTAGTAAAGGAAAGGTGGTGCCATCATCTTTCCTTAAGTTCACACAAAGAAAGGAGTAAGACTGCAAAGCCCCCAGACTGTGTCTCAAACTTAGGGTAAATCACCGAGGTGCTGACCAGTGCATGCGAGCATCCCTGCTATTGGGAGACAGACAAAATGTTTTTGTGGGGCAGGATTCATCAGTTCATTGCTGTTTAATTTCAAGTTGGGCAAGCAACTAGTAGGGCAATATTCACTGTATTTGTGATGAACAAGAGACACACCTTATTTGTGCTGCATTTTTATATGGTCACCTGCTCTTTTCCCTATGAGGGCACATGAAAAGTTGCACCTAACAAAGTTTTGAGAGTACCCTGAGTGCAGAAGTGCTCCCAGCTCAGGGTCCAAGCTCAGCCACCAGGGTCCTGGCCAGTTTGGGGAATGCCATGTACAGCCTGATCTACCCTACGGTGTTATTAAATGGCTAGCTAAAATGCCACTGAGTGAGAGCTCTTGGAAGGAGGGAAGGATGAATTATCAAAGTAATAAATCGTAAATAAATGCAGTATGTGTTAGAAATCAGGGTGGATAAAAATCAATGAGTTTTTTTTTAACTAGATTTTTACATTGTTTTTTTTTAAATAAATGGTTTTTGAGGAAAAATCTATCTAAAGATACATTATAGTCCAAAAGTTATTCATCCTAAAATAAGGAATTGTTTTTAATTATGTAGCATGAAGCTGTATATTCATGTAATGTTTAATTTTTTTGGTAAATGAATTCCATTATTTCTGTAAGATTATTGGGCTATTTTTCTATTTAGAAGATATTATCACAGATGCTTGGTCTTACAGTTCTCTAAACTGCAACAATGTTATAAAACAAACAGAGTTGGAAAAAAGACCTTAATCCCATTGTTCCTTTGCAAATCTATGTACGCAGTTATCATCCCCTTGCCTTTTAAGTGCTAAGGTTCAAAAAATTCAGTGAGTGGAAGATTGGTGGAAGTGGAATAGATCTGCACAAGAAGCTAACTGTGAGGAGGCAGGGTCAAGCAATGAAAATGAAAGTGAAACCTTTTTTGCAAAATACAGATCTTTGGAAGCTTTTTTTTTAATAGCCTGAGGTTAATCACATCATTCTTTTCCTGCAGAACAAAACTTATAATGGCAGCAGGCTGTAAGAGAGACCCACTCGGGGAATATTTTGCTGAAGTTCCTTTACCAATGGGTAAGGCAGGTATGCCTGCAGATTATGTAGAAAACCATGATTTAAATATAGTCTTACTGACCAGTGATAAATTGTGGATTAAATCAATTTGATTTAAATCAAATTCACCCTGGTGGAAACACTGAAGGATTGAAATGAAGTAAGATGGGGTAAATTAAGGGAAGACTAGGCCAGAACAAGCCCTAGAATGGGTATGGTGTTTTGCAATTTGCTTCACAAACAAGATGCAGAATCATTACATTTTCATTACCAGATCAAAACGGTGAAAGATGTGGTTATTGGTAGAATGACCCTAAAACTCCTGCTTTATTCCTCAGTTTACAAAACCTTTGTGTTCTTGCTTATTTTTCCTTTTTGAAAAGATTGTTCAAAGATGAGGAGAAACTTCTCAAGAAAACAGGCCATTCAAATAAATTATGCAAACAAGTAACAGGTCTGGGAACTGTAGTGGCGGAGTTGTGATTTTGTAAGACCCAGAAGGTCACAACTGCTGGGACCTGCCAAGCCTCTGCAGTTCCCGTGACCCTCTTTGCAGAGACCTAAGGCAGCCTGCTGACTGCACTTGCCACTTCCAAGAATATACAGATTCACCCATCACAGGGCAGCATCCTCGTTGTCTTGACACAGCATGCAAACGATGAACCTTTGAGGGGAAGCTCCAAACAGGTATGCTGCAGTTTCTATGTCTTCATCTTCAGCAGAATCCATCTACTTATTTCCAAGCTGGACTGACATGGAGAGCACCAGAAACTTAAAAACAAAATACGGAGTATAGGTTCTGAGGCTGAAGAGAAAGCAAGAGTGCAAAGATGCAACTTGAACTAGGAAGCAAAAAATCCTATACATGTAGTTGTCTCGTAGTGTCCCACCCCAAAACAAAGACCATAGCCACAATTTGGACAAAAACGTGAATTCTGGAGCAAAGCGTATTTATTGCAGTTATTAGTGAAAGTTACACTTCAAACTGAAGCAAGCAACACTAGGTAATTGTTTTACTTAAAAAAAAAACCCACAACATAGAATTCTTCCAGTATAGAGAAAATGGATCAACCCCACCCCCAGCACGCATGCGCGCACGCCCCCGCGCGCACAGACCGAGTGGAATCTGTCACAGAAAAACAACTTTGGGGACAGATTTGGCTCAGGAGCTCCATGGCTAAATTTAAGTACATACTGTGAGCAACAAAACATGAGACAGGAATGCAAGAATTTAACTTCGAAAATCGACAGATAGGACATTTCAAACTATGTATTGACCCCAAAAAACAGAACTACCAACCAATCTGAAAACTGGCTACTTGTCCAGGCTTTACCTGTGCCTGTGTGGTGATTTCAAAATCCAGCTGGTTATTCAAGGCTTGGTGACAGAATGTCGGAGGCACTGCTTGTTCTGACACACCCTTTTACTTCATGCACCAGTGGTAGTCAGTCTATTTGGCAAGTGTGCCAAAGTCAAAGCATCAGTTTGCGTGCAGCGCCCCCACTTTCCTGCTTCCCAGACCACCCCAGGTGTAGTCACACTTCCACCCCCTTGTGCAGATCAGCAGACAGTAGTACAGAGATGGACAGGTAGGTAGGTAGGAGTGCAACCCAGGCTTTATCTCAGGCCTTCCTACACCTGTCCAGATGTTCCACAAACCAGCTGTGCTGCTGTCCTGGGTGGCACACTCACCACAAACCATGTGTCAAGGCCATTTTGCTTCTATTGCAAGCCTATGTGAATGTCGGCCTTGGTTTTAAAAGGGAGCACCTCCCCCTTTTCCTCCAGCATTCCTTTCTCCTTTACAGGAAAAAACCTAACACACTGTTCCCCCATTGCATTCTGACAAAAATGGCAGTCTGGGTTTGGTAATTCCCTCCGAATGTCTTGTTATATGGCATCACTTGAAGACCTACTGATACATTGAGCAACCTCCATCCAGTTTAAATTGGACTTGGAGGAGAGCTTTATGCCACTAAAAGCAGCAAAGATTTGTGCGCCTGTTCAAGATAGTTGTTCAGATAGTTAAGGTAGATTGAACCATGTGAGTCTTTTTCAACAGGGTGTGTCAAGAGCAAACAAGAAATTTAACAATGTGATAACGGAGATGCCATCAGGCTGATATTTAACTAAACTGGAAGAAATCTTCAATGTAGCTAAAAAGTTTTGGCAAGGGCAGTTAACTTGGCGGAGACCAAGGAGTGGAAGAGACACACTGCATCTGGGTAAGGGTATTTGTAAAAACATACTGAAATGCAGATTAGAAACCAACCCTCCCACCCTCTCCCCAAAATAGTTGCAGCTCACATTTGCAATACAAAGAGGCACACACGGTCAAGGTGGTTTAAAAAGTAAAAATTGTAAAGGCTTTTACCAATACAGTTGCCGTCCACCTGCCCACTTGTGGGAAGGTTAACTGCAAGAATCCAGGTGCAACAAGCTAGCTTGACTTCAGCATTTCTTCATTAAGGAAAATGACAAATTACATCCAAAGACTTTAAACACATTCTGTGACCTTCAGAAAGCAAACTGGCATATCTCGCAAAACAAAGGAAGCTGTCAAGAGTTTTGCAACCAAGGAGATGAGCTTGCATACATAAGCAACATGTCCATGAGAGAACATGAAAATGGATGAAGATGGATTCCCAAAAAGCGTGTCTCAGCAGTGGCATACAGAATAGTGCTGGTGTCACCAGTGCAATGCCCCATGCAAAGACAATGGAGCACTTCCCATCTCCTCTGTTTTATATTACTTAAAAGCAGACCAAAACGCCTGGCGCAGACCTAAGTACCTGATGGACCCACAGTTAATGGAATGACTAGGATGATGCTTGCCCCAGCTATACAAGTGTAAACACAGATGCGCAGGATGTTAATACTATGTGTTAAGCGCTCTCTCTCTCTCTCTCTCTCTCTCTCTCTCTCTCTCTCTCTCTCTCTCTCTCACACACACACACACGCACGCACGCACGCACGCACGCGTGCACACACACACACACACACACACACACACACACACTCTTTCTTCATGGATACCGACAGGAAAAGCTTGTATACCACTTCTCCACTGTAACATGTGACAAAAATACATGGGTCCATTTTACCGTGTGCACATCCATCAGACACTTGTGTGGTTGCCACATGTACTGCACGTGATATGCCCACACAGAGTTACCCATACAGTTGAGTCATGCACGAGCCCTATGCTTACACCTGACCCACACAAATCACTATGAGCTGCCTTCTGCTCTCACAATGGACCATCTGTTCCTGGTCTGCAGAGGCCAGTACTCATCATCCTTTTGTCTTGGAAAACCCTGCCGCTTACAAACAAAGAAGTGCTACTAAAGAAAAACAAACAGCCACTGAACATGGTCTGCAAAACAGAGAATGTGCTACACCATACAGCTGGACTGCTCAACCTCTCTCTTCAGTGTGCATTTGGGAAAAAATGTGACTAGTCAGAATGGTCACCTGTACACGATTCTCGGCTCTAATGAAGTGCAAAAATGGAATACTGTAGTTTAAAACAGAGCCCCTCCTCCTCACTGGAAAATGATGTTTCAGCCTCCATTCATGCAAAAGCAAACCAAGGACACTTTCATACCACCTGTTGTCCCAACTTAGTAGAGCATTTTTGTACTTGAGCATGTATTGACAAATATCTTTCAGGGTTTTTCAGAAAGTGCTGATTCAGAAAACATTAGTCCAATCCCTGGACATAAATTGATCTTGCTCTATATTTAGCTCATTTGCTCTATTTAGTGAACAAAGGCTATGCCATGCTAATTTTATCCACTCATTAAATCTCAGAGGTTTTCCAAAACATTTAAACTATTTGATAAGGGAAAAACTAATATTGCATGAAATATTCCCAGGATAGACACCTAAGAAAATGAATTTCAACTTGGAATAATCCCAATCTTAGTAACTTCTATGCTCTACCTTTCAATACCTGAACTTGCTTATCTAACACTGAGCAAAATTCCCAGTCTCACTCCAGTTTGTTTTGCAAACCATGCTGTTTGCCTTTCTACAGTATGCTTAGCATTCCTGCACAAAATGAGCAGCTCAGATGCTTACTCTGCTTATACATTAGGGAATGGGAATACTCTGACTAGAAAGAAACCACAAAATGAAATCTGGGAGCTACTTCTCACAGAGATAATCTCCAAGTGGAGGAAAAATGTGCTGGCTCATTCCACTGCTTAACACACCATGCTAGAATCTTCATATGAGAAAAGTGGAAGTAAATCCAAATAATTTCTGCTGTTGAATCAGATTACTATAATTGTTCCATATGAACTCTTGTATAGTCTCTTCCAGAACTATTCAAAAGAACATGCATCAAGCTACTCTACCCCACAGGACGCTTACAGTATAAGTACCGCAAAAGGAAGCATCCTGAAACATGAAGGTAACAGCTCTCATTAGTATCTTGTGTATGCCAGGGATGAGGGGTAGAGAAAGAAAAATTCAAGCTTAGGGCAAAGGCAATCTCTGCCCAACATACAAAACCAGCTTGGTGGTAAAACATTACCTTTAAAAAAAATGTCATGCATATTCCATATGCAGCAGCTTCAGGCTTCAAAGTTAGAGTTCAGCAAACTTATAAATCAGATACTGGAGGCAAATGGGGGGGGGGGATTTATGCTTCTTCCTTGTGAGTCTTCTTGCTCTTGCAAATGCCTGCTTTTTGCCCAGCTGTACATCTGACCTATCCCATCAGAGTTTCTTCTCAGGGCTCGTGGCCAAACCTTTCTACTCATTCCTAGTTTGCCCGTGGAGCATGCCATCTTCTTAAGCCATTTTCCCTTCATCCAACCAAAGGTTCTGACCTTGCAACGTAAGCTTTCTTTCATTACACTGCTCCCCTCCGTTCACCAGACATCCTTTTAAATCTTCATAATTCACCACAAGAAGATTCTACCAGCAAGCCAAGAGTACAGTCAGCACAGAGGCACCATAAGCAGCACCCCAAAAGGGGACATGAAACAGAAGGCAGATCAGATCAATCAGCAATTCTGGTGATACTCTGAGCATATTAATGCTTAGGTCATAAACAACAGCTTAAAAGCTACTTTAACACTGGTCTACAAGTTTTGGGAAATTACCAGCCTCCAAGATAAAATGCACCAATTCTTACATATTTTGATTAGATGAATTAGAAAACAGGTGATAAAGGTGCTGGTTGGCTAAAGTTTTCAAGATTTATACACAGGCAAGTATATTTGCCACCTCCAAGGGAGGCAGGTGTCTGATGATCACGATGCCTCATTAACTTCTACCGTAAGTACAGTAGAACTATGAAAATGGTACCACATGGAAGTGTATAAATTTATCTTCACTTTGAGACTAAAGAATATTACGTAACTGTAATTTATTGTTCTTTCACTGCAAGGTACATTTGTCTTGGTCAGCTCTACGCATCACAGAGTTCCATCTGGTGGCTTCTGAAAGTGTCATTGCCTAACATTTCCAAGGAACAGTTGCCTGATATTTTCCCTCAGAAGCCAAGATGCCTCGAAACTGTGCAAACAACGCAGATAACTTCTGCCACATTTGTGGAGTGGTTATATTTGCACCTCAAAATTGCAGTATGACGGCAGTGGTAACAAAGGCATCCCACCTATATTTTGGATGCAAAATAGGGGACCAGGACAAGAGTTGGGCCCCTCATTCTTGTTGCATTACATGTGCAACGGATCTGGATCATTGGCTAAAGAAGAAAAAGTCCACGCCTTTCGAACTCCCAATGCTGTGGAGGGAACCCACCAATCATAGTAGTGACTACTATTTTTATATGGTTCCCCAGTTGCAAAAGGGATCTCAAGAAAAGTGGACCATGGAATATCCAAACATTCCATGGTCTGGTACCCCATGGTGAGGACTTGCCAATTCCAGATCTACCAGAATCCTACACTCTAGACTCAGATGATGATAATGACAATGCGCAGGATGCAGCTGATCCAGGGCCATCGGTATCAGTGGGCCCAAACTTCAGCCCACCGTATGCTCCTCCTGAACCACATCTAATTTCACAGAGTGAACTAAATTTAAAATGATCGGTGTGGCACCATTCTCACTGCTGTATCACATTTTGCAGAAATGTTATGGAGTATAATTGCACATCCCCCTCATAATTTTTGAATTATTTTGATGCAATTTTGACCTGAAGCTGTATCTTCGAAACTGGAGCCAATTAATACTCAGGACTTACTTTTCCTTTATTCTGGTAAATTTTAGCTACCTTCATTTCCGAGACTTTCTCCTTGTAGACCAGTGTAAAGGATACCCAAAAGTTGAAATTCATTTGCAACTAAACACGTTTTTTTCTTCTCCTTTTAAAAAGACACAACAAATTACTCAATTCAAAGCATGGTAGTAGTTCAGGAACAATGCAATTATACAGCAAAGGCATCGATGTCCAGTTTGCTTGCTTTGCCAGAAGTTCTGTGGAGTGCAGGCAACCAAAGTGACTGGAAGGAAGGAAGGGTTGATTGCTGAAATGCAGACCAAGGAGAATGACCAGAAATGTATTATCACAGAGAAGTCTGCATTTTTTGCACAGCCAGTGGGTCAATCCAAACACAAGAAATGTCAAAGGGGCTTAAGAGTTCCATCTGTGCTGAAGGAAAGATTTAGCACTATGCTCATTTATTCTATCTTTTGAGTACTTAGTAGACTACAGCAAAATTGCTTAATGGCTTGGAAACTTTGTAAGGGCTCCCCCCCACACACAAACACACAGGTTTCAGCTCTAGAAATATGAATGCCTCTGAGCATCTCAGCATTATTTCCCTCAACAATAACTACACTCTGGCACCACAGTCCTAGCAGTGGGAGAGATTGCGAAGTCGGAGACAGAGCATACTGATCAAACTTGATTACCAGCCCCTCTTAGTACAGAAGAATTGCTGCTAAGGCTGCACAGCTAATTCCCCTTAACCGTTTCTAGGACTGCTGGCAATGAGAAACTAGAGAAGTGCATGACAGAAACAAGTCTGAGGATAGAGCGGGCCTGAACAGTATTTGCATAAAGTGCTCTGTTAAATGCCACCAGTTGCCACCTTGCCCAAGGTGCTCAAAGTAAACCTGGGATTATGGATTTTGGCCTTCCAAATCCATTATGATGGCAGCAATTAGAACAGTATACTTAGTCAATGCACATTGAAGAATGCATGTGAATGAAAGATGGCTGCCGTGTGTGTGCACACGGAGAAATTCAGTAAAAAAAAAAATAGAAAGATACAAACCATAGAAAAAACATTAATGAGACTCTCTTGACTGCATTAAATAAAAATTTGGGAACAAGGCAGCAGGTAGATAATCATGTCTGGCTTAATGAATGGTCCAAGTACACCTAATGCTACAGCACTGTCACAGCTAAGCACATGTGAACGTGCACCATGTGCTAGATAGGAGACCCCTGGGAGCCCTATTTGATAGAAGATCTTGGCTGAGGAGACCTAGCAAATCTGAACGTATCAGAAACCTGGAAATCTCTTTAAACCAATTCTTCAAAGGCCACTAGAAAAAAATAGCTGTTTTTTTTCTACACAGCATAAAACCAGAGGCCTCTCTAAGATGATTTTACAGTACAATCCTATGGAAGCCTCCTTGGAGTGATAGCCCACAGTATAAAGGGATTATTCCCAGGTAAGTGTCTAGGACTGCAGCCTTAAGCGCACCCTTCCAATTTTCTTCCTCTAAACACTCTGACCAGAGGCAACATTAAATGTGCAGTCCTATGCAAGTAAAGAGCCTATAAGCTGGAAAAAAGCCTACGACTCCCAGCATAAATTTTAATCACTCTACCTGGGCTGGGGCATTCTGGCTGCTGAAGGCCATTTTTTCCTTTAGAGTTGCATAGGATTGCACTGTTAATCAGATGGTTGGATTACTCAGTTCAAAACTTTTAGGGTGCAATCCTAGATTACCCACCCGTGATGCATGTAAAGCCTCTGAACGTGGTGGCGTGTGTGCAGTGGAGGTTCTGGTACCATTCTGAAGTGCTTTATTTATACTGTGAGCCCCAGCAGCTCCTCTTCCTGGCATGCTCCTTTAGCCTTCTCCAAGGGAGGTTTGTGATCTCGGAGATGCAGTGGTGCATTTTTGTTCTGAACTGGCTGTGAGGGTGTGGAGGTTTCATATTCAAAGTTGAGACCCAGTATAAACCTGTGTGTTCCCCCACCCCCGCAAACGAGAAAGGTATTCCCCCAATAATAAACAGAAGTAAGCACCACCGTAAGCACCCTTCTCTCACACATAGGCAGAATGCCTATAATAGCATGTCTGCTGCAACACCCATCAGAACAAAGAAAATAGGCCTTTTGCCTCAGAGATACTGTTTTTGTGCCCACATACAAATTTAATTATTTACTAACTTGTACAATTAATTACTTAAGTGGGTTGCAACCCTAATTATGAAAGAGTTTTGCTACTGCAGTAGACTCTGTACCTCGAGAATTCTAATATAGTTACAGCCCATATAGCAATCTATTCTAATACTAAATCATCGCCATTTACAAAATGTTTTGTATCTTAATATCTCCCTTGAATTTCCCATTGCTAAGCTGGAATTTTACTGAACTCCTCTGAATTTCATAGTCAATAATTCTTCTGCACTTATAATATAAAACCATATTCTATGCTATTAAACATTCATCTAGGATTGACCATTAAGGCAGTCAAAAATAACCAACCAATTAAATTATATAGTCCATTATAAAAATTAGTTGAATTACTATGAACTTAGACATCACAGTGCATACTGAACAATTTTAATACATTGTGTTTACATAGTTATTCAAGAAGAAAAAAATATAAAATATGCAGAAGTTAAGGGGGCAATGCACATGTGGATTAAGGCAGCAGGCGAAAGTAGTACCTGCACTCACAAAAGCTTCACAATTCTGGAGGGAATCGTTGTGTATGGACACAACATCACTAAAGTAAAGAAAGCATGGTGGTTGTTTCTCTGGAGAAGCATGAGTACCAGGCAGGCATCCAATGTATGTAGGCCACAATTCTGACCTTTGCTGAAAGGTGGCACAAGTAACGAGAATAGGGTGCAGCCCAAATAAGCAAAGGTTTTCTTCCAGCTATGCTGAAGCGTTCAACAATGACTACAGGGACAACTGGCCTCCAGTGCAATTCAGCTTTGCACGGAAATAAAAGGGCAAGGACAAGGGTGCTCTAAGGAACGAAAGGCAGGCTCTAAATTAATCTGAATCTGATTTTCTTTGCCCTGGTAGTTCCCACTTAGAAACACCATTTTCAAAGCTGCAACTTCAGCAAGAACAAAGTAGTTACTAACAGTCCAAGAAACCCTTCTGCAAAACAGCCAACCATCAGAACAGATGGGACTATCTATAGTAGACACATGACTTATAATCTAAACAAAAAGAACATCTTGAAAATGATCATGGCAGCATCATTTAGACCATTTCTGTGTTTTTGTAGGCACGTGTAAGTAGTTTTACAGTGTAATCACCACAATGTTGTTATTTTACAGCATGATGCTGCTTTTGAGGTGCAGTGTCTGTTGATCTTGTCCAGGCTGATAGAAAACGCCAAATAAAGAGTGGCTGAACAATTTGCTTTTAAAGAAAGAGTATTTCATTTCAGGGGAAGTAGGCATGTTCCACACAAAAGGGGGGGGGGGAGTTGCCACTGGTCTGCTACTGCAACCACAAAGACTAGAAACTTGCAGCTGTTTGCTATATAATTCAAGTAAAAAGTTGGGATTTTCAGACAAAACAGCTTTAAGTTACACAAACATTCAGAAGCATACTGCTTATTCCAATCTCATTATTTTTGACCTTTGCGTGATTTTTTAATGCTTAGAATGTTTTCAACTCCTTGCTGTAAAACCCCTAAGGTATTCCAGAACCACACAGTGGATTTTAGTCATGCATCAGTACCATTCCTTCTCTCAATTGTAATATGGTCCATGGTTATTTTGGTCCCAATTTAGAGAAAAAACACTACACAGCACCCAACATCACAAGCAATACCATCAAGAACTTGGCATGTTTTCACTAAACACCTGTGTTTTTTTTCCTTCCCAGCCATATCTAACTATAGAAATAAACAAACAAAAATCTACAGCACCATCTTCTAAAAAAGGCACTTTGAAGACTGTCTTGCTTTTAATAAATAAACCTCTCCAAGATTTAGATGACAGAACTACTCCACTTTTAAACTACTCCACTTTGAAAGTCATGTACCTGCCAGAGGTAATTCAAACAATTCTAATATTGAAACAGGGCTGAGATATGCTGGACAAAGATCCTGTCAATATTTGGTCTCCTGTAGAAATAATTCTTCAATCTAGTTTTCAAATTAGATCCCACTTCCCATTCTATCCCTTCTGCTCCTTTGACCTGCAATGGCTTTATTTTCAGCAATGAAATCAAGTTTACAGAAAATCTGTTGGGATGTCATAATGGAGGATTCAGTATCTACCAGTTTCATCATTCATAACCGTAAAATTCAAACACCTGTAATTTACAAATAAATATTCATACGCTTGCAAATACTCCAGGAATTGTTCTTCACTGCAAAAGTATCTAAGAGCCGAGCACATATTGCATAACCAAAGAGTAATTTGCACCTGAATGCATGAACTTCATTAATAAACTTACTGTGTTTGAGATGATACTGAAAACTCTGCTGGGAGTTTGACTTGCAATGGCCAGTTTTTA
Source organism: Varanus komodoensis (assembly GCF_004798865.1). Taxonomy (NCBI): domain Eukaryota; kingdom Metazoa; phylum Chordata; class Lepidosauria; order Squamata; family Varanidae; genus Varanus; species Varanus komodoensis. The sequence continues at coordinate 4,334,509 of NW_025335440.1, forward strand.
CCTGCCAGTTATTGCTTGATATTGCATTAATCAAGCGGTTAGTCTGCATGTGCAAACTGGCCCCAAGTGAATAAGCTGGTTAAAAGGTATGTCCTGTCCCCAGAGACAACAAAACACACATACCCATTTTCAATGCTAACTTCATCTAACTTTCCAGAAAGGAAAGTAAGGATAGGTTTGGATGGGGTTTCTGTGGGCTTGATACTTTTCTTATAAGCTCACACCACACATACCACAAAGTGAAACCATTCAGTGAAGTTCTAAGTGGAAAAACCTGAGAGCTTAACAGTGTTGCGATCGTCAAAATGTGATACAACAGGAAGGGTATATGGGAGGTTAAAAGTCTAAGCTAAAAGGGTACATGCCTTGTCCCTAAACACAAGCGTTAGCATGGCTACACACAAAGCAAGACCAATGGACATCTCAAGGCAAAATTATTTTCTACCTTTTGGAATGCATTCTTGCAGGAAATTATGCTGAGAAACACCCCAAAAGGAAGCTTTGGGAGCCAGCTTTGCCATTGCTTAAAACATTATTCATCTAGTAAAGCGTTTCCTAGCTTGGCACCCTCCAAACAAGTTGGACTACATTCCAAGGATAAGTTGCTGGGGGAATGTTAGAAGTTATAGCCCAACACACCTGGAGGGCACCAGGTTGGAGAAGGCCGATCGAGCAAGCCTGAGGGCTTCCCCCACCCCTAATTTTAGCAAACTCTCCCACGCTCAAAAGAGCCAAGAGAGTGAACTTTTGGAACTAATGTCTTTCACAGTGCACCTCTTGGCAGCTGTACTTGAAGCTTGGCCAATGGAGTTCGCACTGGTTTTCCTTTCAGCTACTGACCTGCTAGTCGTAAGATGATGCACAAGACCACTGTGCATACAAGCCCAGTTGTAGTGGGTGGGAAATGAGTGGCGCCCAAGAGATTGCACACCAAATGGCGTAAGTAGAGAGCCGCCCCGCTGGGGCCGAGCATATTCTGTTAGCTTATGGATGCAGCGGCTCCGGGACGGGTTTCGGGAACTCCAAGCACCTCCTGGGTATCGAAGGTGAACTGGGGACAGGGACACTTGTGAATACAGGCAACATCCAAAAAAACTGGAAAGAAGGGGGTTGGAGCCATTATGCTGGGCAGAAATATTCATACTAAAAGCAAGGCCAAGCTGAATGTAGAAGACTTGTTAAACCTTCATCCAGCACATACGTAGGCTAAGCAGACAGCTGCTTCGGCTGAACAGGCCAAGATTTCCATGAAAGCACATTAAAATTCAAGAAAGCTTTTAAAACTAAGAGCAAGTACAAAAATAAAAGTCCATATAATCCTGCGAAAATATATATTGGAAACTGCCACCATGGATGAGGTACCATTTATTCCCCCCCCCATCCCCATCTCCACTGCAAACATCAAAATATATCTTAAGTCTTTTAAAAACAAAGGAAGAATATCTGGCTATTTTATAATCTCAGTTAAAACAGCACCCTTCGTGATATCACGCCATTAAAATTACTTTTGAAACACAACAAAAAACCCAGAAGACCACATCTTAAACACAAGCCTGGATTTCTGCTCATCTGTCCTCCTTCCCTAGTGCAGCAATTGTCCACCTCCATTTAAAATAAATATAGCAGCTACAGTATTGTAATAGGTGTGGCCCTCAATGCCAGTAAATGGATATTGTATTACAAATAGTTATCGGCACTTTACAAGGACAGCTTCAAAACTAAAATATATTCAGGTTTGGTTTTTTTGAAGTTACCAGCTTCTCTCCACATGAAAATCAACTACACTAGCACCTGGTACTAATATTTTAAAGGTGCCTCTCCAATGAGCTTTGAATCAGTTTTACTTGGTGTGGATGAGGGAGCTCAGAATACAAGGCTTTCAAGCCACCATTTCTGAGTGTGGGCCCATTAAACAATGTAAGTATCATAGTGCAGCTTGGTACAAACAACTCAAGTGACCTTTTTCCTAAGGAAGAAACGACCCCAGTGCTCCACAACATGCTTGAAGAAAAACATTTAAGAAAATCTAAATTAGAAAACAAACTTTCAGGTAAGAATCCCAACTGGAACATTTTGAAGCATCAGTCACTTGGAAGAGGAGAAAACATTAGCGTTTGTCAAGACTCGCAGCAACTCTGCCATGCAGTCACATTGGAAGTGTAAAATCTGACTCGGACTCCATGGAGATTCAGCAGGCAGCCTCTTCAGGCAAGAAGAGTAGCCAAAGGAGTCCACTAATCAATATCCCAGCCCAAGCAGGCTGCACTGAACTCCCTACATTCATTTTAAGAAAGGAATTCAAAGGTAAGTAAGTGCAGCACAGAGTCAGGCCATCTCCAGAGACTAGAGCATTAAGACACCCACCTGCGACTCAATTCACCAAGAGCTCGTTTGACGCTAGCAGTTACCTTTTAGCATAGTGCCTGGTTTTCCCAGCCACGACCTCCAGAAGCAAGCTGTTTCTTTATCACAGTTATTTCAAATGCACTTTGATTCTTGTCCCCCAGAAGTTGGATGTACATTGTACCATTTTACTGAAACTGGGAATAAACGCTGGCAGACGGAAAGTGCAGTCAAGCACTTTGAGACACCTTGCACTGAGCAACATATGTCTGAGCAATAAAGCATACAAAACACAGTACTTAATTTTTCTGAAGGGGGTGGGCTGGGGTGAAGGAACAAGAAATAGCAAAGGTTCCTGCAGGTTGGAGCAAAACAGGCTCAGATTTTTCAGCTCAAAATACAGTAAATTGGCAAATACTGGGTTGCTTTGAAAATAGCATAGAGATAAACAAGATACTTCAACCAATTAAACAGTTTTCATGTGGAGAATGGTTGGTAATAGGGCTGGGTTACTAACAATGCCCATATGAACCATCTTGTAGTATATATCTCTGCAATACATACTATTGAACCAGTGCAAATAAAGCAGTCAAAAATGCAGTTCATGTGTTTACAAAGTGCAAAACGCCCCAAATCCCTGCAATTGAGTCAAAATGCTCACCTCCAACATCCCATAAAATACTCTGCTTCAGCTTTAAAGTGGAATGAAATAAAAAGAGGCCCATTCATCTGATTCACATTTCAATGATCTCATTTGTTAAGTGTATCCCAGTCCTCTATAGCTTTATTTGTAAAATGAAATGGAGCACTTAGTTTCAAAAGGGAAATCAACATGATCAAAAATTGCTTTCTAAAACTTTTGTGTCTTTTAGCCTTTTCCTGATTTCACTCCAACAGAGCTAAAAATCTGTTATCTCCCCTTTGCAGGAAATGCAATGAATTCAAACCCCAAGGTACAGGAGAACAAAAGTCCTGTACCGCAATACAGACTGCTAGCAGCATGAAGGGGGTTTGCCTTACTAATCCAGAAAAGGATACTTCTCCATTGCAGGACTTTCCTTTCAAAACTAAGGCTACCTTTGTTTGCTTAAGTGCGTGGATATGTCCATTCTTTCACCATTAGTGGTGCAAAATGCTGCTGCCTGTGTACAGCAAAAATGGACAGATTTCTTCTTTTGCAACAGCTTATTGCACTAAAAGATAACAAAAACAAGTTGTCAGTTCTCCTAAACAAAATAGTTGTTTCTAAACATAAAAACTGATGTCGCCAATACACTGATTTAAATTAAAGCATCATCATCATCATTACTCTAATAAATATAAAAGAGGAAGCTAAACCTCAAAGTACACGAATATATAGATATTTATATATGTGATCACATTAAAGTGAGAGGCAGCAAGTCAACTAAACTTTTTTTGAGACCTCAACTCTTAGCATCCGTACTTGAGTGATTACATGCCACCCTGTCAAGTGGGAGAATCAGATGTCACAAGAAGCTCAGAAGGGAAATGCATGGCACGCAAGATGGAAAATTAGCTGGAACTTCTGGACAAGGAGAAAGCAGCAGCTTCATTAATCTTGCCAGGCCGCATCACTACTGTTGGCGTAAAAGAGGACAGTTGATTTCTTTTTGTTACGGAAACTGATTTGAGTTGAGCAATTCCAGGCTAGTAGGACAGATGTGAAAGGCAGCAGTTGGCTAAACTACACTGGGATTGGTGGACCTGCATGTGCAAAATACACACAGCCTTTCCCACAAGAAACTCCATGGGCTGCCACTCAAATATGCACAAGACATGGTCACATTCAAGTGCAGACAGCCACTGAGGAGGAAGCCATCTGCAACCCATGGGGGTACAAGAAATTAAAAACGTTTTTGCACATTTTCTCCGTTTCATTTTCCCACCCACCCCCACCCCAACAATCACTTTGATTGTTCCTAAATATTTTAATACCATAATAATTTTTTTTGCAGAAAGTTGTGCTGCTGAGCAACTTGAGGTAAAGGCATAAAAAAGGGTTCGACTACAAGAAAAAACGCACAAAGGAAAAGACGACAACGATGACGGCAGCGCTTCCCGTAGGAGGCCACTTCAAAAGCAGTTGGCTGGTTTCATATTGCATAATAAGTGCCGTGTTCTCGGTGAAGTAAACAATCTTCCTTGCATTAAAACAAGGATAAGGCCTGCCTCCCCCACCCACCCCCACAGGATCAGCTTCAGCAGTAGCAGAGGGATTTTCCCCACCTCATGAACTGACCCCTGGAAACATACACTGTATGTGGCTTAATTCTGCAGTTCTTCCTCTCGTGAATAGGTTCCGTTCTCACTGATATCTATATATTTTATAGCTAAGCAAAGTACATGGTGCGTAAGGTGTCTTGGTGAATCTGTACAGCCTTGGCAAGGGCTTGGGGATCCCTCCCGTTACTCTGTCCTGAAACATGGCTGCCTTCAGCACTGCAAGGGGAAAAGAAAGGGAAAGGGACGTAAGAAAACAGGTACATCCAGAGGTCCTCCTTCCAACTGCACTGAAGACACTTTATGTGGGGTTGCCAACTTTTGGTTTTAGAAATTCTTGTGCTCTGGGGTGGAGAGGAGCCAAACCCCACAATGGCCACTGCCACCACACTGGCCTGCTGCCAGTCACCCTCCCTTCATTAGTTCAAGAGACCTCGGCAGGAGGAGGTGGGGGGCTCCAGAGGATCCTTTATAGTCTCCTATGCATCAGTGCAATGGCCCACTGGGGCTGAGCTGAATAATCATGCACCATACTGCACAGATGCTCACCACCCAGTTGAAGCATGAAAGTGATGCTGCTGCTTCTTGCTAACAAGACACGTTTGGCCAAAAAATAAAAATCTTGTCAGACGATCAGATGTCTAGTTTTAGGTTTAAAAAAAGTTCACAACCCACCCCTGGCAGCCCCTTAATATGGCTGCCAGTGCTACTCTCACCTGTCATGTTCTTTGTCCACAAGATGGTATCTTGCTCTGAATGCTACCAGGTGAGCATAATAAGCTGGTGCAGGTATAGACACAGATCGTGTACAGCGCACATAGGTGTGGCAAAGCTGGTAAGTTAGCAGCTGAAGTTCGTCTGCAGTGAAACAATTATCATCCCACAATACATGATAATGCGAGGGACGGCTGGTACCCTAAGGAAGAAGGGAACACCAGTCAAATTGACTTTCTGCATCACTTTTCTATGACATTCTAACACTATAACAACTGTTCTCACTTGTAAGAATAGGCAAGACTATTGGGTTTGATCCTAGGCTTACAAGAAATCCCATACTGTTTTAGTCTGGCATCTTCAGTCATACTTAGAATCACAGAATCAAAGAATAGTAGAGCTGAAAGGGGCAAAGAGGTCCAGCGGGTCCACCCCCCCTGCTGTGGCAGGTCACCAATTTGCACCATCCCACTCAGATGGCTGTCCCATTTCTTCTTGAAGGTCTCCAGTGTGGGAGAGCCCACCACCTCTTGGGGCAGCTGGTTCCACTGATGTATTGCTCTGACAGTGAGGAAACTTTTCCTGATATCTAGTGAGAATCTGGCTTCCTCTAATTTAAGTCTATTATTCTGTGACCTGCACTCTGGAATGGTTGAGAAGAGTTGTCCTTCCTCTTTGTGACAGCTTTTCAGGTATCTGTACAGTGCTATCATATTACCCCTCAGTCTTCACTTCTTGAAGCTGAACATGCCCAATTTATTCAATCTTTTCTCATAGGGCTTAGCTTCCAGTCCCTGGATGATCCTTGTTGCCCTCCTCTAAACCCTTTCCAGCTTTTGTGTGCCCTTTTAAAAATGTGGTGCTCTTAATCGGACACAGTACTATAGGTGACGTCTAACTAGTGCTGAGTATAGGGGAACTAGTACTTCATGGGATTTGGAAGTGATACTCCTATATTTTGCAGCTACATCACACTGTTGACTCATATGTAGCTTGTGATCTACAACAACTAACCCAATGGCAGGCCTGTTTCACATGTACATAGAATGGCAGCCTGAAGAGAGTGTATACCTAATACCCTTATTCAAAAGCCTTACTGAGCCTTTATTCAAGTGAGGAATATCTAGTCCTAAACTGAAGCACTCTTCTTTTGCAAAAGCAAAATAATGATTTTTACAAAGACAGTTTTCAAATTCAGACATGCTCAAACATTACAGTGAAAAAACGGGTGTTCGCCAAATGAGAGTAGGGGGCAACAGGGAAATGGCAGAGGCAAGACTGAGCCCCGTATGTTCAGGGGAAGCACAGGTGCTAATGAAATGGGAGCCCATGGGGGTGGAAACTGACAGATTTAGAAGGAAAAAGAAATAATATCTGGGATGGTTGGTTATCCAGTTCAGCCAAGCTAAACCCAAAGAATCTGAGCTCTGGATTTGACAGTCAAAGGTTGTAAAACTACTGTGGGAACAGACCACCCTTGCTGGTACCAGCTTTAGTTCCAATGTACAAAATGTGATTGCAAATTCACAACAATTTGGTTAAAAACAGATTTAGGCAGAGTGTTGCCAATGAGGCTTTGCATGAATGTTCCCTATTAAATTAGAGACTCAGCACATACCCCAGCCTGTTCAGTAGCTTCTCCACTGTTTACCAAAAACCAGATTTAAAAAGTGCCCCTCTCTGAGCCAAGCCCAGTAATTCATATGTTGGGTACAGTCTCCACCAGTCACTGCACTGAAGTCAAGGAGTCAGCAGACAGAACTCCAAGGTTCATAATATTGTTTTCCAAAACAAGAAAATAAAGGGATTGATTGCTCTAGGGCTGGACTCAGGCTGGCTCAGAACAAAGAGGGCCAAGGTTTGTCCGTGGCTCCTTCCCTTGAATTAATGAAGACAGAATCACACACAAAAGGCTAACTCTTCAATTTTTGTACATGATTAACTCTTCATGTACACACATGTTAGAAAATGAACAGAGATCTAGGAGTTACCTTGGAATAACAAAACAAGCTTTTAATACCATAGGAACCTGATGCCAGGTTTCTCCAGTTTAGACTCTACCATGAATATCAATCACATCTTTTATTCATCAGAATTGTAGGAATGAAGTATTGTAGATGTGGGAAACATGCACTAGAATCACAGCTGGCCAAGCCTCCAGGATACATTTCTTGCTGGTCTGATAACACAAATGCCTCAAATGATAGATTAAAAATTCAGTGTGTGAATAATTTTGAGATTAGCTTTTCTGGGTAGAGTAGCTTCTACTCAGTGAGAAATCAAAACTTTAATGCTTACTATTACCAATGCAGATGCACTTGAAGAAACAGTTGATTGCAAAATAAGGTTTGCTTCAAATCAGACTTTCTGCCTTAGTTATCAAAAAACCCACCAGACTCAAGGGTGGTCCTGTTCACACCCATTCAGCCACAGCACCAGACTCAGAGAAACTGGCTGGCTCTAACAGCTGCATGTTTTTAATCCTACCTGTATTCCTGCATGGCTACAGAGGTAAAAATCAAATTCATACGGATGAGTAATGTCTGTATCTACAGTTGTTCCAGCTGGGATATTCCCACTCCTTCCAACCTAGAAAGAGATACATTTCCCCAGGAAAAAAAAGTTATTTTGCTAATTTTCACAACAAATGCTGCAATGATAGAAGAGCAGTGAAAAAACGACTTAAGTAGCCCAGTCCTTTTCTATTTTAGAATTATCCTTACAATGTACAAAGTGGATCCTCCTTTTGAAGCACCAGTTATCACAGAATGCAGCCTTCAAATGACCAACAAACCCAATTTACTAGTGCTACATTATGTAGCTGCTCCAGCCATTTTATTGAAGGATGGGATATAAATCACTAAAACTAAAATGCTTTTAGAAAATGCTTTAAAGGGTTGCCAGAAGTGGGCAACATACAACCCTCCAGAAGTTTTGGCCTACAACCTCCATCACCCCACAGCCTTATTTTGGCTAAGGCTGATCGGAGTGAAAGGCCAGCATACCTGCAGAGCCACGAGCTGCTTACCTCTAGCTAACGTGGAGCAAATGCATGTATTCTGCATTTCAGAGAATGTTGCTTTTATATACACTGATCTATAGCAATGTTTTCTGGGTGGCCTAAAGGAATTATTAAACAAAATGTAATTTATACAGTGGGCTTTTTTAATACAGTAGGAAGGGGTGGGGGAGAGAGAGATTTGGTAGGAGCAAATAAAAGGAACAAGTGAAGGAAAAGGGGGGTAAGTAGCAAACTCTTTAGACTGATCAGGTGATGCAGCAAGACTTGGGGTCAAATAGAAAATGAAGTGGGCAGGAGCCCCCTCCTCTTATTGAAGGCCCTGGAAGGGCTGCGGGGAGAGCTCCTGCCCACTCCATGATGTTCAGCAGTAAAGTTTCTTTCCAATCGGGCCTTGCGCTGTGTGGCAATGCCCACATATGTGATGTACACAGACCATGAGGAAGAACATACAGAGTGATGGGGGAAAAGTGATTAACCAAAGAAAATTTGCAACAACGAAACAAAGTGAAAGAGGACACACAGACATATGATCCTGACTTACATATTTAAATAATTTTTTTTTTTGTTCTAAATACAACCATAAGGGCCAAGGGAAATGGGAAGGGTTTAGCCAGGTGCCTGAAAGTATTACAGCAAGCATCAGCCATCTCCCTCTGAGGATGGCATTTCATAGCAAGGGGGACGCTACTGCAAAGCCCTTCTTCCCACAGCGACTGATCATCCCTCACTAGGCAGGGGACTCAAAGAAGAGGCTGAAGCAGAAGCAGTGACAGGAGTTTCAAATCTTCATGTGTTTAATTATATCATATTTATAGCTGAGGCCATATTTGAGGGTTTTTCCCCAATATGAGAAAAAATGCATATTTTTTCATGTACAGAATTTTGATTCGTCTAGAACAAATTTCATGAAGTATGTTGTAACGTAAAATGCTGTTTCCTTTGGCCCTGAAACAATAAATAATTGCCTATCCTTGGCTCTTTGTAACTCTACCATTAGTGACCAAATATGTATGTATGTGATCTGACTTACATTCAAAATTTGGCTTAAAGATGAATTTCCATTTTCTCAAGAACAGAACTCGTTCACAACCCAGGGATTGCCTGTACTCATCTTTGAAGTCAAACAGTGAATTCGAAAGCACAAACCAGATCAGCTCACTGGTTATGACCTGCTAGGTCCCCTTCTGACCAGCCACTGCTCTTCAGGATCCCAAGCCAGTGGCTTCGTTGGTCCAGCCGATGAATGTTCTTCAAATGAATTACCAGGACTGAACCCAGGACCTTCCGTGCCCAATGAATCATCACTTAAAGCGTACACAAAGTGAAGAAATGACAAAGAGGCTGAGCTATGAATCTGGGAGGCCCCAACTGTACCTGCCACAGTACAGAACAATGACAACCACCTACCTTACAGCATTGTGGCAAGGATTGCAAGACGTCAACGTGCTGCAATGACACTGAGGCACTATATCAACACTAAGCATTGTAACAGCATTTTCTTCAGCCACCCCTCAGGAAGCAACTGCACAGAAATCAGATGGGGCTTACCCTTTCTGTCCTGTCAGCGCAAAACAGGCGTGTGTGATGCCTCTTCTGAACTACAATGTACGTTATGCCAGGCTGGTAATCCTTCTCCAGACTGATACAGGCTTCTCTAATTGCAAGCAGCTCATAATACAACACCTGCAGCATAGAAACAGAATGGCATGCTTACTCTCAGGAAGTAAGATTAAAAGCTTGAATCAATTCGGCATTATTTTATGATTTCTCAATTATAACAAGTTACTAGAGCAAAGTTTCTTGAGTGTGCAGGTAAAAAACAAAATTGAACTGACAGCAACAGGGAAGCAGGGGTTCAACAGACGCATTCCATTCCCTATCTGTCAACTTTGAGAGTTTGAATGGCGTGGTGCTGAGTGTTGGACTAGAGACCTGGGAGATCCAGGTTTTAGTCTCCACTTGGCCATGAAGCTCATTGAGTGACTCTGGGCCAGTCGCAGACTCTGAGCCCAACCTACCTCACAGTGCTATGCAAGCCACCTTGGGTTCCATGAGTGAGGACCACAGAAAAGGAGAGCATCTTTCCAAGGAAAGATGGGGAACCATTCCTTTGGTCTTACAATGAAAAAAGATGATCAGGAGGGCCCTAGTAACAGACCATTCAATCTCTGTGAATAAAAAGACAAGCCTGTGCTAGCTTTGTTGAATGCATACTGCTCTGCCTTGTCTGGCAGGAAGACTGTAGAAAGCCTGCACTTTCCTAGATGGGCTGGAGAAAATCAGCAGTTGCGGTACACACTGGTACCCGTGATGTTAGGAAGCGTAGTAGTGAAGGCCACGTGGAAGCAACTGTTAGGCTGCTAGGCAGGATAGTGCACAGAGGCCACGAAGAACCAGGACATCCAACACTGCGAACTCAGAAGGGCCACCTGTTTCACTTCCAGAGGCCGCTAGAACAGCAGAGCTGAGGACTTGATGCATTGTGACAAGGTGGTGTGAGAAAAGAGACAAAAAAGATTTGTCAGACACTGGGAAATGTTTTGTGATAAATCAACCATGTACAAAAGGGACGGGCTTAATCTGAAATGAACTGGAACCAGATGACAGTTAATATAGCAAATGTTGCAGAATAGCTTTTACACTAACCCTTGAGAGAAAGCCAACAGGAGCTGGGAAGCATCTGGTTTGAGTTGAGTCACCCCCTGGAGAATGAGGCTGCAATGCACTCGACTTGCATCTGTTTGGTTCCCACTGGGTGAGGTTCTGCAGTTCTCCTCATAAAGAGCTTTTCCTTTCAGATTTTTTGTACTTCTGCAAACCCTGTGTTCCTCTAACTGAGCTGTTACCTCTGTTCCCTGTGTGCCATCCTGGCCATAAGCAGATCCATGCTTACCTCTGAACTTGGGAAATAAAGGGAATGAAGCAAGGTGTGGGGAAAGAGAGAAGGGCTGCCTTTCAGTTGTAATACTAGACCATAGGCTTTTATACTAGACCTCAGACTGAAAGTGACCGGCAGGAGACTCAGACTCGATACACCCCCTGGATTAGCAATTTACAGAATTTGCTGGAACATCATGTGTTGAAGGTAACTAACTATACGAGAGACACCTCCCAGAAGAACAGAAATGCCTGGTAGAACAGACTGAATTTTAACTTTTGAAAAGGCTAGAAAACTTCAGAGAAGATAAGGTTAGCTGTGATTACTAGTCACTGATGGCTATGTACAACCTCCAGGTTGCTTTTGAAGACCAGCTGCTGGTACTCAGCATCAAGAGGATGGACAGCCATCTGAGTGAAATGGTGTAAAATTGGTGTCCTGCAACAGCAGGGAGTTGGACCTGATGGCCTTCATGGCCCTTCCAGCAATACTGTACTATAATTCTGTGATTGCTTTCATACTGTTTGTAAGTTTTCCTGAACTACCTGGTAGGCTGCTGTGGCATAAAGGACAGCTGATTAGATGGATCTTTACCCTGATCAAGCTGGGCTACTCTTTAGGTCAGGAAAGCAGAATCACCTCTCTGCAAAGGTTCTGCATCCAAGCCTAACTCCCTGCAGGAATTCATGCTGTTATCTCCAATCTGAGTCCACAGGTAAGAGTGGGGATGTGGGTGCTGGGGCCTCAGCCAGCTCTTGGAGCAGTGGCACTGGCCAACTGCACCAGCCTCATGGGGACAGTGCTGTCACTGGAGTGCCATGTGGTGTGACCATGAGGGGTAACAGGGGCTGTGAGGGGACTGGCAGTGCTCCCCACATTGCCAACCAAATCCCTTTTTCTGTGCCAAAGACAGCACGGAATTCCATGCCTCTTTCCACCCTGTGAAAGGGCTGGAACAGGAAAGGACAACAACATCTGGCCTACAGAGGGCCTGGTGCGGAGCAATTCCCCCCCCCCCCATTCCCATCCTGGTTCAGCATCCTTTCTTTAGGTCAACTCGCACTCTAAACTTCTGCAGAATTAGGGGAGCCATTAAGGGTGCCTACCCTGAAAGACAGACAAAGTCAGAGATCTTGCTTAGCTTAGGTGGCGGGAAAAAACAGTCCAGCAGGCTGACATGTTCGCTCCTGAATGCTGCCTTCTGCTTGCCAGGGCTGTGCCATCCCCACGGCCCCAAGCTGCTGAGGGCAATGACACATGGAGAGACCGAGGGGTCAGGAGATGGGTGGCACATTCGGCCAAACACAGGCTAGCATGTATTTTATTTTCTTCATCAATACATGTTAGGACCAACACCGTGGCAGTGATGATGACAAACATCTTTCTCTACCATCTGCATATGGTCAGTGAACAGGACTCTTTGAAGTGGCTAAGGACTTACTTTGTCTGAAATGCACTTTCCTTTCTTCTTTTCATGGCTGTGTGTGCAACTAAGTTGCCTGGCACAACTACATCTGAATTAGTTTTGTGTCTTTTTACTGCTGTTTCAACATGCTTTGTTAGCTGCTCTGAGGGACAAAGATCTGGAACAAGCTAGTTAAAGCATGTAAAATAAATAGAAACCTGTCGAAACTGTCCTTCTGACACCCCATCACGGTAGAAGATAATTCGTGTAGGCTTGAAGCGTGTTGACTTATAGAATTGGATGAGAAGTTCTCTAACCATAGAGGCTAAATCCTGGATGATCTCCTGGCGGGGTTTCTGAACTCTCACTGTGGCACAGTACCTGCTTGGATGGGCATCCATGCTACCTACAACCTAAAAATAAGAGAACAAAATGTAAGAATGGTAGGTCCACATGACAGCATTTCCAGCACTTTGTCAACTCAAGCATGATCAGGTTTTTCAAAAAAAGGAAACAAGTCTCCAAAAAGCACTGGAGTAACCTAAGGCTGTGAAAATGATATATGGGGATGTTTGGACCTACTGTATGAAAGCTTGTGAAGACCCCTACTTTCTGGAAGCATTTTATTCACTGCAGCCCTAAATGGTTAGTAATTTGGTGGAAGAAAACGGGATGTGATTGGCTTCACCACCACATGATAAATGCATGGATAATCAGTCAAGTGCAGCTATGGCAGGCGATCACAACAAACGCAGCAGCCACACACAGCAAACTTACTCACATGGAGGAGGAAGCAACTCTAAAGCACTGGTGACTCATGGCACGGTTACTGGAGCACCTCTAGAAGCATTAGCCCCATCTGCTCTCACAAACGGTTTTCAACATCACGGCTGCTTCTTCACTGCCAACAACTATTCTGTCTGAAATTCACCCATTAACAGTGCAGAGGGAGAGGCAACAGGCACAGGCTCAGCCCATGCAGTCCACAATAATGACTGGATTCGTAAATATGCCTATACACTGTTTGCTTATAATCAACCCTGGCACTCAAATGTCATTTCTTTTGTATAGGGACATCTGTAATATGCATAATGCTGAACAACTAAAGACAAAGAAGACATGGGGAACTTAATGAGGCAGAATCAAGGGGCTAATTTACTGCACAAGGTATTTCTCTCTCATCCGGCTCCCTCAGCTGAGGGTTGGAGAGGCATGAACATTACTACAACCTACAGCAGCAATTGATGGCTTCTTTCCATCTCCAGCAGGTGGATGAGTAACATCTGCTCCCAAGAAGATCACTGGTTGTTGAAACACAGAGGGTCTTTAAAAGAAAGTGACAAGCCAATATTCAGTAGGTTCTATATTATGCACTTCACATTCTGAACAATAAGAAAACACTGTGAACATCTATCCACTGGATCTAACAATTAACAAGTTCACAATCAATCTGTGTATAAGAGAATTTAAGGGTTGGTTAGTTTACAGCTGAACACTCCACACTGTTTTCATGGGAAAGGCTAATCATGGCCAGCTTCTATTAAAAAGCCAGAGAGTATCTGCCATATGGCCAATAATGTGATTAATACAGCCAAGGGTGGGGATTACTATGCAATGACTGAGCATGTGCAGAGTACCCTTCCCTCCTTAAAGAATAATCACACTGCACCCCACATATCTGGGATTAAGGGTGGTCACACAAAAGTGGTAAGTGTGGATTTATTCAAACATATTAGAGTTGTGCTAGATCCACTTCAGCAAACTGCATGTAGTGACAAATCCACTGAAATTTGAAGCCCTGCCTGGTCAATGTCCTGGTAAATCTAGTTGTCAAAACAAGAACCAACCATGATGTTGACAAGGTCAGCCTTTAAATGTTACTTTGCCTTCATTTAACAGCTGTCAAAGGCAAGCTGGCAAGTGCAAACCTGTGAGATCTTTGCTTCTGAAAGTGAGTGGTGACTTTATCTCCCCTTCAGAGTGAGATCTTCTAGGTTTTCAGTTTGGACTTGCCAGTTCCCGGTGCTCTCTCCTTTTTCCATCCTTTTCCAAGCTCAGAAAAATAGAAAAGTGCAGCCCATCCCTTTTAAAGAAGCAGTTACCTCTGACAGCTGTCAAAAGCAACATGGTTTTAAAAGACATGCTAAAAGGTTTTTTTTTGACAGGAATATATACAGCCTTGCAATCTGTATATGCCCTGTCATAAAACTCTGTGTAGTCCTATAAAAAAGTTTCAGAAGGAAATGAGTTTTGACAGCTCTTTTTCATTTCTACAATGCTCCACAGTCAAAGCTCTCTGAACTTTTTAGAATGAAATACTATATATGCCTACTCATATGCAAGTTCAGTGGGGTTTGTTACCATGTAATTGGGTACAGGGTTGTAGCTGAAGACAATGTATCTGACCAATCAAATATTGCAACTCCATATATCACACAGATTACAATTTTCAAACTTGCCTCATTGGGAAAAGAATATTCTCTTACTTTTGTCAGAATTCTGATATATATTTCAACCTCCAAGGATTCTTACCGTTGATGAGGTACGAGGATGTTGTTGATTCCTCCAAGTTTTACATTAATCTTTAGGCACAGGTTTGAGAGAGTTTGAGGAGATGTTTTTATTACGTTCTTGACTTGAACACACTGAGTGGCCATCCCCAAAAGTGTGTCCCCGACACGCTTCACCTCCGCTGAGAAACAAGCATGAATGTGAAGAGACTTCAGTATGCTGCAGCACACTTCTAACATCCATCACTACAATGTCAATTTAAGTACATCGTTGCCTATGTCTAAAGTCTCATTGAGTGTCCAACATGGTATAACATGTTAACCCAGGCCTTTTCAATACCAAGAAGCACCAAGTCCCTCCTAAAAGGCAAAGAAATCTGACAACATTCTTGAAATCATGCTGACAAGCAAAGAAGAGCTGTTAGTCAAGCTTTTCTTCCGTGATTTATCACGTTGGGCTAATCTTTCCTAGCAGATGGAGGTGGGGAGAGCACGGAAGCAAGGAAGCACAGCTGTAACCAAAGAAATCAGCAGCAGAAAGAAAATCTGAGCCATGCGCTCCTTTGCAAGAATGAAGCTGCAACCGTTTTTTCAGGCTATAATGAAGGGGGCTTCCAGTGTTCAGAATTCAGCTACTTTTCAAACAGCATGTGTAATAGGTAGCTTGGCTATCAGATAGCATTATGGCAATGCTTCCAGTTTTACATTTAAGAAAATAGTGTCATTGTAAAGGCTACAGTTTAGTTCAAGGATAGGCAACCTGGCACCCACTAGATATTTTTGACTACAGCTATAAGCATCTGTGAGCACAGCCATTTCGATAATAGGATAATGGGAGTTATAATAGAAAACATTTGAAGGGCATCAGGTTGATTGACTCTGATTTTAAATCTATATGAAAAGAGGGGCTTAGAAGGCTCAATCTACTCCCAAATACTGCCAAATCTATTTTAAACAGAAGAACTCCCCTTTCAACCTGGAGGCTTCTTTATCCTAACCCCCAAATATTTTCCTTTCTCTCTCCTAGTCTATCCATTGTTCAGTCCAACAATCCAGCAAGGCTCTGTAAAACAAGCATTTCCTCAATTACTCTGACCTACATAGTGCCCCCAATTGCTTGCTTCTTAGAACAACTTGCTATGCTAAGATTATCAAAAATACAATCTGAAACGAAATTAACTATAAACATAGCTCAGCTATTTTTTTTTTTACCATACACTGGTGTCTTCCCTGGTAGAATTACTATGATGAGCTGGAGCCCAGAATATGTGTTCTTCAGGTGTCGGAACATGGGCTCCACACTGTCAGCACCCTGGGCATATTTACAGAAGCACGGCTGGCCCTGGATAGGCATTCCTGCATCCTTGGAGATTTTGCGCAGCTGGTCTGTAAAACCCCTAGCAACAAACGAGGTTTATGAAGAAGAGATATCAGCATCTTGAAAGCCCAGGCCACAACGATTTGTTGGTGAAAACTGCTTAATACCTTGGACTGAAAATTCCTGCCATGTCTACCCTGAACAGTAACAATGTCCTCAAAAGTAGCTAGAGAAGTGGAGATGTACAAAACCAGCTATGAGCTGTTGAGAAGGTTTTGGCAAATAAAGGTTATTTGTGAATAATTCCTCTATGAACTCAGGTTACTTCACAAAGCTCAAAGGGCAAGCAGAGAATTCGCAACCATTCCCCAACCACTTCCAGTCAGTGAACTACCATACCATTAAAATTGTGCCATCTAAAGGGAAAGGGAAAGAAACAAGAGCAGCCTAACTTAGAATGGTTGACTTACTTTAGTATTTCTTCACGGCATTGCCGCTGCGTTGCAAAACAAGCAATGGCCCACATCTTGATTTCTACACCAGTATGAAACTGTTTTCCCCGCATATCCCACACACCATGGCTTGGTGTTGCCACTGTTCGATTCTAAGGAAATAAAGAAAACACATATACCAATATTCAAGGTAAGTGCACCGCTTGCACCATTGTATAATTCTGCACATCCCCAAATTGAAAACCAGCGTTTTCAAACCACAACTGCTAACCAAGACTGCTCCAAGGCACAATCCCATTAGAACTGATGTGGCAAAATGTTCTCCTACCCGTCCTCCATACTGCAGCATGGGAGCTGGTAGTACACGTCCTGTCACATGAGCCATTTCATCACGAACTTTAAACTGAAATTCCTGAACAAACGGGTCAGCATCATAATTGGCGCTTCTCACCTGGGTAAAAACAAATAGTCGTATGTTGTAAAGTTTTAAATGCAGAGATCTTAACAAATGTGCTCTTGCTCCAAGATAGAATGCAACACCATAGCCCACATATGGAATGGCAACACATCAATGCACTTGAGACTTGGCCACCTTCTATTAAAAAAAATTTGCACAATGTTCCTATTCACGTATTTTCTGAAGACATCAGTGTGGTTGCTAAATACAGATTCCCATCAAAGCATGGCTTTTATTTTTAAAGCTGAACGGGAGCATTGTGTAGAGATTTCCTAGACCAGTAAGCATGCAAGAAAACCAAAAACCTTGCCCCAAGTTACATAAAGTTTCATTTACTAAACATGTTACCCTGAATGGCTCTCCCCAAGAATTTATTTCACAGGTTGCAATAATAGATATAGAGAATAGTATCAAGCAAGTTCAGTTTTAAGCTCTGCTATATTTAGCTGAGACAATGGTATAAAGGAGACCAACGGGATCTGAGAACAAACCAGAGAAGACCACCTTTAATCTTCGCTGGTCCTTCAGAGGCAACCCTCTTTCTGACTCAAGAGCAAACTCACCAGGCGGCTGATTTCCTCTTGTCTGTCAGGGGCAGATCTGGCCGTCGCTTTTATCATGGTGGATGTCTGATTGTCTGTCAGCTTCTTGATACATCGCTGGCCTGCCACGATGTTACAAACCTGTAAAAATATGCTAGTCACATGATGTGCACTGGACAACACAAAGAGCCATGCAATGAGCTCCTGACCTTGTATGATCCTGCTCAAATTCCATTCTAGGAAACATTCTAGGAGTCCCTCAGTAAGAACAGCCTAAATGTTAGGTTGCCTACCATTACTATCTTCCTCTACAATGTGTAACTGAAGAATATGTGATGGGAAGCTGCTATATATTGAGTATATGATGGGAAGCTGATGTAAATCAATGTAACGCAGCTTTATATATTCTTCTTGTACTACATAAACATCTCCTTCACTGAGGAAAACAGCAATGCCCCACAGGTGTGACCAGCACTGTATGTGAATTGGAATGCATCTCATGATCTTATGCATGAGCATTTCAACAATACCACTTCTCAAATCAAACCAACTGTCAAACCATTCAGTTCAGCTGTGGAAACATTGCTAACAGTGCAATGCAACTACTATTTATTTCTACCAAGGAAAGAGGAGTGAGTGTGCATGCACCAATCCAATGGAGGTCTACTTGTTAGCATTAAACAGGTAATATTTGTTCTGAATTGACAGGGCAGAATTCCCTTAGCAATGGAAGCCTCTCAGCCTTTAGCGTTGCTCTGACACTTCTCAGTGTCCTCTGCCAGTTCACCAACTCCCTGAGTTTCCAGCTACTCCAAAAGGAGAGATATTGGCTGCCTCCACTTTTCACAGCACCTTCTCAAAGCATCCGCAGTAGCAGTTACTGCAGCTCCCTGACAGTTTTGGGGGGAAACACCCACTAAGAAGGAAGCTGATGGGATGCAATTAATGGGGCCCATGGTGGGAGGCTGTAAATGGTGGTGTTGGCCATCCCATTTAACCACCTGTGGGGGTTTTTTTAAACTACCAAGAACACTTACATAATTTTGAGGACTGGGAAATACCTGTACATATAATGACTGCAAAGCAAGTGAAGGGGCAATCTGTACCAGTTTAAGAGCAGGATGGGAAATGAAGAGAAAATGTGCAAATATAAAAGCAGTTACTACAGAAGCACAAAGTTCTCCTCCATTTACTTTCTAGCCATTAAATTAGTGTACAGCTCTATGTTCGCTTCATTGTTTTTATAACTGTCAATAACTTCTAGCAAAAAGTACTCTGAAAAGGATTTGAAAAAATGGACAGAGAATTAGTATCTCACCATTCTGTGGTAGCTAGAATGCTTCTGAGAAAGGGATGAAGAAGTGAAGAGCACCCAAGAGTGTCAAGTTCAACACTTAAAACCAAAAGGGTTGTATTGCTAAAGGGATGAGACTGTCCCCGACTCTCCTTGGTGCACCTATGTTTGCCACTTTTTGTGCTTTGAAAATGACAACTTGGCAATTGGTACCTGGCAACCATGCACAAATTAGCCTATAAGCAGCCTCCTCTTGCCAGTTTCCATGCATGTTACCTACTCCATCCACTTCACTACTCTCTTTGGCAGATGAAACACAGAAAGAAATTGACCAAGTAAGAACACACGTATGAAACAGCAGTAAGAATTCACTTGCAAAAAAAAGTACGAACATAATTGTGCAGTTTTCTGAAGTTGAATGCTCACAATTGCACATCTGAGCTGCCAGAAAAACAAAAATGAGAAAACGGGGGCGATGCTCACAATTCAGTGGGAAGAAAGATCCGTTGGGTTCTGCTATAAAGAACATACAGGGGGGACCAAGAGGGAAGGAGTGGGGAGATCATACAAACACAGACACAGAGCGAGTCAGAAGGGGCCTCCCCAACCATCTAGTCTGACCCCTGGATCCAGCTGGCTCCGCTCATGACATGCTTACCATGTGCATGTCTAGCATCCTTGAACACCCTACCGATGGGGTCTCAACCACCTTCTGTGGAAACCCATTCCATACCCTCAGGGTCCTGTCAGGAAGTACTTCCTGGCATCCAAATTGAACCTTGGTTCCCTGAGCTCCGCTCCATTGCAGCGCGTCCTGCCGTCCTCTGCAGGAGAGAACAGGTCTCTACCCACCTACGTGTGACACCCCCTCACATACCTGTATGTCACCAAAAGATCCCCTCCGAGTCTCCTCTTCTCCAGCCTGAAAAACCCAGTTCCCTCAGTCTCGCCTCATACGGCTTCCCCTGCAATCTGGGCACCATCCTTGTAGCCCTACACTGCACTGGCTCTAATCTGGCTATATCCTTCCTGTAATGAGGGGTTCACAACTGAACACAATACTCCAGTTGTGGGCGCTCTAGAGTCGTGTAGAGTGGCAGTAATACCTCTCTCGATCTAGAAGCCACACTTCTGGCTATGCAACCAAGGGTGGCGTTCGCCCTCTTGGCCATCACATCACACTGCTGACTCATGTTTAGCCTGCAGTCAACCAGCACCCTGAGGTCCCTTTCACAGGTGCTGCTCTCCAGCCACTTGTCACCTAACCTGTACTTATGACACCCATTCCTATGCCCCAAGTGCAAGACCTTGCACTTATCCACATTGAATGCCATTCTGTTGTCCCCTGCCCATTTCCATAGTCTGTCCAGATCCTTTTGGATCTGGAGTACCTGCTCCTCAATTGTGGCCACTGCCCCAGTTTTAGTATCGTCTGTGCATTTGATCAGCAGACTGTTCACCCCTTCTTCCATGTCGCTAATGAAAAGATTAAACAGAATCGGCCCCAGGACAGAGCCCTGGGGGACCCTGCTTGTCACTGGCCACCATCCCGACGATTCCCCACTAATGGTTACCCTCTGCTTTCGGTCAATCAACCATGCCCTACTCCACCGGACAGTGCTTTGGTGTATCCCAAAACTCCTCAGTTTCTCCACCAGGATATCATGGGGCACTTTGTCAAAGGCCTTGCTGAAATCCAGGTAAACCACATCCACTGCGTCCCCTCCATCTAGCCATCTCGAAACCTTGTCATAGAATTCCACGTGGTTTGTCTGGCAGGACCTGTTTTTGCGGAAGCTGTATTGTGTGGCTGTCAGCCTCCCTTCCCTATCTAGCATCACTAGATCTCTATTATGAGCCTTTCCATTGTTTTTCCTGCAATGGATGTAAGGCTAACCGGTCTATAATTCCCCATGTCCCTTCTACTTCCCTTTCTGAAAATTGGGACCACTGATGTCACCCTCCAGTCCTCGGGAACTTCACCCGTTCTCCACGAGGCCTCAAAAATGGAGGCCAGCGGGCTTCAGAGAACCCGCGCCAACTAAGTACTCTCGGGTGTAACTCATCAGGGCTCGGCACCTTTGTAGCATCTAGCGCCCTGAGGAGTTTCTTGACTTCTGGGGGGTGACTCTAATCTGCACCCCTAAGTCCCTGGCCTCATCTAATCTCCCACGCGGATCTCCCCCATCCTGCTTTGGGGAGAACACAGAGGCAAAACAGAGAGAGACCCACAGCAAGCCTGATTATCTCTCAGGCACACTGTGAGCTGTTTTTGTCACTTATCTGTAGGGTGGTCTAGAATGACATGTGACTGTGGGCAATGAACTGTGACTGTGGCTCTTGAAAGACTAGCAAATTTATTATGGCATAAGCTTTCATGGACTCAGGTTCACTTCATGAAACCCATGAAGTGTTGTCTTCAATTGGCAAGGGGATACACACACACACATAACATGGAGAGGTCTATTATTTTGGAAGATACACGAAGCTTCAGACCAAATAAGGGAAGATTTTACAATTGCTCTAAAGTTTAGGAAACTGCTGGTGCAGCACAGTGAAAGCATCCGGCAAGCTCTTGTGGCTACATGAAAGAGCAGCATTCTGAATGAATTACTTCAAGAGGCAGGTAAGTGTGTTTCTGCTCTTGCCCCACTTGCAGGCAAGGAAGATGAGGGTATTTCAGCTGAAGGTTGTATTTTTCTCTGAAGTACTGTGCTACTGTTCTCTCCACTGTCTGGCCGTTTTCCAACTGTAATGGGAAACTGGAAGACAAAGCACATTGTAATCACACCTAAACTGAAAGAGTCGACTGCAGTCTGGCAGAAACCAGCAATCTTTATGGAGTGGATCCCCCATATATTGCAATGTTACTTCCCAGTGCCATGGACTTCTAACATTTGCTTACGTCTGATGACTGGCAGGTCTCCGTGTAACGTTACAGACACGGTACTTCCGTCTCATTGTTCCACAGTGAGTCACTTCAACTTTCAGACCTGTGTGGAAACAGCGGGGAGAAAAGAAAGACTGATGCCAAGGAATGGCTGCACAGAAAGGGTTTATGTGGTGCATGCGCATGTTATTTAATATACTGTGTGTTATAAATGAACAGTCCTACAAAATAATGCTGTTAGCAGATTTCTTGGTTCTATGAAACAAATCTAGAAAGTATGGTGGCAAAAGAAGAGGGTTATGAGTGGTCCAACTGGCCTCTGGAAGGATAATGTTAAGAATTCAGGGGGTCTCTTTCCAAATTTGTTGAACACAAATGGCACTTTCTATTCTGCAACTGAGGAAAAATACAGATATGCAGTCAACTTCATGGCTTGATATGGGAAGGTTTCTTACTTTTACATAACTATAGTTCTTTGGGTGGTTGTACATTCACATTGTTCTGTGCTCACATGAAGCCTCAATCAGAAACCACTTACAGGTAAGTATTTTGGGGCAGGAAACCTCCCCCACTGTTCAGTGTACCTGTCCCTAGTGGGTTCCCACTTATACCTTCAGTTCTTTGAGACCAACAAATGCAGCTTCAGTTATGCACATGTCAGGTGAATTGTTGGCTTTAGCATGTGATGGCATCCCATCCACTAGCAGGTGAAGGGCAGAAACTG
The DNA here is from genome assembly GCF_004798865.1 of Varanus komodoensis. Lineage (NCBI taxonomy): Eukaryota > Metazoa > Chordata > Lepidosauria > Squamata > Varanidae > Varanus > Varanus komodoensis. The sequence continues at coordinate 4,357,299 of NW_025335440.1, forward strand.
CTGCCAGGTAAACTAATAATGGCAGTACCTGCAAAACGTTTTCAATAAGGAACAGAAGAAACAGTAAAATCTGGTGCAACAGGTACTAAATGGATCAAACTCCTGGAGGGTCACAAAGGCATAGAGCTCTGATTTATGGACACAAGAGTTTCTCTTGGGCAACTTGTATGCTGTGTCAAGTGTGCATTACACAGGCTTTGGCATAGGCCAGTCTCTATTATAGGAACAGTTTGGAAAGTTAATGGAACCTCCATGTCCTCACTACATGCTGAGATCTGGGTGATGAATCCTGCCTTTAGCTCTTATCAGGTGCTTTAGGAGCATTGGGAGACAAATATATTCTATGAAAGACAGTTGAAGGAGGAGAGTGAACCAAGACTGCCTGGCCATCTTAAGGTGATGAATATGCAGTCCTTTTTGTCTACTTTGATCTCTGTGAACACCCTGTTAGGAGAGGAAAAGAGCAGAAAAAGCAGAACAGCGGACTCATCCAATGGTGGGAGAACACGCAGTGACCCTGAGTCCATTCCTGCTCTGTGGCAAAATTGCCAACTTCTGCTGTTTTCTGCCAAACTGGATCTATATCTGGTGTTTCCTACAAGAGAAAAAGATAGGATACTGCCAATTGTGCCAACACTTACTTATTATCACTGCATAATAAGTAACACCACCTTCTTGTTGGCTCAGGGCTTGCGCTAACACCTGACAAAAAGATGGTGGAGGCAGAGTGCAGGATTACTTGCAAGATAATGGTTGACATCAACAACTTTTATCGCTGATGACTGTTGACCCAGAATCACTTGCCTTGCTGTACTTTGGGCCTTCTGGACCAACTCCATCTTATCCATGCTCTGGTAACTGCCTGGTTGGATGACTGCAAAGGATTACGCATGAAGCTGCCTTTGAAAATGGAAAGTTCAGCTGGTCCAAAACTGGACAGCAAGACTGTTACCGAAACTGGCCAGTGTGATCTTATTATTTACTACTCAATTCATTCGCCTCTCCATTCGCCATGGGGTCTCTGGGCTACTTACTAGGCCAGTACTTGACTATTTGCACTGGCAGTCCTTATCCTTATCCAAGTCCAATTCAAAGCACTGGTCTTAACTTTCAAAGCCCTAAATGCTTGGGTCCAGATTACTTGAAGGATTATTCCTCCTGCATATACCTAAGATCATCTTCAGTAGTCCTTCTGAGGGAGCCCCTGCCAAGAAAAGTCAGGTGGGTTGCTACTACAAAGAAAGCCCTTTCTGTTATGGCACCTCAACTGTGGAATAAGCTTTTCAGAGAGGCTCACCAGGCATCTGCATTGTACTTTTTCTGGTGCTATTTTCCCCAGAATTCTCTCAGGAATTTTAGTTTGCCCCAGGACTTTTCATTTTTGTTTAACTTCAAATACATGGGCTTATTTCAATTAATTCATTGATGTTTTATTAAATTAACAAATGCTCCTGTTCAAAGTGTACAACTCCAAGATTGTATTAGTATACACGTGAAGTTTCTGAAATCTTTGAACAATGACACTGCCAGATATGCATCCTGTATTACAGAAATCCATGGCCACTTCCCTAAAAGTTATTCCCACTAAAACACACAGAAATAAAATCAGTGAAGCAGCAGCATTCAGAGCAGAGTTAAATGGATCTAGTAAAATACATTAAATATAGACAGAAGAACCACAGGTTACCACTTAAAGCTTTATATGACAAGGTTAACCTTATCTAAAATGAAACCAACCTGGGGATAACTTCCCATTGAAAAGATCAATACCCAACTGATCTCTTTAGGTAATGGCACTTGAAGGATGGCCTTCCAAAATATCTGCTTTTAATTTAATCATTGCATAATTTCATTGACAAATCTTGGCTAGTTTTAAACTAAACACACTGTAGAAGAGAGGTGGACAACTGAGGGTCTCCCAAAGTTCTGGTCTACAATACCCATTCAGCTCATCCAGAACACCCAGTGCAAGGGATGAAGGGACTGTAGACCAGAATATCTAGAGCAGGGGTCTCAAACTCAACTTACCTGGGGGCCGCTGGAAGTCGAGTCTGGGTGAGGCTGGGCTGCATCAAGTATTCCACCACCGCGGTGGTGGTGGGCCGCTCATCCCGCGTTGCTCCCGGAGGCCGCAGGGCCCCTCCCCGTGCCCCGCCCATCCCGGCAATTGGCCTGTGGGCCACGAGTTTGAGACCCCTGATCTAGAGTATCACAAGTTGCCCAACTCTGCCATAAAGCAAGTATAGTTAGCAGAAAAACAGAAGGCAATGCTTCCAATCCCTTCTTTACAGTGGTGTCAGAAGGGTGGGGGAATGTGGGGTATCAGTCCATGGCTCATTCATGAACACTAAATTTCAATTCTGTATTACATCCCAAAAGGTTCAGAAAATGGCAGACTTAAATAAAATAGGGCAAAAGCAAGCTATGGGAAGGCAAGCATGTCATCTCTCTTCTTTTTCAAACTGAACAGTGCCTGACAATTGATGGAGCCTAAGAAAGGAGGAGTGCTTGTACAGCACCTCAGTCAAAACAGGTCTCTTGGAAAGGGCCTCTCTGCACCCTCTCCCTGTTGCAGAAACATGATAGCTGGCTCCTGATTGAAACGGACAGCAATACAGCAAGTGGAAATCTCTTGGACCTTTCTCTACAAACACAAGTTACCTGCTATTTAACATATAATTTACTGGAAGAACAAGTGCACTTACTAATATAACTACTCAGTGTGCAGACTACGGATCTTGTTTTAGCAGTAAGAAGACTGTGGGGGCTGAAGAAACATGAAGAGGAAATGAGGGGCAGTAATGATATTGCTATCAAAACATGGCTACAAGCCAGTGGATAAAAAGTGCTTTCCAGATGAGGCCTTCACTGCGCAATCACTCTACTGCCTCATTCACAACATTTGACAGGGGGTTTGACAATTGTCACTTTTGATTGTTAGCACCTTCCCCACTATCCATATTTTCTCACTGCCTCTTCCATGTTTTACCTTACCGCAAAAGAATCCATTAAAGTCAGTTGGAATACCTGCATAATCATTTTTTAATTGGTAATGCGAGGAGGCCTCTGTCTGGAAGCACAAAGTGCAAAAAACTGATATCCTTAAACCATGGAGCCCTTTAGCAATTCAGCTTCTAGCCACCACAGTCCTGAGAGCTAGACGCTTCCTTGCAAGGTTTTCATGGGTTGACGCAAAGGTAGATTTTGCAGGAAACAAATCATTACCAGAATATATATTCCAGGCGAATTAATATATAAGTCATACAAAGGCTGAAATGTCATTGTATGCATTTTTATGAATACCTATTTTTGAGATTTAGGAATATTCAGCAAAGGGAGAGATCAAGCTTCTGAAAGCACTGTGAATTGTTTTATAGTCTACACAAATTTTCACTTACCTTTTATCTCTTTGGTGAATTTTACTCGGTGAGAATCAGTCAGAGGTCGTGGCTGTTCATCAATGTTGTGAATATCAAGAACTTCACACATGAACTGAATTACAGGTTGTGCTTTGTAGAAGGCAGTGGCAGAAACTAAGAGAAAATAAGAAAATAAAGAGAAGGGGTGCTTTCCAAAGCTTTAAGTGAAATTATTGCTTTCTGAAGACTACACACAGGCTGTTAGGATACAGAAATCAGTTCTGCAAATCGGCTTTCAAAAGAATATGAAATAATTTGGGAACAACTAGCTAACTAGAATATAGAATTTTCTAGATTAAATCTACGTCATATTACTTTCAATTTGATTTCATATGTTTATGAAAGTGGGCACAAAATTCAGTTTCCTGAAGGATCTCAGCTTTCCTTTTTAATTCTATGCCTATTGGTTATGATTGTTTTTATAAACAACATTCCTAGATCTGAGCAAGTCAACACAACTCATTGCCCCATAGCTAGCAAAACCAGGACTGCACAAACCAGTACACATTCCAGAATAAATGATGGAACATAATTATGAAAATTTACTTAAATAGGGGAACTTAATCAACTTCCTACCAGCTTTACTACACCTTACTCTTTCCTGGGAAGGAAGAGATGATATATTAATCCATACACAAAACTCTGTATTTGTAAATTAGGCTGTCCCCTGATGAGAATTCCAAAGAAAAGCCTGTTAACTCAGCTATTAATCCAGCATTCTAAGAATTCTGACTAGCTTCTCAAAAAGTTTTCAACCAACATTAGTCGTGCAGCATTTTACAAAGGTTACTTTTCTCTCCAACTTTAAAAACAATTTGTACAGTAGCATTTATAGGTATTTGAAGTTATGCTATATTAAAAGTGTTAACTCAGGAGTAATGAATTTCTTTCCACTTTCACTATATTGTGGGTGAACAGAGAGGAGGCAAAGAAGCAATAGATTTCAAATGCCTTCCATACAGCAGAATTACTAGACTGTGAAACAGTTAATGAGGTATTTCTGAGGTTCCCAGGCCTCGAGTACACCAAACAGAATGTCCCATACAAATACAACAAAACATTCTTCAGACATGCGTCACCATCAGTAACCCGCCAACTTCACATGACGCATCCATCTAGCCAACGCCTACAGACTCCGATTAACTGAATGAACACAAATAGCTTGCACCCCCCACAATCTCAACCTGCTGCAGTTTGTCACCATGGTAACCATTTGCTAAACCAATTAGAACAGATTTTATAAGTACATAGCATTGGATGAGGGGTGATTAGGAAGTTTCAGTAGATTTCTTGCAGCTTTCAACTTCAAATCAAGTTAGGAAGAAAAGTTATCTTCTCATGACAAACATTTAATTCTTAACTAAAATCTTCACATAAGCATTTCAAACTAAATCTCAAACTGCCATGACAAACATTTAATTCTTAATTAAAATCTTCACATAAGCATTTCAACCTAAATATCAAACTGCCTATTCCCTTTACACCTTAATTCATTCCAAAATACGGTCAAATGCAAGTCAGCTTTATGTTAGAGATCAGGCAGGAAGAAGTAAAATTCTACTGATAACTGCAAGTATAACAGATAATTAAATAACTCCAGCTCCTGAACCCAGCAGACCATACTAAAGTTAACTTGAATGCTATTTTCAAAGGTGGGATACAAATCAAATAAATAACAAACTCAAATCAAATTAGTGGCCTGTATTAGTCATGTATTGACTCAATACCTCTTGGAATGTCATTTGGTTCATATACTCAACTCTACCTGAACTCTAACAGGCCCTGAAGGCGGGCTTTTCATTAGTAACTCCTTATTTTTTATCTATGTCCTTATATTTGACTAGCATGCACGCAACTGCTAACATCATTTCTATCATATGCTTTTTGATTCTTGGGAGTTAATATTCCACATTAGTTAGGAAGGTATCACATTTACTAAGCCAATCATCAGGTCACCCATTATGTAGTTCTAGCTGAAACATATCATCCACAGCAGGCTTCCCCAACCTCCAGGTGTGTTGGGGCTACATGGCCATGCTAGCTAGAAATTGTAGGAACTGTGGTCCCAACTCACTGGGAATACACCAAGCTGGGGAAGGCTGACCTACAGCATCACGTGTGAATACAAAATATAAGGGATACATGCCATCCTTGTAGTGCTCAAAGGGGTGCACAGCCACTTATTAAGAACAACTTCCTCTCAGTGAAAACATCACTGAGTCTCTGAAACATTACAAGCATGACAAATGCTGAGCAAAGTTATATGGGAAACTGGAGTTATTTTGCCAGCTCTAACACAGAATCAGAAGCAATGAGAATTGTGTGGTCAGCTAAGAAAATAGCAGTCATTTCAGGAAGGCCATTTGATGGGACAGCAGAAAGTATATCTACCAGATATATGATTCTTATATCCTTAAAGTCAGCAGAAGGTCCCTATAGTTAGAAGGACTTTTGCCAAAGGACTACTATGAAGCTTTAAATTGTTTTCCAGAACAGTTCAGATTATCCACAGACCACTATTCTCAATAAGTTCAATATCAGCTAACACAATGGCATAAGCGATATGCAAAAGTAAACAGCTTTGGACTTGTTCGCACAATTCAAATGAGGTCTGTGCTATATGGAAAAGGCTATTTGTAGCATACCACATGCTTACTATCTAAGAAGAAAAAAGCAGAGCTATAAAAATGAGGGCCTTTTGCCCAGAAACCTTTTTATTCAAGCATCATTTTAACTGTTAATAGTATTTATTTATTTTTTGGCCAGGGTGACTTATTTTATATTGTTAACTTGTTTTATATTGTTAATTTATTGTATTTTAATTGATTTATTTGTAAGCTGCCCCGAGGCTTCGGCGAATGGGGTGGCATAGAAATTTTCTAAATAAATAAATAAACAAACAATTTTGATTAATTATCAAATGTTACTGTGACAAATTATGTAAGCATATCATTTCAAATTTTCATTCAATCATTTGTACAAATAACATTTTTACTATACCTTTAATACAGAACTGTTGGCTTACCATCAATATTTAGCATCATTTTCCACATTGCAGGCCGAACAGACTGATGGAATCCAAACCATACTTCCCTGCCACCTCCCAAGGGATGATCATAACCTTCAGGAGCAGAGAAAAAGGAACGGCCTACAGGTGTATACCTATGCAAGATGAGATCAGGTTCAGCTACTCTTGTTCATACAGATATCCCTTCAAATACTACCTTCAAAAAAGGATTCAATGATTGAACAGTAATGGTTTTCTCCACAGACCTATCTAAAATGATAGGGTTTTGCTTTTTATCTCTTTAGATCCTACCTAGGAATCTAAAAAGTGATAAACAATGCCATGTAGAACCTTCTAACCCTTTGGAACCTCTGAAGTTATTTAGAATGACTAGACAGCATTTCAAGTCCAAAATGCATAAGAGGTTGCTTTAACAGATTACTTTTTAACTTAGTGGTAGAGAAGAAAATTTATTCTGATAAACATGAAAACCTCAAGACAATGAACCCAAATAAAGTGCACATGAAATTAATTTCAAACTTCTACAACTTGCAAGGTTATCTTTAGGTTTATTTTAAAAATCCTAATACAAAAAAGCAGGAACCTTCAGAAAATATATCTACGTATAAACACTACTTTAGAATACACATGTTGGGTAGTTCCAGAATATACTTAGAAGAGTAGACCAGTCACAATGAAACTGATTTTTTTTACTGCTCTGCTGTGCCTTTTATCTTACCAGCTGTCACCTGACAAACTTATAACAAACTTATTGTCTTTGATCACTTCATAATGATCTCATGTCAGAAACTGAGGGATCTTGTACGTAACTAGAGCTAGCAGTATGGTCAGTTTCAGTCACATCACTAATGCAAGGTGTATGTTAATGACAATTCTCTTACTCTTGAATTAAAGACTAAAGCAGGGGTGTTCAACCAGTGGCCCATGGGCTACATGCAGCCCAGAATGGCTATGCAGGTGGCCCAACATAAATCATAAACTTACTTAACACTGAGACTTTTTTGCAATTTTTTTTGTAACTCAATTGTGCAGTTTACAAGCATGAACTTTGTAGATGACAACACTGTCTCAATGTCAGGTAAAATAAATGTATGTATGCTCTTGCGATGCATTCATAGCTTCAGTTTTACAGTGGTATGCGGCCTTCAGTGTGTTATCTTCCAAGCACAGACAGTAGACTTGACCCCATCCGACGTTATGTGTGCTCATGGTGACTCGGTGAGTGAAACGCAATATTATCAATAATATTTCAACCTACTGTTGCAAACAATTTTATACATTTTGACACATTGGCTAAACACAGTCCTGTGAACAGCAAAAAATATGCAGCTTGCTTTTTGATTTGATACAAGAATTCGAAAACAGATTTCAAGATTTCTGGGGAAATAATCACTATTTTGGTATATTTGCAACTTCATTTTCAGTCAACATAAATATTTTATCTGCCAATTTTCAAATGGAATGCCTAGACCTGCAATCTGACATTCAACTTAAAGAAAAAATTGATCATGAACTTTTACAGGTCCTGTCTTCCCAGAGACAAATATCCCTCACTTCACAATCATGCCTTATTCATGTCTTTTCTTTTTGGCAGCACCTACATTTGTGAGCAACTAAGAGTAAAATTAGAGTCAAAATATCTGATGAACACCATGAGAACTCACTGAAAATTTCAACTACTTCCATCAAACCAGATACTGATGCATTAGTTTCTCAAATATAATCAAATATCCCAATAATTTTATGTTGCCCTCTTTTCTGCTCAATGACTTTTAAAGACTCTCTGAATGGGTCACCACATAATTAGGATTATTATGTAAGGACTTTTTTGCTTATCGGTGGAGGTGGATATCACGAAAATTAGGCACAGACCTCTCTCTCTCTGCGCTCATCAGCTTTTGTTAGTGTTCGTGTATTTAATGTGCGGCCCAAGACAATTTTTCTTCTTCCAATGTGGCCCAGAGAAGCCAAAAGGTTGGACACCCCTGGTCTAAAGAGAACTATTCCAAGACTTTAAAGAGTGTTCTGTGCACAACAGGGAACTTACTTCATAGAGGGAAGATGTCGTAGCACCACATCGACAGCATGAACAGGGTTAGTGCTGATTGGCTTGTCTAATTCCAGAGGTTCAGGCAAGGTTCGTCCTGTCAGTACCTCATGCAGCAAGTGCCAGCTCACCCGAGAAACAAATTTTATTGAGACCTTGAAGGGACGATCTTTGCCACCTTCTCCTGGCAACGTTACATCCAAATCAACCTGTGTAGCCATAAGAAAAACTACAGAAAGGGGACTCCCAAAGTAACTAAAGTGGTCTGTCTACAAGTTACTGCTCCCCTTCTTCTTCTGACCATCCTGAAGTTAAAACATCTCCCTGCTTTTACCAGGTAAGACAGATGAACTGAAGAAAAATGGGACAGCTGTACAAATGGCAGTTAAATTACTCTAGGTAGACTCAACACATGGGAAAGTATAACCAGAAAATTTATGCCCCAACAATGATTATGCTGTCAACCTCAAATAATGAGTCTTGCACTTCATTACAGGTTTCTGCTTCTTGATTATGAACACAACACAAAACCCAAGTACTTCTGTATTCTCACCAGTTGGGTGTGGCTTACATGATTGGACTTACAAAGGTGGTGGTCTTATCTATGATGACAACTGTCAAAAAATTACACACTTTAAAGCAAAGTGATGACTTGTGTTATATAAATAGAAAATTCACGACATTTCAGAATTAACTGTGCATAGCTCAGCAGTGGCTGAGGACACCCCCCCCCCCCCACTTAAAGAATGCATTGCACAATGGGTAGGTTCACACAGCCAAACCAGACAACATGGCTTGTTTGAGGGGAAATCAACCCACATATAAACAATTATGTGAAGATGGTTTCCTCCTCAAACAAGCCATATACCCACCTGAGTTAAGACAATATAACAAAATTCAGGCAGGTACTTAGAAAATGATGCTTTACATGCACTGGGAATTAATATATACCAAACGTAACTCATTTAAATTATGCTGGCTTGTTTTGATCATGCAAACTGGGTCACTGAGACAGTAAAGTGGCAAAAGGACCAGGGTCAGGGACCTGCAGGAAAACAGCACTGAGCAGCTATTACCCTACATTCTTACTTTCCACTCAGATTCACTTCAAATTCAAATGTTTAATTAATAAGAGCAGTGGTGTATTTTCAGCCTGCTATCCTGCCACCTCTAGAACCATTTTGAAATTAGAGCTCCAAAAACATTGTCAGCACTGATCAGATTCTGCATCAGAAACTTGGCACAGCTACAAGCATGCAAATCCATAAACATATTCAGTCCAGTCTCTCAGGTCCCAACTAGACAATACATGAAATGTGTAATTGCATTTCATATGTGTATGTTTTTAAATAACAATTGTATTCATTTGAGATTAACACTCTTTTGTGGAAAGTCTTAAGTCAGACACCTTAAAAGAATTCCCCACTTGAGGCTTCTGCTTGCTCCAGGAAGAAAGCTATCAGTGATGCCAATGGTAACTTCCTTCTCTGGGCAAACAGCAAATCAGAAGGACAGTTTTTATCCAGACAATGGACTGAAACCCACATCTCAGTCCTACCCCAATGGATCAGCTCCTCTGTGAAATCAAACATTACATATATCATCTAATTTAGTCCTTAAAAGATATGATTCTGCCACCATATTGTAAAAGTCTACATGCAATAAAAGACTGTAGCGACTGGCTATGATCCAGAACACTGGAAAATCACACACAGCCAATTTATCTTACGTGAAGCAGAATATTTATACAAGTCTTACTATTTATGCTAGGGGCTCACCCACATCTGAGTGAAGATTTCTATTGGAAGTTTGAGGCTAGGGAATTGTGGTGTCCTCACAATAAAGGATATCCACATGTTATGCACTGAAGTTTACCCCTTTAGTTCTCACTCCCAACTTACCTGAACTGCATTTGGACACATTCATTCCATTCCTCCCTTCCCCTGCCCAATTCCATGTCTTCTAAAATCCAAATCTGGATTGTAAACTTGGGCTTATCTGCTTATTTATTACATTATCCAGCACCATCATGCTACACAAGAGCCACCAAAAAAAGTTATCACTTTAAGAATTTCCTTTCATTTACAAGGAATTAGAAATTAAAGAAAAAACAAAAGCACCTTACCCCAGTTGTTGCAACAGGGAGTGGATTGGCTGTATAAAGGCTTCTTTTACCATCATAAACTGGTCTACGGTCTCCAAATATTGTCACTTTAAAGTGCTGCACCATTGAATCTACTACCTCCCTAAAGAGACAAAATGTGAGCATTTTCATTTAAATGAAATAGCATTAAGGGGAGAAAGCCCGTTTAAAATCTACCATATCCCAGACCTTTAGATTTAGTACTTTCAACATGTCTTCAGAGCCACCTAGTTTAGAAAGGCAAACAATGATCCAAAATGTGTTAAACTGATGTACAGTATTAATACAAAACAAAGTCTGAACACTGAACAAGCTGGAAAGAGCATGGTTATGATTTTTCCTCGGTGCCAAATATAACTTTCATTTTGCCAACTTGCTGTCCTTCCTGACTGAGAGTTATAATTCAATACATCTAGAAGGCACCAGGACGCAGAAGACTGTTCTAAAATGTCAAAATAACAATAACTTACAGCACGTGTTTAAATGTGACAAGAGACATGTCTTGCACCAGTGCATTCCAACATTCTCTTCATTCCCTGATGCAAAGCTGTGAACTACTCAGCTATTTACATGGCCCAGTGAGTACTTCTTGCTACTGCAACCCCATGTGACTGCTGCCGGCAAGATGACATGAAATAGCTTTGGTGGTCTTGCAATGTATTTTGCACTAAGATCTGCTGTTGTCTCTGGACACAAAAATCAAATCTATATAAAATAGTTTATTTGCAAACTATCTTCCCAAGTTTACTGCAACAAGGTGAAGAAGAAAGTCTGTGAACTCCCCAGTCAGAGAGTAATAAAATGATTAAAGCATTTACAAATGCTTCATGGCACTCTTTTCCCCACTGAATGATCTCCCCTCAGAATACCACATTTCATGCACTTGAAAAAGTTAGATCAAGTGTTACGTGTCTTTGTCAATGTTATCTACATTTATGTGGGTCCTACATTTAAGTGCATACTTGAAGTTGTACAGCGAGAATGTATTCAGAAATGTACATATACAGAAATATTAGAGAATGAGATTGAGCATGTATTTGATGGCTAAACTCACTTTGTTCCTGTTTCATCTATGAAACCGAGAAAGCTACCAAGTGACACACACTGGGAGCGAGAGACTCTGAAGCACATCTCTGCCCAAAGGAAACTCAAGGGACAGCCAAGACTGAAGAGTGCTGCCCCTTGCAGGAAACCATTCACCAACACACCAGACTAAATCGTGACTGAAGCTGAGCGAAAACTGGATTCATATCACAAGAGGGAAGAACACTACAATTTCAGTACTTGAGCATATGCTAAAATATCCACATGAGATAAACCAAGCTTTATATTGAACAGCACTCCAACAGCCAGTCACACAGCACCCAGCTGCGCCAATGCGCTTATTTGCCCTGCAGGCATGATTAGATTAGAACAGATGAAGCACTTAAGTACACATTAGAAGAACCAACAACTGCTTTTCCAATCAATGCCTCCCACAGGTTATGGATGGCTAAAGTGATAAAATGGTGGCTAAAGTGATAAGAAATCTATGACAGATATGCTTGTCCCCAGAGAAAAGCCATGGACAGAGAAGAAAGAAGCAGCAGAGACTGGTGTAAATTGTGGTGGAACCAGTGGCTGTGGTCTATAAACGTACCAGTAATGTGGGGAAATGTAGATGTCAGGACCTGGGAGCAAAATGTAGGTTGCTAAGCAGGAGGCTGGAATCCAGGACCAATAAAGTACGTTTCTCTGAAATGCTATCTGTTGCATGGACAGGGACTGCTAGACAGGCACATCTGAGAAAACTCATTGCATGGATGAGACAATAGTGTAGAGAGAAGAGGTTGGGATTTGTTAAGCACTGGGGAACATTTTGGAACGATCTGGGTCTGTGTGAAAGGAAATGAGCTCCACTTGAAGCAAAATGGAACTAGACTGCCGGCATAAAACATAAAAGGGTAGCAAAGCAACTTTTCATCTAAAGCCTAGGGAAAGCCAACAAGAGCTGAGAAGCATCTGGTTCAGATGACGTCATGCCTAGGGGATGAACATGAAAAAGTTTGATTGCCTAAATGTAGAAGGGAAATAAACCAGTCAAAGAAGCCTAAGTGCCAGAAGTTCCATGCACCAGAAAAGTCTGGAAAGGAACACTCTGCATGTACAGATATTTCTATGCAAATACAAATCCAAGCATAAATAAGAGAGCAAGAGTGCCTATTTTTAAAGGAAATATAGATATAGGCTGGGTTCAGACTACCCACAAACCATGGTGATTCTTTTTCTTTTTTTTTAACCATTGTTGGTATGTTGTATTATCTGAATTCAGTCACAGTAGAAAACATAACAAGAAAGGGCAGGTTGCTTACCTGTAACTGCCATTCTTCGAGTGGTCATCTGTGCATTCACACATATATGAGTGTTGTGCCTGTGCAGTGCCTGTTGCCGGGAAGATTTAGAGCTTTGACAGTTTTGGTGGGAACTCCACGCCCCCCACCTCTGCTATAGTATAAATGGGTGGAGAGCCCGCTCCTTGCCAGTCAGCTGAAGACCACCCGTTCACCCCCAGCTACAACCAGCAAGTATAGGATCCTGTTCCATAAAAGGAAGTATAAAGGCATACAGTATACCCAGTCACCAACACCAAAGTGGGGCCGGGGGGCAGGTTGTGTGAATGCACGGATGACAACTCAAAGTTACAGTTACAGGTAAGCAACCTGCCTTTCTTCATTGTGGTCTCCGTGCATCACACATATATGGGTGACTAACAAGCTTACCACACCCGGAGGTGGGATGATGTTGTCACTGGAGAACTGTGGACAAGACGGCATGGCCAAAGGAGCAGTCCTGTCTGGCCTTGATGTCTAAGCAATAGTGCTTCGTGAATGTGCACAGGCTGCTTTGCAGATATCGTGTAGTGGAATGCCCGCATGGAGAGCAGAAGAAGCAGTGACAGCTCTTCTGGAATGTCCTTTCGAGGTAACAGTTAAGTCCAGTTTGGAGAGGCAATAAGCAAGTTCAATTGTCTCAACAATCCATTTTGAGAGTCTTTGAGTGCCAATGGGCTCCCTTGTCATGTTCCAAGTATTTGACAAAAAGCTTTTTCGTTTTCCTGAATGACAGTTCGGGATTGATAGAAAGCCAAACATCTGCAGACGTCAAGGCTGTGTAGAGAGCGCTCCGATCAGTCATCCCAACATGGAGCCTTTCTGTCGTCTTGCAGGCTCTCACCAAACCTCCATTTGAACCAATAGCTACCCTATGCACAAAAATTTGAACCAAAGAGAAAACAACAAGATCGCAGCCATCTCCACCACACCTCAAGCATGAGCACAGCCATCTCCCCCCGCCCCCCACCAGCATGACCATGATCGCACCCATCATCCCTGCACGAGCGCAACCACAATCATGGCCACAGACGGGCACAATCGCGGTCACGCTCGGGCAGGGAACACGGGCGTGATCATGGCCATCTCTCCCCCGTGAGCACAACTGCAGCCATCTCCCCGCCCCCGGGCACGACCGCGTCTGTGCAGGGAAGATGGGCACAATCACGATTGTCACCTGATGCGAAGTTCACGACCTGAGGCATTTTTTTCCTGAAACTTCTGTTTGCAACCCATTTGGTTGTGAACTGAGGCATTTGTGAGCCAAGGTACCACTGTAGTGTCACAGTCAGTTCCGGTGCATGGAATGGTACTCCGCAAGAGAGATTGGCATCAACAGTCCACCAGGATAGAGTCTGGAGGACTGAGTGTGGAGGTTGTAATAGTTGGTTCGGTCAATCACGGTCTGGATGAAAGTTGCAGTTGAACCATAACTGTAATGGCTGCATTCGCAGTCTCGCATTTGGCACCACTGATACCGTGAATGTCATATGACCAAGCACCTGTTGGATGGATTGTGCTGGGACAGTCTGTTGAATGGTAAGTTGTCATACAGAATTTATCAGTCTCTCTTGTCAGTCCGGAGGTAGGAAGGCTCGGGTATGAAGAGAGTCCAGGTGTGCTCCAATGTAACTGATGAGCTGGGAGGGAATGAGGCATAATTTTTCATTTTTGATACAAAGACAGAATCGGTCAAGCAGGGAGCAGGTGGTGTTGATTGAAGGCAGTAGGTCATCTCTGGAAGGGGAGACGATGAGCCAATCATCCAGGTAAGGGTAGATCTAGATACCCTGAAGTCTGAGATGGGCACAAACCAGAGCCATGCATTTCCTAAAGACCCTTGCAGCAGTAGCAAGCCCAAACAAGAGCACGTTATACTCATATACTTTGGTACTGACAGTGAACCGAAGGAGGCACCTATGAGCAGGATGGATGCTGATGTGGAAGTACACATCTTTTAAGTCCAGGGATGTGAGCCAATCCTCTTTCCTGAGCAACGGAAGTATGTTCTGGCACGTGGTCATTCTGAATTTTTTGGTTTTGATGTATTTATTTACTCCACATAAATCCAGAATGGGGCAGACACCCCCATCTCTCTTCGGTACTGTGAGTCCTTCTGAGCGACTAAGTTTCCGGATTGCTTCTTTATGAAGCAGCTCGGTGACTTCCAGGAGGGCTGGAGAGGCTGCTGTATATCGGATCAGACCTGAAGGTGGGCACAGTTTCAAATTCGATTTTATATCTGTGCTCTATGATGGAAAGAACCCACCTATCAGGTGTGATGGGCTCCCAGATGGGGAGCTGACTTTGCAGCCGATCCCCAAAAGGGAGAGGGAAAGGTGGGTTGGAGGACTGAGGAGAGATTCCAGTGTCCCATCAGCGTAGACACTTGTCAACATCTGCACGGCACCTGGGCTGTTGGTAGCACAGAGCATTGGAACGTCAGGGTTGAGGTTGTCTTTGGCCGAACTGCTGCCGTCCAGAGGGGTATCCCTGGTGGTAGGGCTGGAAGGGTTGGTACTGTGGGGGTCTGTTCCATGGCCACTTACGTCTAGGTTGAGAGGTGGACCACTCCATCCGATGTGTGGTGAGGCAAGCCTTGTGGTATGTTCAAGCTTGTCTTCAGTCTTTGAATGGAAGAAACTGCCGCCATCGAAAGGCATGTATTCAACACATTGTTTGGTTTCCTGAGGCAGGTTCCCCATTCTGAGCCAGGCATGTCATTGGAGGGCTACAGCACCAATGAGCACGCTTGAGTCACGACTGACATGATGTTTCACCGTGGTGAGCTGTTGTTTTGAGAGCTGCACTGCCTCCCCAATGAAGATGTGGGCCAGCTCCCTTTGCTGGTCCAGGAGGAATGCAGTAAGGGACTCAATCTTTTGCCAGAGGAAGTACTGATAACGGGCCACAGTGGCCTTGTAATTGGAGATCTGAAGACCAAGTCCCATGGCAGTGTAGATACAGTGAGATATGTCAATTTTTCTCCCCTCGTGGTCAGATGGAGTGGAATGTTCTTTCGACTAATGACCCTGTGATGATTCAATGACATTCGAGTTCGGCTGAGAATGTTTCAACAGGAACAGTATATCCTGCTCCTGAACCTTATACATGGCCTCCAAACACCGAGAGGTACAGTGAGGGTGATTTGGCAGCTGCCAAGGCTCTCTCATCACCCTGTCGAAGAGTAGAAATGAACGGCAGGGCAATTCTTTGCAAACCATGTTATAGATATTGTCCTGGTTCAAGTCAGTAGGCTGCTGTACATCAATCTGGAGAGAAGAGGACATACGAGTGAGCAGCTCCGAGAACCAACCGTGGCTGTCTCCGGGAGGTCCCGGACCCTGGGTGGTGATCATGGCATCAGGAGAGGTGGAAATTTGCTGGGATTTCTCCGAATCTGAATCGGACTGGTATGGAGAGCTGGAAGAAGAGCCATCAGGAGATGTTGGTGAATGGACGAGTGGTGACGCTGGTGGTGATATTGGTGGACAGGTGTCCGCAGGGGTGACGCTGGAGGTTCCACCTGCATAACTGACTGGCAGCTGGAAAGCTCGATCGGTACCAAGGCGGGCAAATCAATCAGCTCGGAGCGAGGCACTTGAGGATGTTTCTTGTGTCAACACTTGGCCTTGTCAGATCTATCCTTTTTGGGGCGCTTAGATTTCGTAGCCTCATCAGGTCCAACATGCTTCCTATTCTCCTTATGTTTCTTAGGAGGAAAGCAAGAGGAGCACTTTCCATTGGGACCGACAATGTCCCCCTCAGATGGGCGAGAGGGGGCACTCTTGGAAGACCCCAGAGCCGCAGAGGAGGCGGTATCCACTGTAACCTGCTTCATAGCCACTAAGGCTTGGTCCCATAACATTTTCCGCAGCCAATTTTCTCAGTTTTTCCAAGCCTGCCTGGTAAAAGATTGGCAGTGGTTGCACTTATCTGACCTATGTCCTTCTCCTAGGCAGAGGAGACAGAGGGAGTGTGGATTAGTGGGAGACATTTTTTAGTTTGTTTTTGTTTTGTTTTGTTTGTTTTTTTGGAAAGGGGTTGGGGGGAAGGGGACAAAGATATGAAAAGGGAGTTCGGTAAGGGAGTGAACAACTGGGAAAGGAAGTGTTTGAGAAGGGTAGAAAGTGAAACAAGTTAGAAGTAATCAAAGAAATTGAAGCAAAGTATTGTGAAATACAGATGAGGAGACAACCAAAAAGGCCCAAGGCACAGCAAATGGTGATCACAAGCAGAGTGGTGAAGGGGCGGGCACTCCACCCATTTATACTATTGTGGGGGGTGGGAGTTCCCACCAAAACCGTTAAAGCTCTGAAATCCTCCTGGCAACAGTCACTGCACAGGCGCAGCACCCATATATGTGTGATGCACGGAGACCACAATGAAGAACTGTGGTTTTTTCTATAATTTTTCTGTACCAATACAGATGTTATTCAAACCCAGGATCATAGTTTCCATGGTCCTGATATGTAACTACCATAGAGTCCTCTGGAAAAAGTGGCAACTGCAGGAACCACTCCAACTATCCAGCATTTATGTGTGGATCAATGAGGGAAAGGCAGGTGACGTAATTATCAAGTGATGCAACTTGGGATTGAATTTCAGGTGCAGTGGCTGATGGGATACAGCCAATAGTGGGAAGACTGAGTGATGAGGATGGAAGCCATGATGAAGCAGAAGCTGTTTGATTGTTTGTCAGGGAGATGATGGTAACTGCAAACCACGGCAACCATACAGGGTTGTGTAAATGCAGCCACAGAGCTTATTACATAAATCCAGTAAAAATGAAAAAGCCAGTGGGATATGGTCATCTCTGGATATAACTTCTATAGGAAGGACATGGAAAGGCATACTGGAGGTATTGCTCTGTGCATCAAAGAGAACATAGTTTAAAATGTACAGAATACTCCATAGATGATGTAGGTAACAATATCTGGCTCCAAAACCAATTCAGAACTGGGAACATGCTCAGGGTGAACTTGAACTTGAAAATGAAATCAGGGCAGGCTCAAAAGAAGGAACTGCTATACTAATGAGTGACTCCAACTATCCCTACACTGATAAAAGCATGTCCCAATTTTGAGGAAAGGATTACATTTCTCAGAATCCTAAACAGCTGTGCTCTAGGGGATGACAGCTGATCATGCAAACAACCTGTGGAGAGGCAATCCTGGATTGAATCCTAGGTGGGGCTGCCCAGGACCAATACAAGATGTACATGTTCTTGAACCTGGAAATAGTGACTACAGTACTGTCAAATTTAATACAGATTTAAGTGCAAGATTGCCAAAGAGGCCCAACACAGTCACATCTGACTTGAAAAGAGGAAACTTCCCTAAAATGAAGCAACTGGTAGCCAGAAAGTTGAAAGTAGGAATCAAGAAGGTTAATTAATTTCAATTTGTTTGGAAGTTATTCAAAACCACAATGATAAAAGCTCACATAATATGTATATGACAAGTTAGGATATAGAATATGAAGACCAAGAAGTCACTATGATTGTTAAGGCACATCAAGGAAAGGCAGCTTCTTTCAGAAAATGGAAATATTTCCCAAATGAGGGAGATACAAGTAAACAATAAGAGACACAAAAAAGCATTTTGAGGAGTATACTGCTAGCAACATCAAGTTCAGTAAGAAGGAATTCCTGAAATTATATAAGATGCAAGAAACAAGGTAAAGAGGCAGTTGGACCATTGGATAGCAATGCAGTTAATGGAATAGTAAAGGAAGATAAGAAGACAGCAAAGAAGCTGAACTAATTCTTTTAACCTCCCTTCACAACAGAAGATACAGGACAGATACCTCTTCTTGAACTTGCATATTTAAAGAAGGGAGTCTGAAGAACTAAGGCAGACAATAGTGACAAACAATTCTAAAACATAATAAATTGTTGGGCCTGTTCTAGAGTTTTTAACTGCCAAATTTCTTATAAAAATGTGTAACTTTTCCCTAAGATCAGCCTATGAGGACTAGAGAATGGCCAAAATTATACCCTTTCAAAAGGAATCGAGTAGAATCCAGGAACTATAGGCCTGTTAATTTAAGATGTGTCTCTGGGTAAATTGCTTGAAAGTATTGTTAAAAATAGAATTAGTAAGTATATAGAAAGACAAGTCCTGATGAAAAAAAATGAACACGGCTACTGCAAAGGGAAGCTGTGTTTCGCTAACCTTTCAAAAGTATCAATAAACATGTGGGGAGGGGTTATCGAGTAGACATTGTTGGCTTTTTGACAAAGTCCTTCACCAAAGTCTCTCAAGCAAACCAGTAGTTATGATGAAAGAAAGGGGGAAGTCCTCTTAAAGCATCAGTAACTAGTTAAAGAACAGAAAGAAGAGAGTGCGAACAAGTGGTAATTTTTCAAAAGGAGAGATATAAACAGTGGGGTCACATAGAGATCTGTATCAATGCCTTTCAGCTTACTCAAATGATCTGGAATTAGGACAGTGCTGCAAAGTGGGCAAGTTTGCTAATAACACATTTTTTAAGGATGGTTAAAACAAAAAGGGACTGAGAGAATCTCGAAAAAGGAGCTCTCCAAACTGAGAGAATAGGCATCAAAATGGCAGATATGGTTCAAAGTGAGCAAGTGCAAACTAACGCATTTTAGGGTAAAAAATTCCAAGTTTGAGTACAGGGTGACTCAACAATGGGATCTTGGGGCTGTGAAACAGGTCAAGGAAAAGGCTGTGAAAAAAGACAACTGCCATATATGGGCATACCTTAGAGGTAATAAGGGTTTGGTTCCAGACCACCACAATAAAGCGAATATATTAATAAAGAAAGTCACACAATTTTTGCTTCCCAATACATATAAAAGTTATGTTTAAACTATACTGTAGTCTATTAAATGTGCAAAAGCATTATGTCTAAAAACAATGTACACACCTTGATTAAAAACACTTTATTGCTAAAAAAAAATGCTTACTACTCTCTGAAGGCTCTGATGTTGGTTATCTTTTTGCTGGGAGAGGAACTAGCCTTGAGGTTGATGGCTGCTGACTGACTGAAAAGGGTGGTGGTTGCTGAAGGCTGGAGTGGCTGCAGCAATTTCTTTCTTAAAATAAGACAACAATGAAGTTTGCCACATGAATTGACTCCTCCTTTCACAAATGTTCTCTCTGTAGTATGTGGTGCTGTTTTATAACATTTTACCCACAATAGAACATCTTTCCCAATTGGAGTCAACCCTCTCAAACCCTGCCATTGCTTTATTGATTAAGCTTATGTAAAATCCTAAATCTAAAAGTATGAAATATTGAGAATTACCAAATGTGATGCAGACACACAAAGTGAGCAAATGCTGTTGGGAAAATGGTGCTGATAGTTTTGCTTAAGGCAGGGTTGCCACAAACCTTCAATTCATTAAAAAATGCAATATCTGTGAAGTAAAGCTCAATAAAACAAGGTATGTCTGCATAATTAGGAAAGATGCTGTAACTAAAACTGCTAATATCTACTCCCCTCTAAAACTCTATGGTGCAACTGTATTTAGACCACTGTGTATCATTTTTGTCACTGTAGCTAAAAAGGGATATTGTAGAGCTGGAGAAAATGTAGAAAGAGGCAAGAAAAAGAAACAGGGCAAGTCAGAAGGGGTCTCCCAGGCCATCTAGTCTGACCCCCGGCTCTAGCCGGCTCCGCTCATGACATGCCTACCATGTCTAGCCTTTGTAAAGGTTACCATTAAAGAGACTGTTTAGCTTAGAAACATAATGACGTAATGAAAGACATGACAGAAGTGTACAGAATTATGCATCATATGGAGAAAGCAGATAGACATTTTTCTTCTTCAACCATAATAACCAGAACCTAGGGTTGTACCATAATTGGTGGGAGATTCCAAACAGACAAAAAGAAGTACTTTTACACAGTATGTGATTAATTTCATTTCCATGAAACGTAATCATGGCAACTAATTTGGATAGCTTTAAAAGGGAACTGGACAAATTCATGAAGGAGAAGGCTATCAGCTACAAGTCCTGAGAGCTATATGCTGCCTCCAGTAGGCATGTCTATGTACCCTAACTGCTGGGGTACATGCCTATGTACCCTAACTGCTGGGGAACTTGGGCAGCTGGATACTGCTGCACTCAGGTCCTTCTTCTAAAATCCAAAGGGCAACTGGTTGAACTAAGTGGGTCCCAGTTCTGATCTAGCATAGCTTTTCTTATGTTCTTATAGATTGGAGCCACAGTGCTCAGCAAGTTTCTTGCACCATTTCTTTAAATGCCCCCAGCTCCTACTTTATCAGCAGAACATTAATGAAACATCTCATCGGGCTATATCTTCAAACTCCCAGTTTAGCCATTAACTCACTGTGTCTTGCTATATACATATTTATTTATTTATTAGATTTTTATCCCATCCCATTAGCTATAAGGCTCCCTGGGCAGGTTACACAGTTAAAAAGCTATTCATGGTTTTCTTTTCCTTTCTAGAAAAAAGGTAATCTTTAATGCATTTTTTTACTTTCTAGTACAATTTTAATACAGCAAAACTAAAATAGCTAGAACCCTAACATGGGACTGATATTTTCATCTTATTTCAATATTTTCAGGTCTGATCCAGGAACAAAAGCTTCTTTGGTTGCAGCAGTGGAATCAGATCATTTATTTGTAGGAGGCCAATAGAAATAGGAGTCTTTGAATCTTTTAAATGTCCCAACAGCAATTGATACTATGTCTATCAGGTAGGTCTCAGAAGATGGTTCTAAAGGGCTCCTGTTCCATTTGCATGGTTTCATGTCCTGTCTGGGGGACAGGAGGATTCATCTGGTGAAAAAAAGGGGCACAGCCAGCACTGTGGGCTCTAGCGAGAGCCAGACAGGAAACTGGAAGCTCCAGCTGATGGCCCTCTCCTGGAAAAGCAACCTAGCCCCTTCTCAAACATTCCTGCACTTTCCCAACTGCAGGAATCAGAGTCAAGGACAATTCTTTTCCTGGGACAGCACAGGATCAAACTGAAGGCACAGCATGCCACTCCTTAAAAGCAATACACTGACCGGCTATAACTTAACCAAGCTGGAGCTAGCTTGCTGTTGCAAACACCATTTCAGCTCTGTGTTTTGCTCTACTAGACCTGACAAATCTCTAGACTTTTAAGATACCCACCTGGACTGCTATCCCAGACACCCTTGACTGACCTAGATGCTGGTACAACAGACCCTGGAGAATGACCTATAGGGTTGTACAGGTTTCTCACTTGGTTACTCCTGAAAATCTCACAGCCTTGAGTAGGTCACTTGTTGGCACAGAAGGATACATGGAAAGTTTCTTGTGCAGAGCTGTACCATTCTATTTTTGTCTTCTGAACTTCCATATCCACTATTTGTATATGGCATTACTACTTGGTTATTCTATTTAATTTGCAGGTTATAGTATACTTTACAGCAGATCACTCAGAGAGCTTTACTATGAAGAGGTACAGAAATATAGCAAATAAATACTTGAGGACAAGAAGAAAAGATCAGGTAAAACCGTAAGACGTGGATGAAACATATCCGCAACTTTGTTGTTCAAATTATCTCAAGCTGTTTGAACTGTTCTTCACTGTACTATAATCCTAAATAAAATACATTATTTATATGTGGTACTTCTACACCACTTGACATAATGAAAATGCTAAGTGGGATTTTGCATAAGCTACATTATATTCAATGGAAACCAATAGCCAATCTGACTGATGGGAGTCACCAAAAATGGTACCAAAGAGATCATTAGGCATAAAGCAGTATTTGAATCTCCAACAGTCACCTATTCCACAAAAACAGAAAATTGAAGCACAGAATGTACAGATACAATCAGAGATCCACACAAAAGTACTATTTTGCACCCATTTATCCTGTTCCAGCAAGAGGTCTCATTCCTATTTATGATGGTAAATGGGAGAGTAGAATCCACACAGCCATAAAAAAAGGTAGTGATAAAAATTATAACAAGACCAGATATTCTCAGATCCATGCAGAAAAGCAATGCTCAAATCACAGGAACACATTCTGAAAGCATCCAAAAATATACAACATTGGTCCTCAAACTACGGCCCAGGGGCTGGATCCGGACTGCCATGCCCATCTGGACCCACCACACGCACCCGCCTCCGCCCACCTCGCCCCACACGCGGGAGGCAGCAGTTTGCTCGCTTGGAGAAAATGATCTCCAAGCAAGCAAGCCGCTGCCTCCTGTGTGCCTGCCCCCGCCTCCCCTCACTGCACGCACCCACGCACACCTCACCCCGCACCCCGCCTCAGCGCGTGTGCCTACATGTGCCACCCCCTCGCCAGTCCGCGCGCACCACCGGCACAACCTTTCCGGCCCGCGCTCAGCATTGGCACCTTTCAACTGGCCCCCGGTGAAAATGTTTGAGGACCCCTGATATACAATATACAGCACTGGAAGGTGTCACACTTCCAAAAAAAGATTTTGTTTGGGTCCTAAAATATGCTGAAAATCAGTTATGTCACATAGCTGCATTTTTACTTCAACATTAAGCTGTTTCTCTTTAACTGCCATACCCTAAAATTAGAGGACCCCAAGGGTTAGAATCAGAGCAACAAAACACAATTTTTCTATAAGCCATTATTTTCTACTTCATATTCCAAATGTAAAACCAGGTATGTTTCAAGAACATTGTTTAAGAAACATGCAGCAAGATTATGGGCCATAACTGAAAAAGACTTAAATGGAATATTTGGTTGTCATGTGCATTTGTTGGACATCCATCCACTCAACGTACAAACACTAGCTGATGAAACTCTTTAACAGGTATTAAGTCAGTCAGTTACAAAAACATGAGTTCATACTAAATTAATATTGCAGAGCCTACAAGAGCTAGTGTTGAAGTCATTTGTCTTTTCACTTAGTTACACAGGGTTAATTTCCTTCCCATGTGAGCAAACATAGTGTGCACTGCCTATCAATAGAACTAACATGTAAAATGCTTGGCATTAAAATTGTTCCATCCAGGAGCCTTTGAAGAGTTTTTCCATTTGCAAGTTAAACAGCAAGCATTTTTAATTAACTATTTTCAACTAGTTGGGTCAAAAAAGTGTCCTCCCTAATTTGAATCCAAAACTTTTAACACTATATAGATTAAAAAACCACTTTCAATATCTAATGTCTAGGCAGCTGGGCTCCAAATGTCTGAATATTCTAAGAAGAAAGAATAGCGAAACATCTATGATCAATTAAAGACATTTTTTCTCATATTTTTTTCTTCCTCCATAGTATTAGGTAATGCAATCACAACAGCTTGATTAACTATCTCTTCTTGGCTGGAAGGCAGCATCATGGATTTCAAAACCCACCAAGGGAATGGCTGGCTAGGCTGAATTTGGAAATAAGCCCAAACTCCTCAAACTATTCATTGCAGAAAATACTTTTCCAACCACCACCACAAAAAAAAAAAAATTATTAATAAGATAAATCATGAAGATAGGATAGAGGTCCAGCTTGCATTAGCTCACTTCATTACAATGCATTATCAAAGCTGAAGCTGTGACAGCTTCAGAATGACATTGTTTTCAGCTTCCTATCTGCACAAATCATGCAAATCACACAATTCTCACCAGTTTTCCTTAGTGCTTTCTTTTTTAAATGTGCAAGTCATGGCCTGTCTTAGAGATGGAAGACCTCAAAAAAACCTTCTGACCATCAGATTCGAACCTGGCATGAAAGCACAAGCAACCTGAATTCCCCAATGTTCATGAATACCTAACTGAAACCAGAAATCCATTGCTATAGTGATTGAAAATATTCTGTTAAACAATGGTCCTTCACAGGGGAGGCCTGCCACACCACAGGCAGTTTTGTGCATAAGGTAGAAAATTCAACCCAAATACAAACAATGCTAGTGTTCAGAAAATATGTATGTACTTACTGGATTTATATTTCTTTAAAAAAAGAACTCAAAAGTGGTTTATATCATTCTCCTCCTGCTGCTTTCAATTTTATCCCACAACAGCAACCCTATGAGGTTATTTGGGCTGAGAGTTTGTGACTGGCCCGAAGGTGGGTAAACTGGCTCCATGGCTGAATGGGGACTAGAACCCAGATAACCTGAGTCCCAGTTTTTTCCAGTTCATGCCTGTTTGTGTTGACGGTTCACTTCTACCTTTGGGTCAAAAACACAGTTACTAGTATTTCTAATGGAAAATAAAAATAATTGATGTTTGTAGAATCTGAAATGATGCAGGTTACTTCATTTGCCAAAAGAGAAGCTGGTAGTATCTTCAAGGTAAGCATTCCACTGTGCGCATTGTATTTTTGAGTCTAGTTTATTTATTTATTTCATTTTTATACCGCCCAATAGCTGAAGCTCTCAGAGTTTTAACAAATGTTAAGCAAAACACAGTTGTTTTAATATTTAACTTAAAACAACAAAGCCACAATAGCAATGGAATCAGCATAAAAGCATAGCAGTGGTACTATAGCAGACTAAAATGTAATATTAAAAAATATAGTTAGAAAGCTAAAAGCTGGGAGAATAAAAAGGTATTCACCTGGAGCCAAAAAGAATACAAAGCATCAGGCACACCTCTTTGAGGCGCTCATTCCACAACCAAAAAGGCCCCCCTCCTTCCTTTGGAAAAGGCTCCTGGAAAAGGACCCGTGAAGATGACCCCAGGGAATGATGGTACAATATATGGTATTGTAAAACACATTTCTTCATAAGTAAAAGCAAAACAGCAGTAAAGTAGGACATTTAATGCCACAAACTCTTTAGAATTCAGGCTGGAATGCATTATGTTTTTCTGCATGCTAGATGAAGGGAAATCCCATTTCCCCATGTTTAGAATATCAGTGTGAAACATAGCATGTTCAATCTCCAGGTGATTTTATCTGGCTTAGGCGCTCACACTCAAGTTCTTAAATCCAATATTAGGACTAAAAGATGCTCCTAACATCCAGCATGTTGGGAGAAAAAAGAATATCCAAAGAAATTACCTACATGTCAAACAAAATCAGGGCAAACTTACTTTGCTCAAACATGAAGGTCTGGTTAGAACTATCAGTCACCTCTTAGGCAGCAACAGCTTAAAAAAGACACAGCATCAACTTCATCAATTACTGCATAAACAAATAAACTCTGACTTACCTGTTCACTCTTCGAGGACACTTATCTGGCTTAATATCTACCTCATAGAGGTAGACGTCAATCTTTGGGATTTCAACTTGGAAGCAGTTGGCCAGCAGTTTAATAGGTTTTCCCATGGTGCCATAGCCAGGTCGTCTGGGCACCATGAGCAGGGGCTGAGCCCCAACGGGTCCTAAAAAAGAAAAAAAAAAAGAATTAATCCATAGTAAAAGCTATAGCAAGTTCAGTCTCTTACCAAGACAATCACATGCATGTTAAGCTAATATATTCTGGAAAGTCTATGTTTATAAGGGAAGGTACAGTGACTAAAAAGGCAACAGGAAAACTCTGTTCAGATCCAATCCTATACATGTTTAGACAGCACTCCCCAGCCAGCAAGGAGCTGAAGGGCTTTTGTTTAAACATTCAGAAGACTACATCCTTGGTTTCTTAAAATAAATAAAATTAGGAACTTACCCAAAAGGTTATCTAGTCCTACCCCTCTGTAGAATCAAGAATTCATAGCTTGCCAGAGATCCATTCAACACAGTTTATATCAAACTATGCCCTTGCCAGAAAGAAGGGGCTTGCAAAGCAAATATAACAGTTCAAGAAATTAAGCTAATTAAGACACATAAAAAGGAAAACACTCCATTATCACTAGCCATCTGCAAGAAAGTTCTATATAATGATCATGTAAATCCCAAATGTGAACATAGTCACCTCCCATCCCAGCTAACCTGGCCAATGGTGTCAAAAGCAATTAAGAGGTCTAGAAGAATCAACAGGGTCAACTTCCTGTATCCCTTTCCAGACAGTGGTTACTCTACAGGACAACCAAGGCAGTCCCTTTCCCAAATTCAGGTCTGAAACCTGATTGAAATGGGTCTTTAGACTTCCCATTGCTTCATGATGGGCAAGGATCAAGTGAACAGGTGGTAGGACAAAGAGTCAAGCACCTTGTCCACATCCTTTGACTGCACTAACTTAAACTCATCCAGCAAAACGGGACTAGAAGACAGTGCTCTGAATACATCCCTAGTGAAAACAATTGTGAAACAATTGTGGAATCCAATGCATGGTGGATCCAAGCAATTTTTCCTTCAAGTATATAGCAAATTCATCACAGCGAGTGGCTGAGGGTTCTGGAGTCTCATCTGGCAAGCCAAATTGCAGGAGACCCCAAACCACTTGGAATAATTCAGCTGGACAGCACTGTGAGGAAGCAATACAGGTTTATTTATTTATTTTATTTACAATATTTTGACCCCATCCTTAACATAACAGAACGACTTACAACATAATTAAACATAATAAACACAACAAATACAACAAGCATAATATGTGACTAAGCGTGACCATTAAAAACTTAAATATCGCAGGTTGCAAAATATTGTTGTTTTGCCACCTTTATCACCACAGAATAGGCTTGATAGTGAGCTCTAAATCAGAATTGTCACGAGACTTCCTCCACTTGCACTCTAGCCATCTGCTTCCTCGCTTCATCACCCTAAGCAACAGTGCATACCATGGAGCTGATTGGGCTCTGCCAGAACAGAGAGGGTACTTAGGTGCAATCTTGTCAGCCGCCTGGATCATCTCCCTGTTCCACAGGGTTACCAGGGCTTTGAAAGGAGCACCTGCCATATCAGTCAAATATTCCCTTAGAGCTTTCTGGAATGCATCCAGATCCATTGGTCTCCAAGGGGGGTACATTCTAATAGGTCCTCTACCCTTGTGGAGTGGGGGGGGGGTCAATATTTATTTATTATTTATTTAAAATATTTATACCCCACCCTATATGCAAAAGCATCTCAGGGTGAATTACAAAAATCAAAAATACATAATCTGACAGATTAACATTAAATAAATGGTTAAATATACACATAAAACCAGTAACATTCACAAATAAAAGAAAATCAAAACAAAATCAAAATCAAAAAGAACAAAATCAAAATAAAAAAGTGACTGTGAAGTTAAAACTTGATTAAAATTCCTAACATTTGGAATTATGGGCATAGAAAAAGGTTTTCACCTGGTGCCAAAAAGAATAAAAAGTCAGCACTAAGTGAACCTCTCTGGGGAGCGCATTCTATAGTCTAAACCTCACCATGAAGTGATCTGACCATGACAACAGGGTTAGTTATCCCCTCCACATCAGGACCACCATCCTTCTGCCCCATCAAAAGAGACCAGATCAAGCATGTGACCTTTTTCATGCATTGAGCCAATGACATACTGAGACAGCTCCATGGTTGTCATGGTGGCCACGATGTCTTGAGTCACCCCAGATAAGGCAATCTCAGCATGGAATTTAATGTCCCCCAGAACTAGCATTCTAGGGGTCTTCAACACCAGGTCTGAAACTACCTCTGTCAGCTCAGGTAGGGAGACTGCTGGAGAACAGGGTGAACAATATACCGGCAGAATTCCCAATCTGTCTTGAGAACCTGACACACAGTACAAACATTCATGACCAAATCCTGATGAAACAGGAAGCCTGGAGGGTAATAATAAGTTCTTATAAACTGAGGACACTCCCCCTCCCCACCCCTCCGAGCAATATTGTTGCTGTATCAAGTACCCAGATGGGCATAGCTGGGAAAGAAGAACGTCTCTGTCCTCTCCCACTGAGGTCTTGGTAATACACAGAAACATAGTGAGTCAGAAGGGGTCTCCTGGGCCATCTAGTCTGACCCCCGGCTCCAGTCAGCTCCACTCATGACATGTCTACCATGTGCATGTCAAAAATTTCATACATGCCTGGTCAGCACCATCATCCACAATCAAATCATGGGTGAGGAAGGTCTTTTTTGGACTGACCTAGAATTCAATAACAGCACCACCAGATCCAGGGGCTGGCTGTTAGATTTATCTGGTACCATTTGACTGGGGGGGAACTAGAAGAGGGAACAGGTATTGAATATCTGATCCCTCTTCTCCTACACAGGCATGTTAAACCTCCATTGCCATATTTTCCCCTAGCCATTACCACCTCAATGGCTGGACATCTTGGCCTCCCATCCTCCTCCAGACCTGTAAGATTGCCCTAAAACTAAACCTAGCTCACACAGCAACCAAGAGAATTCCAGAAAACCTGAATCCAGTAGCACCCAAGAACTCAGCTGTAAATGTTGGGCCCCCCAGGAGGCCCTGAAGAGATAAAAGACCACCTCTAGAGCTGAAAGCTGTATGCATCCCTTGCAAACATAAAGCGGGTGGAGAGAAGGAAGGATGGCCAGAAGGAAAGAAAATGAACCAGTGCCAAATGGGTGCCCTTTAGATGCCACCCAAGACTGCTGCCCTTGGCATGGAGCCAGCAAAGAGCCCTACATGGCAGAAGTCCCACCCCCTGCCCAGCACAATGGTCTGGCACAGCACGGGCTGCAACCATCTAGTGCAGTAGTCTAGTGCAATGGAGAGGCGCAGGTCACAATGGTCACCAGCCCAGCAGCCCCACACAGTCTTGAGGTTCAGTGCTCCTCAGCGATCTCTGGATCCATTGGGTGGAGATCAATTACATGGCATCGGGAAAAGAGGGTGGACCAACTGAGAAACTTCAGATAGTTCAGCTGATTGGCCCATAAGCAGGATGATTCAACATGAAGGTAGAGTCAACTCTTTTTGGTTTAGAAAGGAGGAAAGATATTCAGTTTTCAATCAGTTTTGCATCAATGAGGCACAAGGAACTTAAAATCATGTAATGGTGAGCACAACTGCAGAATGCATTGTCCACCTGCAACCAGTGTGGCTAAAAGGCAACAAAATCAAATGTGAAGCACACTGGGATACAGCTACGTATATGATGCTTCACCTCTCCAGACAGTCCATTTTGGTAGTTTAAGAATTTAATGGAAGGAAAGCCAATAACACAAAAGAGGATATATATTGTGTATAAATGAGCATATCTAGCTAAACACTCATCACTCTTAGTTTCCTCATTTTCTGTTTTTAGCTTTCATCTGTGCTTTCTGTAAATATCCCTTGTTCAGGAAGTAGGTAAGTGCTAGCAATTCTCATTTCACTATCTTTGTTTCTCTCAAACACAAAGGAACAGGTTAGGAAACAAATATTGAGAATTGCTTTTGAGTTTTTGGAGGGGTTTTTTTTAGCTAGTTCCCACACACTGACTTCTGCTGTTAATATCATGTGCACGCAGAGAAAGCAAATGGGAAAAAACAGCACTTTTACCTGCACTGAAGTGTTCCGTGCCCATGGTTTCAATGGCTATATAAAAACCACTGTAATTATAAAGAGCTACAGGAAAGCGCAATGAATACAACATATAATAGGTTAAACCAGCATCATATCACATGACGAAGTGCTTTAGCAACAAGAGCTTGCCCGGTAAGCATTTCATGGTGATTTGTTTATGCACCCTAACTGCCAAAGCACTGGATAGCTATGAAGCAGCTACATAAGTAATCTAACCACACTGATCTCTGCTAATTGATGGTGGTATTAATACAACATTTTAAATTTTCTCTTAAGAAAGCAGCTATAAGGATAACATAAGCCAAAGTTACACAAAAACAAGCCTTAAGATGTTACTACCACCCCTTCTCCCTGGAAGGGTGATGGACTGTTGAGTGCTTCATGTTTTGGATTTAGCAAATTAAAAAGTCTGGGATCAGAGTTACATTTCTTCTTTAAAATATTTCCAAAGGTTTTTTTTACAAAACAAAATTGAATAAAACAATCCACTGGATGAGGAACACCTGCCAAAAACTGGATCCATTTCTTTATATCCAAATTTTAGGTCTGAAATTAGCAAAAGGGCAATTTCACAAAGGGGAAAAGACTGCAAATGCTATACTACAGCAATGCATTTATAAGGAAGTACAACGTTTCTACATTAGGAGTTTAAAAGACTGTGTTTCCATGGCTCAATAAGACAGAATTCTCTGGAATTCTGATTTCTCATGAACATATTTGGTATACAGTGTGAGGCCCAAGGGGCAAATCTAGTACACCTAGGTCCCAATAAGATCATATGCATTCCCCTTGGCCCTTCCATAGCTTTCCCCCACTACCAATCATTTGGATTTTGCATAGTTTCCCCCACTCTAAAAAGCTAAAATACCTCTCGTAATGCTGTGTACTGTCAATAAGAGCTTTACATTAAAATATTATTTCAATGTAAACGGATTTTCTGTGCTCTTTTGACAGCTAAAAGACTATTATTTCCAAAGAGCCCAAAGAGCCTTTGGGCTGCATAAACATGAAACAAGTAAACATTTCAATGGTTAGTATATCAATGCCACTTACCAATGGATACATGGGTGGATCTTTGGTAACCTTTATTAAATTTATCCTTAAGAAAGCTATCTTTTCATAGTATTGCATACTTCTAATTGAAATGGATACATCTAAATTTATATTTACACTTGTTTAATGTTTTTGTTTTACTGAAATTTGCAATTAAAACTTAATGGGATCCTGGGCTAGGTTTTGGATTGTATTCAACAAAAGCTGACACACCATAGCCATAACATCAAACAAAGCTGGTAGCTCCATGATGATCAAGCAAAACTTGCTATTCTAATCAAATCCCATCAGCATACAAAACTGCTTAAGTGAATTTAAATTTAACACACATGCACACACACATGGTCTTGTTTGCAAAAAAGCAAGAAAGCATTGCCTAACAATTCAAAGCAATAAAACCTAGAAATAAAACTAAAAACATTTAAAGAGGAAAGCATCACTGTATGATTTAAAAGATTATATTAAAACATATGTATTCTACCCTTTCTATAAGCCAAGAGAGTGGGGGCAATTTGTAATTCTTGAGGGGGCACATTTCATAGCTTGGAAACAACAGAGGAAAAAGTCCCTCACATATGTTAAAACAGGCCTCTGTTGGTAATTAGGACCTCTTCTGCCGCAGTACTGCTAGGTCAATTCTCTTGTATGTATCTACTGTCAATGGGAGCGGCAAGGCAGAGTAGAAAGCTACACAGAAATTGACAAGGCAATAATAAAGGCTAATTGATGGATAGTTGCCTAGCTGCCAATTGAAAAGCATGGGTAAAAGGGCAAAAGCAGCAAAAGAAAGTGCACCAAGGGAGATGAGGAAGCAAAATCTCCCCTTAGCAATGAAATCTGCTCAATTTGAAGTATTGAACTGACAGTTCTCAGTGCCCTCCACATCTGATTCTCCAGCTAGGCCAGAAGGGAAGATATTAACCATCCCCATCTTCAGAGCACTTACTGCTGTGTTCATTATGGTTCCCTGACAATTCTAAAAATAATGCAGAAATATATGCACATTTAATAACCACCTTGTTGAAGCTAAATAGGTCTGATTAGAGCTTAGATGGAAATTGGTTAGAAAATCTATCATGCCCCCTTAAATTCTATAATGAAAAAAGCAATATACAAATGTAATCATTTTATTTACAACTCTCAAAATCAGTTTATGCAAGCAGTTAGGTAAACAAAAACAATATTACTAAATTACCAACAACTCAGTTCTATATAACATCAAGCTTAGGGGAAGCACAAAATATGCTGTAATGGGGGATTTACCATGGTGTTTCCCCACCCACAAGTGCAAAGATATTGCATACATACTTATTGGAAATGACTTTAGCATGAGGTGTGCAATATTGCAGCCTAGAAACTAGGTAAAATTAACCAGTCCACCTACACACGTTCCATGTATAAGGTTCTTGCCAGCTATTTATCTTAGACAAAGAGCAAACTACATAAGTTAGCATTTAATCACCTATTTTCACAGCTGTCCTGTGTGACAGTAATGGCAACACCTGGCAGCAAATCATGGACTGAGTAACCCAAGAATTGTGGGGATGCACAAACAGATCCCCAAAATTCATAGGTTAATTAATCCATGGTTTGCTGTGAAGCAACAGTATTACATCCAAAAGGATCATACTGTAGATCAGAGTCATGAGCACAGTGGAAATCTTGACAAATCTTGACAAATATTCCATTTTTATATGCACATTTCTGATTTTTAGCAATGTTTGTCATACTTAAATAATGGGGACAATATACTATAGAAGTTTTCAGTAGAAGATTTCAATCAAACTTTTTATTCTTTTCAGTGCCAGGTGAGTACTTTAATTTCCAAGTATTTTAATAGTTTAACTTTTTAACTCTGTTTTTCTATATTCCATTTTATTCTGAACCACTGATATGCTTCTATGGAAATCATAGCAAATGCAATTGCTATTATGGTTTTATTCACCTATTTTCAATTATTTTGTATGTGTGTGTTTAACTTTTGTGAACCATCCAGAGAACCTGAGAAGAGATGCACCAAACCCAGGTTAGTTTTCTTGTTATAGACGCATTACAATCTCTATGTTACATAGATCTTTTCCAAATATTTCCCAAATATTTTTCTCTGAAGCCATTCAGACCATAAGAATAAAATTTTGTGTTTTAAGATATAGTGTAAACATGACTGAGCAGTTATATTAGTGACTCATAAAACTCCTCAGAAGGTTAAATTCAGAACTCTGCTTTGCAAACTATCCCAAACATAACAGCACCACTCATAAACTGATTAAACATATTCATTTTTTGTTTTTACGTTTCTCCTCCTGCCACAGTCAATACTTCCACACGGCCATTTTCTGAAGAAAAACATTGTTTTAACTCCATATAGCTTAAGTGCATTTTTTCCTAATACATTCTTTGATTTTGAAAGATAGTACACCTGAAAGCAGAAAATGACATTTTTGCAACAAATGCACACAAGTGCAAACCATCCACCAAGGGATGAGCAGCAGGAAACTCCATTCCCGTGGCAACCAAATTACTACTACCTTACCCTAGTTAAAAAATACACATCTGACGTACTCTTTAGCTCCTATAATCATGTTTTTTGTTTGAAAGGGGCAGAAGAAAACAGTCCTTAAATCCCAAGTTTATACCTGATGTTCAAAATCTCCTTAGAAGCCCTCTTTATTCAATTCCTATATGGTGATTAAATAAGTCATTCTGAAGCACATCGAAGGTGTATCTGAGATGCACTTCAGAAGATGTTGAATACTCAACAACACTGACTATGAGAAAAGCCCAGTGCTGAACATGGCTGTTGCAAGATTTTTTGGGGTGCTAATTCTATTCAGGATTCAGTTTTAACCTGTTTTCTATTTTCCTAACTGAAAATCAGATCCAGTGCAAATGAATTAATCTTACAGTTGAGACTGTTAAAACGCTTTCACAGAAATAGTTCACTTTACCTATCATTGAATACACTGATCTTCAAGAGAAGTTGAAACATCCACAAGTGAGTTGCACCTCAACCTGAATCATCCCCCATCCTCAAGCTCTCAAGACATTTGACAGCTTCCCAATATTCCTGACCACTGGACATGCTGGTTGGAGATGATGAGAGTTGAAGTCCAACTCATCCGGAAGTTATCTGGTTTGGGAAGCCTGGGTTAAAGTGATAATGAGAAACTGAACTGTAGGAAGATACTTCAGAAAGGAAAGTTTAGAGAAACTGCTCCACATGATCTTGACCCTACCATGCATTCCTATATACAAAATGTGAAGGGCAAATATTGTCCCTTCCTGCTGTTTCTTTCTAGTCATATGAAAGTAACATACAAAGGAAAGGTTTAATTGACAACTAAGCTGGCTGAGACTCCCAGAAAGTAAGAATTACAGTCATAATGGTTATTTGGAAGCAAATCGTATGACACCAGCAGCACTTCTGACCACACTAATTGGATTAAAAAGTTGGTGTCAACCCTGCAATTTACTGTCTCCTCATTTATTTAAAACTTTTTAATATTCTGCCTATAGAAAGTAGGCTCTCTGGATAGTATACAACATTTTTCAGTCATTTACGTTGTAATTAGACTAGCATCTTCCATGC
This sequence comes from Varanus komodoensis, assembly GCF_004798865.1. Taxonomy (NCBI): domain Eukaryota; kingdom Metazoa; phylum Chordata; class Lepidosauria; order Squamata; family Varanidae; genus Varanus; species Varanus komodoensis. The sequence continues at coordinate 4,392,242 of NW_025335440.1, forward strand.
AGGCTCTACTATTCATTCAAACCTCCCCAGTAAAAGTAAGGGAAAGCACTTGTACAGCAAGAGAGAAAATGAAATGAGTGTACATCTTTAAGGAAAAACTAAAGATAATGGCTACACCAACTACAGTGGTACTTTGGCTCACGAATTTAATCTGTTCCAGGACTCTGGTCGTGACCCAAATTGGTTGTGAGCCAAGTCAAATTTCCCCATAAGGGTCAATGTAAATAAGGTTAATCCATTCTGCAACTATTTTTTTTACTCACAAAAATTTGAAGCAAAGTGACAAAGAACAACAAAGATCGCAGCCATCTCCCCCCCACCACCGCAATTGTGCAGGGGTGGGGGGGGACGGGCCCAATCACGGCCATCTCCCCCCCCCCCCAGCACATCCGTGATCACGCCCGTGCAGTTGGTGACCTGCGGCCATTTTTTAAATGAAATTTCTGTTTGCGACCCGATCTGGTCGTGAACTGAGGCATTCATGAGCCGAGGTACCACTGTATAGCACAACTCTTTCTTAGGAAACCAAATAAGAAACTTTGGAAGTATCATCCTGCCGTGCCTTGTAAAGAGAAAAAACCCACAAATAATACTAGTACTAGCAACTAATACTAGTTTATTCCACCCAAGGACCAGATCAGAAACTGCTATAGCCTCCTTTATGCTTGAATCCAAAGTTACAAAGCAGCACACCTTTATTTCTTCTGCAGTTATAAGATTATTACAACTTCCCATGCAAGTGTAAGCATCGCATCCTCAATATATGCCCTATCAAAGAAAACTAGCTTACAGAATAATTTAATGCATAAAGCTATAGATCAAAACAGGCATTTAAAGTCCTTACAAAATAGGATAGAAGCTGGCAGCATTTGACAGAAATCAAAGGGAGAGAGATCAAAAGTGTTATGAAAATAAATCTGCTACTACCACTTGACATCACAAAGATTCCAAGCATTTACTTTCATTAATCAACCAACCTTATTACTAATTCATTTGGGCTGCACTTACAGTCTTAAGCAGCTCTACAGATTCATAATTACAGGAATGTTAGTGGAATCTCAAGGTTTTTTGTGCAGCTGATATTACTGTGTCACTAAATGCTAATAATTTCAGAAGAAAACTTCTGTCTGTGTATCTGATTTAACTAAGTTTATTAAGTAGATTTATTTAACAGGTTTGTGTTACCCTACACAAATATTTCAGACAACAGTAGCTATTATATCATTTTCCTCCAAATTTGACTTGACAGTGCTTGTAGTCCATTTACATCCTGCCTTTCTTCCATCATGGAACTCAAGGTGACATAAGGGATTTTCCAGCAGTCTTGCCAGATCCATACCTACTTAACTTGAATAAGGTGGTTGCTTCACTTTACCCTCAAACAATACCCTGGGACTAAGACTAGTATTCCTTTAATTCTTTTTCAAGAACATACCACATACAAAAAAGTAAGCAGCTCTTCAATAATGGCTCAGTTCAAGAAACTGCCAGTTAAGTTAGCAGACTAAAAGAAGTCATTGTGAAAGAACTGGAAGCAAGGTGTAGATTAAGAATCCATCCCACAACAGAATCCACCAAAGGCAAGTTTCTCAAGGCAGCTATTCAAATAACTTCCAAACATTCAGGAAGCATACAATGTCAATTCAGTCTCTGAAATACCATATTTAGTCCAATACTTCAACTAGATAATGGAATAGTAGAGTTGGAAGGGGCTATGAAGGACATCGGGTCCAACCCCCTGCTACTGCAGGACATCAATTTACAGATAAGACAGATTTACTGCTAGTGCTCAGAATCTGAGCAATTTTCTGAACGCAGCACCTATATTTGTCCCATTGCAGTACATCTACTCATATCATCACACCAGGTCTGATATGATACACAGTGGGAAATCTTATTTTCAGCTAAAAATTGCATTCTCGCAGCCAAGTATGCAATGCAATCTTTGATTTTTCAGAAGGCAGGTTACAAGAAGCTCTAATGGAACTCTTATGGTCCCATCAATAGAACCATAAGGTAGCCAGCTATCCCAGCTCACTCCCCACAACTGTCATACAAAGTAATAGGGCTCAAGATGTTGTACATTTACCTTACACCCATCATGCTGAAACACACTGTTTAAGACCTGCACTTCCTAGAAGACCTGTGTAGATCCATGCTACCCATCTCTCCCACAAAAGACTGAGCCAGCTACTCTGGTCATTCAATCACGACACACTTCAAAGGGTGCAATCTTTACTGAGCCCTACATAAGCCAGTCAGTGGGATGCCTCAGTCACTTGAGAGTCACTGTGGACATCTGCTTCCCAGGCAAATCACCCATGACTCCTAGCGTCCAGGCCTCACCAATTCCTCCCCTGGCCAAGCAGAAAAACCAAGAACTCCTCTACACAGCACTTACACATATGACTCAACCTACCTGTCCCTTCACCCTCAGACGAGAGCCATTTCAGGTTTAACCATAAAAACCAAGAGCAGCACCCTACCCCGAGAATGTACCCCTCAGAGTAAGTTGCTGGGAGCAGTAGGAAGGCTGGTACGTGGGCTCCCCACTGTCACCTGGCCGAACACCGTTGATAACAGGATGCTCAGGCACATGGACCTTCGGCCCGATGCGACGGGGCAGTTATCACGACTTCAGACGTTGCAACCCCTCTCCCTCAAACTTCCCTTCCTTGGGGTCAGGACCCCCCCCGGGACAGCCCCCACCCTCACCTGTGCTGCCGATTTCCATTCATGGAGCTCGGCGCGGCCGCTCTGAAGCCACGGGTGCCGCTCCGGGTCCTGCCGGGACCTCCTCGCCGCCCTCCTCCTCCTCCTCGCGCCGTCCCAGCCCCAGGCAGCGGCGGAGGCGGCGACAACTTCTCTCACAGCCCCGGCGCACGGCCCTTTCTCTCGGGTCCTTCTGCTCGCGCTCCCGCCTCAGCCGGCGTCGGTAGGGCTGTCAGCCCCGAGCTGTGGCGGCGACGGTCGAAGAGGCGGAAGTGGCGTGGCCGCCCGCAGCCCCGGTTCGCTCGCTCGATCGCTCGCTCGCTCGCTCTCTTCGCCGCTGGCTGAGAAGCCCTACTTTCCGCACGGCACAGCCTGAGCCTCGCTCTGAGGCAACTAGTCTCCGCCGCTCTCTCCCCGCCCCTCCTCCAACCTCTACCGGAAGCCCTCCCTCCGCTCCGAGATTTTCCCTTTGCGGTGGGCGAGTAGTGGCGCGCTAACGCATTGGCGCATGCGCACCCTCGCTAACCCCTCCCCGCAGCCGGAAGTTGTCCCCGCGGCAGCCTCTCGTCTCTCAACGCGCCTAAGTTCGCGCTCATCCTCAGACAGAAGCGCAGAATACGCATGCGCTCTCGTGTCTCGGCGCTACGGGCTTTTCAAGTAGTTTGAGAGGTATATGCAAATGAAAGAGGCGGGGCTAAAAGGAAGAGAGGCGGATTGTTGCTTAACGTCGTTATCGGCGAATGGCCCTTGGTGCGGGGTTTGAATCCGTCTCGACAGTTTTAAGATTAAATAAAGTTCTGAGTTCACGGCTGCTTGCTCATTATTAATTCAAATAAGCGTGTGTGTATCGGATTTATATCCTGCTTTTTTCATTTTCAAAGAACACAAAGCAGTTTGCATCGTTCTCCTCCTCCTCCTCCTCTTCTCTCCACAACAGCAACTCGGGCTGAGAGTCTGGCTGGCCCGAAGTCACCCAGCGGCTCCAGGGCTCAGCAGGGACTAGAACCTGGATCAGCCGAGTCCCAGTCCAGCGCTCTTAACCACACTGCTTATCTCGTCACTCAATAAGCGATAATAATGGTTAATATTAGTAACTGACTATAGTAACTAAGGCATGCGCATTTAATCCATTCATTAGAACTGATTTACCTAATACCTAAAAATTTAAACTGAGGAGGCATTTATATTCCTTTAGAATGTAAATCAATTCTTCTAACCACTTTTATTTGAGGAAACTGAAAATTGCATATTAAATAGTATAGAAACTAGAAGCAGTTCCTCTCTCCAGCTGTGCCTATTGTGCATGCCAAGTTCTTACCGGGTTATTTTTATGGCTTCACTCCCATCAGAGTTTTCCCCCTAATTTTTGTTCTAACATTTAGAGGCCTTAAGCCGGCTCATCTAGGTCAGGAGAAAGGGTCTCTGAGAAATGCGTTTGGTTGTAGTGGTATCGGTATGATCGTGGGAAGACATCCTGGAAAAGTCACCGATGCAAACGGAGGACTCATGCCAGGAACAACATTTTGAGATGCTTGTCTGTATAAGATAATCATCTTACTTCTTTGAATGCACTTTCTTTACCACTGTAGAACCACATTGTTAAAAATCAGTTCTTTTACATGAAGATTTGCAAAACAAGAAGGAAAAGTAAGAGCTCGATTCTAAGCATGTTTAGACAAAATAAAGTTGCAGAACTCTCAGCATGCCCCAGATAGTAGGGAATGCTGGGAACTGTAGGTCTTCTTTCTCAGCATGGATAGGACCGCACGTTTATGTATTTTTCTAAGGGGGAGGGAGGAGGAAAGAAGCCACAAAAGCAGGCAGCTCTGAGGGTAATGGAGGTGTGTGATTATAAAAACTCATACACAGTGGTTCGCATTTTCCTGTGTTCAGAACAGCTAATCTACAACTGAGCAGTTGGTTTTGGCCAGCTCCATCTTTTGCACACATGACTAACTGGCCACTGCCCATCTTCACTTGGTAGGAAGACAGAGTCCATGCACAATGGCTTTTTCCCCTAAGGCAGAGTGGTGCAACTGCCTTGATTTATCATTTAGAAGCATAGAAACAGAGCAAGTCAGAAGGGGTCTCCTGGGCCATCTAGTCTGACCCCCGGCTCCAGCCAGCTCCACTCCTGTCATGCCTAACATGTGTATGTCTAGTCTATCCTTAAACACCCTCACTGATGGGGCTTCAAATATACATTTATCATTTATTTATATCCCACCGTTTTTCTTACAAAGCACTCAAAGCAGCTTACAGCATTCTTATCCCCACAATAACCCTGTGAGGCGGGTTGGGCTTAGAGTCTGTGTCTGGTCCAAAACCACCCAGCGGGCTCCATGGCTGAGCAGGGACCAGAACCCAGGTCACCCGAGTCCCAGTCCCGTGCTGCTGAGCATGGGCTATCCCTGTCCGTGGGAAGAAAGAGCTAATTCACCATACGGACCACCTAGGATCCCTAAATTCACCTGTTACTTCAGATGCAGTGGAAGGCTTTGTCCTGCTCCATTGAGCTGCCGGTCCAGCAGGGTTCACTACAGAGCAGGTGCCATCCCCAGGTCCTTTCTCTAGCTATTTTGCAATTTATTGGCATAGCTACACCCCCTTTGGGATTAGAGACCTGCACCCAAACAATGCCCCAGGGTGGTCACAATTCATGGCCATTTTATTTTGGTCACACTTTTTCCCAGAAGCTTTAGCTTTTAGATGGGAGGTAGGAGAGCCCTGCTTGGCTAGGCTATGCCCTGTGCCCAAACCAAGCCTAGACTGTGCCATCTTGTAGGCCAGTCCTTTTTAATGCATGGGCTGGATTCCATTTTGGATGTGTTCCCAGGGGTCAAAGGCAAAAGGATGGGGCAGAACAGGGCGGCATGTTTTTTGCTTAAAGCTGATTGCCAAGAACTGAAGAGAGCCCTTCGAGCTTTTTGGAACAAAGAAGATGCAAGCATCAGAAACAGCCAAGTGACAGACAGTGGGAAAAGAGCAGGCTCTGAGCTTTGGCCATACAGGACCCAATCCTGCACCCTGTGAGAATGATGTGGAGTGGCCCAAAGCTTACTGTGGGGGACAGGATCCCAGCTCCCTGTTTGTAACTGACGTCACCACACATCAATGAGCATTGCCTTCAAAAAGGTTTCGATTGGAGCAAATGATTGTGGATCTTGAAGATGATTCCTCAATGGTGATCTATGGCATGGATAGTCCAAAGCTGATTTTGGGGTGCAGGGGGGTGTCAACTTTCACTCCCTAATTAGGGGCATTGCTTGAGCCTTGCTTTAACTGTTTGTACAAATAGTGAATTGGAAACTAATAACCAGCAAAGTCAAAAGACAGCCTTCCCCCGACTCATGAGCACAGGGTGCCTCTTCATTTAGGACTCAGGGAAAGAAATAAGTAAAAAATCAGAATGGACTGGAAAGGGTTGCACTTGCACTGTGCTTAAAATGGAGTTGAAGTTCAAAGTGTCTTGACCTCACAGCCGGTGCCTGAAACCCACTAAAGCGTTTTATTCCATCACCTTGTCTTCACAAGAACCACTCCAGGAGGATGAGAGACAGACTCATCCAAGCTGTCCGCTGGACTCCATGACCAGAAGCTGCTCCAACCATTGGGACACACCGTCTCTCCCAGAAAGTGTGTGGGCTGACTCTGGTTTCCCAGTTTGATAAAGACACATGCCAGTGGCCCAGTTATTTCCTTTCAGGATCCCTTCCCCCACGTTGAGGAGCTCCAAACCTGCAGCAGCAAATGTGTTGGGCAGCCAGTGGCTTCACAGTAACCTTTTCAATAATGTTTTCTTTTTAAAAATATTTCTCAACTCTAATCCTTCTCTGAGCAGGCCCTTGTATTTTTCAAGGAGGTACATGCCATTTCAGGCCAAGAGCACATCTAGGGCAACATTCAGGTTTTTGGGTAACGAACATCATATACTTTCTGGAAACAAAATAGCGTATATGCGAGCAATAGCCTTTGCCTGCTGTGTGCTCCCATTTGGTATTCAGGGGTAGACGGCCTCTAAATCAGGAGGTTCCACTTAGCTATTACAGCTAATAACCACCAACATAACCGTGCATCAATTAATCTGTCTAAACTTGTGGTGGGATGGGACAGCAACTGGAGAAGGGCATAGAAAAAATGCGCACAACCAACTCTGGCCTGCCCAATTTTGATTCCAACCTATTCACCCCTTGAGAGGTTACAGCCCTCAGCATTAAGAACATTTATCTGTCTTTGCTATAATTGAAGAGTTCTAGAAACATAAATACTGGAAGGAACCGATACCATAAGCTGCCGCCCTGGGACATCCTGAACATGGGAATGTGAGAAGCAAATATTCCTCTATAGTGCACTGTGACAGGACTGCCCAAAAATTGAACAATACACAACATTTGAAACTATCACGTTCGTGTCCTGCTCATTCTCCACGGAGCTCTCCTCACAATCCTGTGATGGAGGATCCCTCTGCCAAGAGACAGCAACTTGGCTGCAGGCCACCGCGTGAGCTCCATGGGTTTGAACTCAGCCAAGCAGTTCTCCTTTCTACCACGTTGGTTTGTGGGAAGATGTTACACTACACATTTGGCAGCAGAATTAAAGTCCTTGTTTTTAGAAGCTTCTGTTTACATGGTATAAAAAGAATGTAGTGACATCCTGGATGTGGCAAAAATATAGTACATGTTTCTGGCAAAGGAAAGGGAGACCTTAGCTGCTGTTGACGAAATATTCCCACCCAACTAAAAATTCTCTGGCTGAAACACTCACACAAAATGCCTGAAGAGAACAAAGACTCCCTCTCTTAAACAAACATGGAACATGCTTCTGCCACACTTGGTTGTGGTTTTAGAAGGAGCAGGCATCCAGGGGCGATAAAAGGGGAACACCAAAGGCAGGGGAGAAAAGGGCAAAGGCAGAACTAACGAGTCCTTCATTCCGTGCCTTACCTTCTTGTTTCGCTTGTTCTCTGAGGGTTGTGTGTGTGACACAGAAAAGCAGGGCATTAAAAATCATTTTGTCTAACCCAGGGTTAAAATGCCCTCCAGTTATTTTGGCCTACAACTGTCTTCTGTCACCATTGCACAGGCTGGCTAAGTGTGAAAGGAGTTGTCAGGACCAATTCTGGAAAGTAAGAAGCTGGCATGGAAATGGCTCCTGGCAAGGAGCTAGTTGTTTTTGCTGCCACTCTGTTTCATAGGTGCCAATTGAGGGAAGGGCCTCCTTGACTAGATTAGCTGCTGAGCCTGTGGAACATCACAGACATGCAGCTTTGGCATAATACCAGCTTTAGGTCACGGTTCTGACAAAGTGAACAGTGCAACAGCTGTAGGAAAATAATGAGCTAAGCTTCTGGAGGATGCCTCTACCAACAGCTATCACTCCTGGCGATGAAAGAGCGTGCTCCTATGCCCAAACCTCCCAGAGGGTTTTTGACCTGGTTGTAATTTTTGCACAGAAAGCCAATGGACTGCAGTTCGGGTGGTCACTTACATGTTGCCAAGAGGCCACCCTTCTGCTTGGGCAAAGTTATATATTTCCATGCAAATTCAGAATCAACAACTATTATTTAAATAAAACAATGTGGCTTAGTACATAGATGACTGTGTAGGTCGTCCTTTATTGCAAGCCACCCAGAGAGCCTTAATGGGTATGGGGCAGCAGGTAAATGCAATTGATCAATAAATCATAGTGAGCCGTGTTCCTCCTTGGTCTGCTGATGGGTGACTTCAAGGCCCAGCTCTTCCTTTGGCTTTAAACCAGACCCCTCTTGAAATAGAGGACTGTCCTTCGTAGAGTGGGGCACCTGGCCAGTTTCAAATGGAACACTCCTAGGCAAATGGACCGTTACTGAGAGGCTGGTTTTCAGATAGCACCGTGCCCTGAAACATCTCTGGCGCATGGTGGGCACTGAACACAGGTGTCCAATGGATAATGAAAACATCATTTTACAATTTACAAGGCGTGGATTAGAGTCTGCTGTTTGATGGTAAAAACACGAATGGTACAGAACATTTTGCAAGAGCATTGCATTCATGGGATGTAGGAACCTAAGGGTGCAATCTAGGGCATGCTGGGAGTTGTAGGATGTTTTTCTCGTTAATCATGGCTCTCACTACACCCTGTAAGATTAAATTAGGGTGTAATGATGCGTAAAATCAGGGAAATTGTGGCCTTCCAGATGTTGAACTACAACACTCATCAGCTCAGGCCCACCTGACCAGTGGTGAATGATGGGCATCACAGTTCAACGGCATCCGGGTGGGCACAAACACTATAAACAGTGGGTGCTTCCAGATAGAGGGTACCCAGTCCTCCTAATATGCAGCTATTCTACCTTTTAACAGATTATAACTTGGAAAGCACCTCACATTAAGATAGGGGAGCGGGCCTTTAAAAAGAAAAGACACATATCCTGCTACACTTTAATTACTAGGAAAGGAAAATGAGAGAAATTCTAAACTTAGGTTTCTTTCCCCTACATCCAGCACACACCTGACAAAATTTTCAACCAAGCCACACGGCTTTACACCACAAAAGGGCTACTTTTTTCCAAAATTAATCACCTTGGAATATAAGCAGTATTCTAAGAAATGTGGAAGATGCATCACTTTCTTCTTGCAAAAGCTTGGAACTAAGGTGATTTGGAACTCAGAACTACACTCATGACCAAGAACAAGCGTTTTAGGAATCTTGCCTGCTCCATGAAAAGCCAAGGTGTGTTAGGAGTAGTTGCAGACAACAATCCTGTTGTTGCTACTTCCCATTTTTTGCTTTGCTCCTCTGCAGATGCTCTGGACATCCTTCCCTCCTTCAGGAAAGGGTCAGAGCAGAACCCGGTGGCTGAGCACACTATTGCCATTCAAAGGCCCCAAGATTCATTCTCTGGTTAGGTCTCTGAAAGCCTTGTTTGAAAATCTGGAGTGTTCCAGAGAGCTTCTGAAGACAGCCCTGAGCCACGTGGACCGATGGGCAGAGCTGGGATAAAACCACCCTCTGTCCCCGTGGACGATGTCAGAAGAGCTCTGGCACTAGATGGCCAACTCCAAACCCTTCTTTTGGAGGTAGCAACTCGAGCAAGAGTGGGTCATCCTTTCCTGGACAAGTGGCCGTACCTCCACCACCAGAAGCCCAGTCAAACAGGATTGAAATACAAAGAATTTTGTGGCACTTTGAAGACCAATGTATGCCTTTGTAGCTAGCCGGCAAAATACACCGGTGAGGTGAATTACAGGTCACGTCTATGAGCTTGGCTTTGTTATTCATAAATCTGGATTCTGCTCAGGTGGGCCAGTCTCAACTTGATGTAATAAATTCTGCTCTGGCAAGTGTAGAACAAAGGGGCAGGAGAGGAAGCAACTTTGATCATAAACCAGACAACTTGGCCCCCAGTTTTTCTGAAAATGGATTTGCAGTCTCTGTCATCCACCTGTGTTGCCAGCCATATTCACACCCCAAAACACCCCAAATTTCCCCGAGGAAAGCATCCAAAATGTGTTGTGTTCTATTTTTTTTTTCTAATTTTTGCCACTCGTTTCCCACTCTTGGTTGCCTATTTTGGAACTTAATCTATTTTGTTGGATTATGCCACTTATGACATGTTGAAGATACAACATACAAGGAGTCCAGAAGGACAAGGCGGCTTCACAGGCCAGAAGACCCTTTTGCAGAAAACAAAACAGGAATGCTCATCAGGTAACCCAGTGGCTCCCAAGATGCTTTGGACTACAATTCCCATAATCCACGAGCACTGGCTATGATGGGTGTGGATTACAAAAGGAATGGTCCAAACCATTTAGTGGCAGTGGAATGCCTCCCCCTGCAGTGGACACCTGTACTTTAACAAAGAATAAATTTTAAATGCTTCGTAACTGCATACCCTTCGCAGGATTTTCTTCTCCTTTCATGTCAGATATTATGGTTCTACTCCTTGCAGAAAAAAACAGATATTCAGATTTTGAAAAGATAAGCTACCATTTTCTTTATAAATATACATCTCAGTTTGCCTTTCTTAATAAGGACTTATGCAAGAGTAGTTAAAATCTGTTTAATAAACGGACCATACAACGTTCAGTTTCAAATAAAAAACACAAACAAGAAAACAAAACCCCAATCGATAGTGTTTTGTGAACATTCTCTATTTACACTTCAATGCTTCCTTGTAACAGGTTAAAAAACAGTTTTCAATGCAAATCAGAGTTGCCGTCACTTTAAATTTCACAATTATTTGGAAGTGCAAAATTACATGCGCATGTGTGATACAGGTTTCACTTATTTTTATTGCTGTTCTGCTGTGTCGCTCACACTTCTCTCCAGGCAAGACCAACACAACAAGTTTGCACTGTGCTGTCCAGATGCTTAGCAAACATTTGAATTAAGGAAGGGGTGGGGAAAGAGAAGAACAATCTGCTGCATTCTTGTACAGTTTTCTGTGGAAATTAGTTGCTTGCTTGGTCCCAAATGAACAGACAAAATCATACCAGGCATGATGGTGTACTGGTTTAGAGACCAAGGTTTAGTAGCCAAGGAATTTTTTGCACATTTTAGCATTACAGAATTCAACAGAGAGAACAGCATCTTTTACTCAGAACTACAATTGGTTCTGTGTAAGCATTTATACCCACATATTATACAGAATGTGAAGTTGCACCTGATTTTGCCCTCTGATCAACCAAGTTATCTTCATATTCTGCCTGAAAAGTGGGGCACAACACAAAAAGCTTGCATCCTTGAGAGGGAAGACGATCCACCCTGCTATTTCATATCCTACGCTCCGAGCCATGTCCTCAGACCAAGTGCAGAGAACTTGTGGCTGTGCAGGTGTTACAGGAGATGAGCAGAAGTCCCATCCAGGATGGCCAAGGGACGGCCAGGAACATTGGGAATGGGGACCGTCTGGCTCCAACGCCCAAAGAAACTCTACATCAATAATCCGTTGGATGGCACCCCACCCCCATTGCAGAGAATCAGCCACAGTCCACCGCCTGGCACCAGGGAGGTGGGGAGCACCAAACTTTCCACTGGGCTCATGCAAGTCCCTTGGCATGAACCCAAGGACCTTTCCGAGTCCCATCGTTATGCATCTGTTGTCCCTCAATACCATTGAAGGAGCGTGTTCTTGTCATCATGACCCACTTCCACCCACTCTTCTTCGCCAACCTGGTGCCCTCCAGGTGAGTTGGCCAACTGCCACCCTGGGCTGCCCGTGATGGGAGTCGTGGTCCAACAGGAAGGCACTGGGTTGGGAAATGCCACCTCTTTCTTTGTTCAAATATTAGCATGAACTGGAACAAGCAGCAGTGCAGATGAAACAAAAAGAAGAGAAAAAATAGAAAAGAAGCCAACGGATAGCTACATCGTGATGTTGCCGCTCTCTCCCCCCACGCACTCCACCTGTGGGGATTTGGCAACATCTCCAGCTGCAGAAGAAAAAGAGGCACAGTGACGTTACAGTCTAAGGTGCAAGGTGAAATGTTCCAAGCAGTCTTCCATGGATCCCATATGTAGCCTTGCAGCGCAAAAGAAAACCAAGGAAGAATCCTTCCTCCAGTATGTGCTCTCTGACTATCGAGAGGACAGAATATACAGTTTGGCCAAAGCTAAGCGGGAACAGAACGCAAAGCTTCCATTATACAGAACATGCAGGTTGCTCTAACACGTTTCTTAGAACATCTAAACAGACAAAAGAGGGGAAGATACCCCTAACCCAGAAACTTTGCTCAAATAGAGGGTGCAGCAATGACATCATTTACGGCACTTAGTGAAAACTCTGCATGCACCAGGTGGGGAGGAGGAGGAGAGTGGAGGATGGAGCAGAAAGTATACAGAGACATGTTTCCCCAGCTGCCTGTGTGTCTCATTACACCATGCCAAACACCCCTCCATTCAAAGCAGCAACCTAACGACGGAGTGCAAAAAATCAGAAAATCAGCCCATTGGTAAGAAGTCCTGGAGGTTTGTATTTGTTTTAAAGCATTTTTTCCTTTTAATTTTTTTCTACAAAGCTGCAAGTTTCTTCTAAATCTGCCCCCAACCCCATGTTCTGCAATGCCCAAGTTGTTTCGATTTTTTTTGCTCAAAACACTTCAGAATCCCAAACCAAACTTTCAGTTGCAATGCTGGTGAATGAACTGAGAAACCCAGTCCGAGCGGAGAACCAGAGACAAAGAGGCAGGCAGTGTGAATAGATGCCAAGAAAAACTCAAAACGCCACTCCTGGTCTAACTCATGATTGGGGAGCCCCAGCTCCCTCCCCGCTTTGCAGGGAAAATGATTAGAAACCGGATCCTCACTGAAAGATGTTGATGTGTTACCCATGCAGGCACTTAATTAAGCAACATCAGCCTTTCTGTACTGAGACGTTTGCTTCTGTCCATGAGATGGTGCCCGATCACACTCAGAAAGCAGCTGAGTGAAAGAAAAAGAAACAGGATGGGGAAAACAAATCAAGATCCAAATATCAGCTCACGTACTCTGTGCAGCCCATAGTGCACTGGACTTGTGCTTCAAAAACCAGCCAACCACGCACACACGACCGCACACCCTGAAGTACATTAGGGAAAGAGCATTTCAGAAGTCGGGGGGGTTTCCAAAGCAATTCGCAATGTGAGACAGAAGTCAGATGGCTCAAAGACAGACCCTCTCCCCCGTGGCTTCACCCAAGCCACCAGTGCATGCCTACACTACTTCTTTGGATCACGGCTGACAGAGACAAGTCATAATGCCCGAGTTGTGTAAAACACAATTGTGTTCTATTCCAACTGGCTATTTTGTTTGCATAGCATTGCAATGGGTGAACATTCTGGCCTACGGCGGCAGGGGAGGAGGAAGGGACGACAAGCACGGGGCATTTGACCTTACAGCGGAAGCGCCAGTCCATTGCCTTCACCCCACGAGCCGCTCGGCCTTGAAGGGACGCACTCAGAGAACGGTGGCACGGGAGACGCTTTCTGCTTCTAAAGGCTTAGCCTGGCAGCTCAAGACAACGTTCTGCACCGTGTGGTGTGAGCATCAAAGGGATCTGCTTCTCCGGCCACATGCCCAGTTCTGCACTAGAACAGCAAGAATCTGTCTCTTCCGAGCCACCTGATGCCAGAGAAGCTCCTGTCTTGCAGGCACAAGATGTCCTATTTCAGAAAGTGAGGCCGGAGTTCATCATCATGGGGCAAAGAATGAATTTTGCATATGCAAACAGAATCAAGAACTGTTAATACACGGCCAGCAAAGTGCGCGTTGTTGTTCTGATCTGAAGAGTCCTGGTGGAAGAGGCTGGCAAAGGGAAACAGAATTCCAGGTCTCCTTCCCCCCGTTATATATATAAAAAATAAAATGGCAAGAATTAAAAATAGCTGAAGCCATTAAGACAGTTAGAGAATATGCTGGATTTATAAACTATAGTAGGTGAAAAAATAAACTATTCAAGGAGGCTATATAACATAGAATAAGAACACTCTGGATTGCAGTGCAATTCATGGGGAAAAAACCAACCTCATACGAATCTTCTCTGCATCATTCCAATTTTAGCATCTGTCACCAAAGAAAGCACAAAGAAATCCAACTTGTGCTGTATGAACACTCCGAAGTCTTTGTCAGGGGGCAGGGAACAAAGTGATGTAAACATTGAAAATATGAATAGTTTGAGTAGGTTTTGGCAATAGACTCGGCATTGTATAAAAATAACACTTGGTAATAAAAAAATTTCATCGGTATATTAAAAAATCAGGACATTAATTGATAATGGAGTTCTCTTTGTGCTCGCGGGGTAGGCAAAAACATTCTTCCTCTTAACACACCCCATTTGTCAGAAATGTCGGGTTTTTTAAATTAAAAAGAAAAAATACATCAGAAATAATAAAATCCATGTATTGTAAAAAGCAGGTTTTATCAGCAGCCATCCAAATTCATATGTAACGTTAAAAGTGCACAGAATTTTAATCCATCATGAGACTGTGAGCTAACATGAAACCATAAGCTTTGCGGACATTAAAAAGAACTCCCAACACCTTCAGGATGGAGAACTGGACCACCACTGAGGCAAAAGCATTGTTGGTTTGTTTTTCTTTTTTCCTTGGAAAGGTGAACAAATGTCAGTGTGTTGCAGCATTGCAGTAAGGCACTTGCCCACGGTAAGTTTGCGACTGTTGCGTCCAAAGGGCAGCAGCTGACCCACTTTTAATCAGACGGAAGACAAGTTTCCTTTTCGGCTTTGTGTAAGTGCTGGGGGTGCCTTACATTATTAATTATTATTATATATAAAGGGGAGAAAATTCTTTTTTCTTTAATGGGAAGGGGAAACTGTTAAAATTCATCTATAAACTACTGGCTTTTCTTTTTCTTCTTCACCAATTAAAGTATTTGTATCCTAAAATATTAGTTTTTATAAATCTAGTCATCTGTTTTAAGGCTCTACAAGTCCCTTTTCCCCCACCCACCCAAAATAATACCGAACAAAAACCTTACCAGCGTTTGATTTCGCATTGGAGGACCAAAAGAGTTATTTCACAGTCAAAAAGTCTAATATTGCGTCACTCCCCCACCCCAGCAAATGAAAACCTGTTTTCTTTTCCTAGGAAGTCAGATCCCTTCCTTGGTTCGAATACGTTTGGTCAGGTAATTGGAAAACAAAGTTTCTTCTGCAATACTACAAAGGTGTGTCCACCCACTGGAGGGCTCTCCTGCGTCTGCCTCCAAGGATGCTGGTTTCCTGCTTCCAACGCTGTCCACGCCCTGCAGTGATTTCTCAATGGATGCCCACGCGGCGCCCCGGCGCTCCCTTGGTTTTTGTATGGCTCCTACAGATCTGAAAGCTTTCTGGAGTGAGGTAAAAAAGTTACGCTCTCTTTCAAGCAAAGTACATGGTACGTAAAGTGTCCTGATGAACCTGCACGGCCTTGGCCAGCGCCTGAGGGTCTCGGCCGTTGCTTTGGCCAGATATGTGACTGCCTTCTCCGCTGAAAGGAGTAAAAGGGCAGGGAGGGAGAAGAGACAAAGCAAACAAGGTCATTCGTTGTTAACAGATAAAACCCAAGCCCAGGACTCACTTCCCTGGTGCAAAAGCAAGCCTCTCCCAGGATCAGCACTTGTTCATTCCACAGTCGGAAAGAGGCATGGCAACGCAGCTGGGGTGCGAAGCCTTTTTCAGCCCGGGACTGACTTCCACTCCAAAGACGTGGGCAGGGGCCACATTCCGGGGGTGGGGGGGGGATTGGGGGTGCCTGAGAATTCATCAGCCATTTCAGAAAGCGTGTTTGCCTGCTCACGCTGGGGCCCGGGGCTGCAAATGTGGCACGCTCACACAACAAAAGCCACCCAGCTCACGGCCACTGCCTCTCGATTCCGCGAGGCTTTCAACCATGAAGCAATGGTGGAAAAGCGGGTGACGCTGGGTGGAAAAAAATGTCTGCTCCCGTCCCAGGCACTCACCTGTCGTGCTCTTTGTCTACAAGGTGATATCGTGCCCGGAACGCCACCAACCGGGCGTAATATGCTGGTGCTGGGATAGAGACGGAGCGGGTGCAGCGGACGTACGTGTGACAGAGCTGGTAGGTGAGGATTTGAAGCTCATCTGCTGTAAACCGGTTGTCGTCCCAAAGCACGTAGTAATGGGAAGGCCTGCTTGTACCCTGCACAGGAGGAAGAGCGTGAGTCAAACGTGGAGGGAGGGAGCCTTCGCAGGGGCTTCAGAGGAGACCGTCTAATCCAGCGTTCTGTTCGCACAGCGGCCAACCTGGTGGTCCAGCTAGAAGCCCACAAGCAGAACGTGAACAACTGCACCCTCCCGTCCACGTCCCCCAGCAACTGGCACCCTGCCTGATACTGGAAGTAGTAAAACAGCCCAGAACCAGCAGCTGCAGCATGTCCCCCGCCACACACACACACGCGCGCGCACGCTACAATGACAGGAATCCCAGGAATGCCAGGGATCTAGTTCAACACATCTGGAAAGCATCTCGCCTCAGTTTATTTAATTTATATTCCACCTTTCTGACAGCTATTGGTCCTGAAGGCAGCTAACAATAAAAAAAGAAGTAAAACCACGAACAACTGTAAAGTAAGGTTGACAGCAGCTGTATCCAGAGAAGCACTTCTCACAAAAGTTCTTTACATCTTGGCAGAGTCATGGATGAAGACTCGGGCCTTTCAAACCACCCAGCCCCAAGGCAGCTTTCTTTCTTTCTTTCCTTCCTTCCTTCTAGCATTTTACCCCATCCTTTACAGGCATCCCAGGATGGCGATACAAAACGAAGTGGCGACATACAATAAATAATAAGTCAATAAAAACAGCATTAAAATCCCAGATCTTAAAATTCAGGGAAAATAAAAAGGGGTTGCCCGGTGCAAAAATGAACAGAGAGTTGGTGCCAGGCACACCTGTCTGGGAAGCAGATTCCAAAGCCAAGGTGCCGCTGCTAAAAAGGCCCTTCTCTGGGTAGTCACTCTTCTGATCTCCTTCAAAGAGGGCTCCCAAAGAAGGACCTCAGACACAGTTCTCAGGGGCTGGGCAAATATGTAAAACAGGAGACGCTCCTTCAGATACCCAGACCCTAAACCAGTCTTGGGCTTTACAGAGCATAACCTGTGCTTGGAACTGGTAGCCAAGGAAGCTGTTCCAACAAAGGAGGCATTTGCGCCTCTTAACGTTCTGGTGACAGCATTCTTGGCCAGCGGCAGCTTCTGAACAGTTTCCATTCCAGAGTTTCAGCCCTTCACGGTTTGGGGCCAGGGGAAGGGGTGCAGCTCTCTGGGGAGTCCCAGATGGCAGGATCTGGCCTCCAGGGTTGAGGCTGAATCCACCTGCAGTAGCCCAAAGGATGTGTCTTAAAACATTAAAAAGCCAGTGTGTTTAAATGGAAAACACTAGAATCCCCAACAATTGTGGAGTGGAAAAATAATTTGGCAGAGTACACACAGATGACAGCATTAAGTAAATGAAAGACCGAAGAGTTTAATGACAAATGGAAATTCTATTACACACAGTACAATTAATAGGATGTAAAAGGAAGCGCTCCAAAAAGTAGTTGATAATTTATAACTGATTTGAAGTGATTGGAAAATGTGTTGGTATAAGAATAATAATTCCCTTTTTTCTGAACTTCCATAGAGTATTGAATGATGGAAAGATAGATATTTTTGGTCTCTTTGAAATTGGTGGGCTGGAATGAATTGGTTATACTTGTTCAAAATCCCTTAACAATTTTATTTTACTTTATATATACATACCTTCCTTTATTCTGTATTCTGTTTATGTCAAGAAAATAATAAAAACAATGTATTTTTTTAAAAAAGTCAATGTAGTGTGGTGCCTAAGAGTGCCAGACTGGGACTTAGGAGATCCAGCTTCTAGTCCCTGTTCAGTCATGAGTTCCCTGGGTGACCAGAGGCCAGACACAAACTCTCAGCCTAACCTACCTCACAAGGTTGTTGAGAGAATAAAACAGAGCAGAAGGGAACTAGCTAGACCACCTTGGGTTCCTTGCAAGAAGGCAGAATATAAATGCAATGTAGTAACAATAGTAGTGGTGATGAAACTGGCAAAGCAGGGATACATATATATTATTTCATTCCTATACAGTGCTGCAGGGTTGCCTTCCTTGATGACAGGGCAAGATCTGAAGCACATGCACACAAACAAGGGGGGAGGGGTGGATTGACACCCCCGCCAGCTTGCAAGAGGTCTACAGGAGGTGACACAGTCTTCCCAGTCCTGGCCACTTGTCGCCAACACGTCCAGGCTGTAAGCCCAAACGTTTGCCTTCTTTAAGGACTGCCCAATTCGATGCATGTTGGCCACCCACCCCACCCACTGCCACTACTGCGGCTTCCCAGGCCAGACTCGGCCCTCTTGGCTTGGCTTGGCTTGGCTTTGCCCTGCAGTCAACACGCAGCTGCGAGTCCTTCCTGCGGAGCCGCTGCTTCAAGGACACACCAGTGCAGAGCGCATCCACATCCCTGCCTCCCTCCACAAGGAGAGCGCAGGGACTGTTGCCTGGAAATGTGTTCTGGGATTGTGGCTTTGCTATGAACAACCCTTCTCCCCCACGTACACACACAAAACAGAGGCTACGAGAGGAAGGTACCTGAATGCCGGCATGACTGCACAGATAGAAGTCGAACTCAAAGGGATGCGTGATGTTTGTGTCTACTGTGGTTCCTGCTGGGATGTTCCCGCTTTTGCCGATCTGTAGGGTTCATTTCAAAAGAAAATAAACATGAAACGCTGCAGCAGGAACCATTGCCTGCAATGTTGGGTTTGGTGGTGATCTGGTCTCTACAGTTCCCTAAAAGCGTTCTCTTTGGGGCCTCAAGCAAACCCATTTTTGGAAGAGCGTCTGCAAAATGATGAAATGTTAAAAGATGAACTTCAAAGGGTGACTTAATCTCACAAGCTTCGTTAAGATGATTAGTTATACTAGGATGATCTCCTGTTAAACTGCCGATTTGCGCTTACGTGTCCCATATGGATGAGAAACGCATATGGCCAATTTGTGTGTCTTCTCTAGCTTTGTGTCTGGGCTCACAAGGCAAGAGGACAAAAGTTCACGGAGAGCATCCACCATCCTCCCCTCCGGGCTGGCAGAGGTCCTGCTTAGCCCCTCTGCCCAAATGCTCCCAAGCTTTTCTCTCCATCCTAAAATACTAGAAATTGGGCAAAAGGCCAAGTCTTCCAGATCCTAAATTCTGCACTTGCCCAGCAAATTTGTATTTGTGCAGTATGGCTAGGAAGGGTCCACGAAGCTCTGGTTCCTTGCTCTTTGGCCATGGCCCAGAGTTTGGAGGACAAACTATTTCAGTTTCCCTTCAAACTCACCTGTACCTAAACCATTTGAGGGCACCTTCCTGGTGCCCAGGGCAGCGGGATCAAGGGGCCTTGCCAGAGGAGCGAGCAGCCAAAACGCAGCCCGTCGCTGAGCCTTACCCGCTCATTCTTATCTGCACAGAAGAGGCGGGTATGATGTCGCTTCTGAACAACGATGTAGGTGATGCCCGGCTGGTAGTCCTTCTCTAGTTTGATGCACGCGTCACGGATGGCCAGGAGTTCGTAGTGAAGGATCTAGAAGGGAAAGTGCTACAGAGTGTTAAAGAGGAGGAGGAAGAGGGATGCAGGAGGGCCACCTTGCCTCCCAGAAGGAGAATGGACGGTCACAGACAAGCAGCGCTTCCCCCAGGCACACGTGTGCGGCCTTCTTGGCTTGGATTCAGTAAGAGCTATTGGCCAGGCTCATGTTCAAGGTCTAACTTGCAATGCAGCCTCCAACAGGACCTGCAGAAAGTGGAAGAGGCACTGCCCTACGGACACAGGCACACAGGATGAGAGCTGCCTGGCCCATCTAGCTCAGCACAGGCTGGCAGCTGCTCTCTGCACGTGCTTTGCCGTCCAGCCACAGCCCTTCCTCTAAGACAGCAGTCACCACCAGCAGGTTTTTTTAAACAAAGCAAATAGTAATCTGAAGAAAGCATGTATATGCTAACAGAGCTAAAGGCAACATTGCCATTCAGGCCACGGAAGTGGAATAGAATTTTCACAGCCTTTATCCCACATTTGGGGGGTGACTTTTGTACCCCGGTGCACATTCTGTCCTGTATTTTACACATGAGCACTCCTACCAACTCATTCTTCTGTGACATTGTCACAAAGTGCTTGGCCTGCAACACCCCCGAATTTCAGCTTCCTACGTTTTACTTGTGCTTTTGTTTTTTTAATAAAAGAAGAATGCCTGTTGTGACAAAGTCATCCTGGAAGCTCCACGGGAATGGCTGGCTGGTATGCCCTTGAGACTGCAAACAAAGGCCTCAGAAGAGGCCACAGTGGTGGCCCTGGCTTGGAAGGGGACTGTGAGAGTACACGGAACCAATTCACCAAATGGGAAGGAGGGAGGGAACGAGGGCCACTCTTGTCTCAGCAGTGCCATGAGGAATCCCTGGCAATGCAGATCTTTACTGGCATTTCACAGCTAACTCTAAAAGCATGCTGGCAAGCTGAACGATAGCCTCTGCACATGTAAAGAGTGAACTCAAGCAGGAAACTTCCTCGCAGAGAGCCAGCCCGTGAGAGACACACAAGCCCTCCAGCTGGGCAGCTCGTCTCCTTGCCACGGGGTCAGGGATCAGGCAAGGCTCTCCTGGGCCCCTTCCCATCTCTTTCAAAACTGTGGGCCATGCCCTTGAGTGGGCTGCCAAGGCCTCTGCCCCCCTTCGGTCCCCTGCTCTCCCCTCACCTTTTCCGCAGTGTCCTCCCCTTTAGAAACCAGTCACACGGGCTCCTGGGACGACTGCAAAGCGGGAGCCCTGGGCCCACTCACTCCACACGGGGCCGCCAGGATTAGGGGCCATTCCCCTGCAGGGAATGACACGGTGGGACTGGGGCCTTCAAGCCATGCTTCCGGGCTTCCCAGAAGCACCTCGTGTGGGAAACGGGGCAACGGGTGACAGCAGCCTTCCCCAGCCTGATGTTCTCATTTTGTGTTGGGAGGATGACTCTCAGTAGCCAGGACCTGAAGTCCCGACCAGCCTGGAGTGCATCAGGTTGCGGGATGCTAGTCAACCAGGACCCCTGGGCCACCTCAGCAGAGCTGCTCTCATCTGCCAGACTGCGGGATCCACACTGACCAGAGTCAGTATAGACGCAGGCCAGAGTGTTCCTCGTGGCAGGGCTGCAAGCCAAATGCAGCCTATTTAGAGTTCAGGGATTTCCCAGGAGGCCACACCCCTTTCCACTGGCCACACCCCTTCCCCCAGCTTCCCTGCAGCTCCCCGCTCCTGCTGGTCATCTTGAGTGCCATGCCCAGTGCCGTCACAGCCCGAGTGTTCTAAAGGTGCAGCTCGCAGAAGCCAGCTCAAGGGTGATGCTATTGGAGCACAGTGGGAGAAGGGTCCATCTGCCACAGAGATCCTGCTGTGAACAGCAGTTTGCTCCCCTTGCCTAGCAGGCGATGGCAACGTGGTGCTCATCTTGGGTTAAGCTAATTCGATGGCACTGTGAGGGAGGCTGCCCTTGAAGCATCTCTTCCAAGGCTTCTTTCCTGGTAGCCAGAGCTTTTGGCTAAAACAAGATGGTCCTGCTGCTCTTCTGGCCCCATCCCTCTCGTGTTCTGCTCAAGTGAAGTCCCCGAAACCTCCTCCAACCTGGATTCCAGCCCTGCGCAGGCCAAGAGAGCCGAAACACCCCTGCTGCATGAGACCCTGCTTTGGCAGAGCATCCCTGGTGGTTCAGAAGGAAGGGCGCCCTGACCTGCGGGAGCTGTCCCTCTGGCACGCCGTCACGGTAGAAGATGATGCGGGTGGGTTTGAAGCGAGTGGACTTGTAGAACTGGATGAGCAGCTCCCTCACCATGTAGGAGAGGTCCTCGATGATCTCCTGCCGAGGCCGCTGCACCCGCACCGTGGCACAATACCGGCTCGGGTGGGCATCCATGCTGCCTACCACCTGCAGCCACAGAAGACCAAACGGGAGAGAGATTGCTGCTGCCACAACTCCCTTGCCGGGGTGATTTGATCCACGTGCCTCAGGGACCAGTGGGGGAAAGACGTGAGAGGCTGCCGAGAGCTGGAGAGGACAAGGGACATGTTGGCCCGCCAGGGGAGAGGGCGCCTGCCGGTTACAACGGCTCTCCATGCCTTGTTTTTCTAACCAGCTCTTCTCAACTTTGACATTTCATCGAAGCTTTTTCTAAAAGCACTCTTACACATTTTTTCAAATAAATGCATTTCCATAAGCAATTCTGCCCGACAGCATACATTTTCTGCAATGCCATTTCTCCAATGATTATTTTCCATGAAAGTAATCCATGATCATTTTCTAGCACATGCTTTTCCCTAATACACTTTCTTTTCAACTCAAGCTAACATAGAAAGGGGCTGCATGGCAGCCTCCCCAACCCAGCACACTCCAGAGCTGCCGAACTATAACTCCCACCATCCCCTGCCAGCATGCCCACTGATTGTTTTGGCTGGAGAGTGATGGGAGCTGTAGTCAAACTCCACTGGAGGGGGCCTGGTTATCTTGCCCAAAAGGTATTGTGCACAAAACCTGCTAGCCACCTTCTGGCTAGGTGCAGCCGATCTGCTTTTGAAAAACGCACACTTTAACTTTTCCGGAAACACCAGTTTTAAGGCGTGCTACCTTCCAAATCCTGTCTCACTGGCTCCACCTGCTGGCTGTAGCTCAAACACCTCCAAAAACGAAGGACAGCCTTGGCTTCCCTGCCCAGGAAGAATCAGGGCTCAGGGTGAAACCTGGTGGGTTGCGGCTTGTGCCAGCAGCCATTTCAAATTTTGAAGCCCAGACTCTGATTTGTTGTGTCACCTGAACCCAGCAGGGATGGATTGTGTGAGACTTAAACAACCCTTGCAAAACCCATGGGCTCTTTTAGGGTCATGTGAAAGTTGTGAATTCTCACCCAGACCACCTGCACCAAGTTCGGACGATATGTCAGGCTGCAGCCGCCACTTGGACTTTTGGAATAGTCACCCGAAGAAGAGGTTGGGTGGCGACAGCAGGTGGGGGCAGTGAGGGAGACAGGATGTCTGCGCCGTATTTGCATGACCTCGCACTGCCCAGCTGTGCCTCAAGGGACACCCAAGCACGCCAGTGGCCAGTGCTCCCTCCTACACGGGTCTGCGCCTGCGACAGGCACGCCCCTCCCTCAGGCAGGGAACCGTTCAGTCAGGAAGGTGGAACTGAGAGGCAGAGGGAAGAGATTGTGCCCCACCTGGACCCCACTGCCAGGGGGCTCCCGGGACCCCCGCGGCCCTCCCACTCCTACCGCAGGGCTCGGCACCTTCCTTGACCACTTCCCCAGGGGAGAGAGAGGAGCCTGCAGCTCTCTCCCCATCACTGCCTGAACATCTGCCACCCGTGGGCACAAGCGGAAAGCCAGAATTAGAGGCTGCCTCTAGCGCCAAGGCGATGGGGGCCGTGACCCGGTATGCGCATCAGAGCAACCCTCTGTTAAAAAACAGGGTAGCTGTGCCCAGGGAGTAGGGCTCGTTTTCTCGCTGTGTGTGGCCAAGCAACCTGGGAAAGCACAGGATGCCTGGCTTGGGTTTTCTCACCCTCAACTAGCCAACATTCTGGATTCAGACGCAGCACGGAGGAGCCCCGGAGTCGAACGTCTCGGGCTGGCTCTGCTGCTCCTGCATGCAGAAGGACTTGTCCAGCAGCAGCCACACATGCAGCAAAGGGGGCTGGAAAGCCTCTTCTACGTTGTGCCATGGGAACCAGAAGTGCAGGCTGGCCTGCCACTGCCTCTGTTGCTCCAAGAGCAGGCAGAGCCGTGGAGGAAGGCACTGCGCCTCCATGGACCACCATCAGCTGGAAGAATTTGTCCTTGACCTCATGCCACCTTCCAGAGATGCAGAAGGAACACGACCCATCGCTCAGAGCCAGAACATATCCTGGCAGCCACACAGGCCTCCCAAAATTGGGGGGGCAGGGGGCAGCGGCTAATCTTTAGCCTCTCATTGCATGTTTGTCGTGCCTGAAGCCTTAACAGAGGCGACACCTCACAAGGAAGAGTCAAACGCCCAAAGAGAGAATCAGGCATCAGAACAGGAGGACTTATACTTGAGGCCCTGTGGCCAAGCGACGCTTCCACAACCTGGTTTGGGAGTAGCTGAACAGGTAGCCGTCCCTCATCCTGACCCTTTACCCCTTGGGCAAACAGCCACACCTCAGCCCGACCACGAGGGCCCGAGGGAAAAGACACTACACGTTCTGCCTCTGAAAAGCGTGGGCAGGATGCCCCGTTCCTCCTGAAGCTGAGTCTCCTGAACAAGATACAGGAGACGCAAGAGGCAGGATATATTTGACTTGTGCGACTTTTAGACGTAGCTTACGCTGATTGGAACAAAAGGAGGCTTTGTCCCACCTCAGGGGGGAAAGGTGGGACGAAGAAAGCTAATCCCACGTGGGTTCCCTGAGAGACATCACTAAGAAGATAGCAACTAACTTGTAAAGGTCATTGCAGTAGAGCTTATTCGTAGCATCGTAAATCTTGTAGAAAAGTAGCAATAAAAGACTTTAGTTTTATTGCCTGCGTAAGTGTGGGTCATTTACAACTGTGAGCTGACACCCCGCAACAATGTTCCTTCTTCCTATCTCTTGTCCCACCTCACTCATTCTCTCTGCTTTCATACCCTTCTCCATTTAAAGTCTCCCCCAAGAGAGCAAAAGGATCCACATGGTCCAAAACTGAGTTTTCAGAAGCAGTTTTCTGCAATCAACAGGGACTACAGACTTGCATTCTTTAAAACTGTTTGCTGTGTGTGCATCTAAAAAAAGTCATATTCTTTGTCTCTTAAAGGATGCTGTATGGACAGCTTTTATCCTTGCCACATACACAAGCAATGGCATCTTAGGACGCCCCAGGCCCTGCCCAGGGATGCTAAGCAGCTGCTTTAGGATGCAAGCTGCCCGGCTGCCCACACAAGCATCACAAATATGCATGACACCTTATCCTGGAGGAACAGGTTGGGTGATGGGTGGATAGCAGGATGCTAACTGCCTCAAACTTCCACAAAACCACAGTCATGCAGAGGTGGACTTACAGCGGTTATGGAGGGCTTCTTTCCATCACCTGCAGGCGGATGAGTTACATCAGCTCCCAGGAATATAACTGGCTGCTGAAAGACGGCAGAACTAGAGACAAGAGGTGACAGAAGGTTTAGTACAAGCTACTACCAAAGGTGTATGAGTGCCTGTTGGCTGAGGGTAGCATGTTCCCCTAACCAGGTTAATAACCTGACATTTCTTTGCAGTTTGGGCTCTTGGATACTTGTCTTCTGTCGCTTTAAGAACTATTGGTCAGGGTCTGTGAGTTTTTGTTTCTTGCCACTATCACCAAAATTCCAGCTTTGTCCCAAAAGAAACATTTTGTGCACTTAGAATAAACTCTGCTCAATGCATACCCGTGCATACAAATACTTATATAATTTGACAAAATGTGTGTTAAGGATTCAGGTGGGAAGAAGTGGGATGTGAGGAGAAAGGGAAGGCTGCAGCAGATGGAAGCAAGGCCGAACATCTGTGCGATTCGGAAGGAACTGTGCAAGAGGCACTCCCCTCTGACCACAAAGGCTTGTTCCTGGGATTTAACGCACCTGTGTGCATTTACACATGTGCAATTACGTCAGCACAGGCTGTGGGCTCAGGTGCCATGCCCAAAGGAGCATCTCAGACCGTCTGCTCCAAGACAATCTGCTCCAAACTTTGAAAAAGGAAAAGGGAAGGCTGCCGAGTGAAACCACTGCTCCCTCGAGCCCAAACCTGTGGGCACTGAGTCAGCGCCTGTTTAGGGCAGGATTGGACCTGCGTGGGAAACAGCTGTTCTACCGCAATAGCCCTTTTCACATCTGGACCACAGAGCTGAACCAGGAAATACCAAAGTGTCCACTATGCTACGCGTGTTTTCTACAGCGGCGTCACTTTATGTTGAAGAAAAAACAGGCGGGCTTGTGCGCGTTGCTGTGCCCCCTTTCCTCCGACTCCCCTTCCTGCACTGCCGTTCGCCTCGGAAACTGCCCTGGGCTGGCCGCAGCTGTCCCTCCTTCAAACGGACATGGCAACACCCAGCACAACTCTTCTTTTTCATTTCTTTTCAAACCGTGGTTACTTTAACGCCCCCTTCCCCAGTTTCTGGTCCTCCAAAAGTTGTTGGGACTCCCAGCACGTCCCAGTAATTCACACATCTGGGGAGCACCAGAAGGGGCAGGTTGGCTCAACACACAGTTTGGCCCAAAGCGTGAAAACACACGGGCGATTCCTGGGATGCTGAAGAAGCTGAACGGAAAACAAAAACAGCCAGCACGGGCCCCGCACGGCTTCCTGCTCCTCCCTCGTGGCTACAGAAAGAACAAACTGTGCCTGCATCAGGACTTTTCTTTTTGGTAAAAAGGTGCCACAGATACCTCCAGGGAAGAGGATCGGTGGCCAGTGGAAATGCAGACTTCTCTCTCCCCTGCCAAAGCCCTTCGCTCTGGGCCAACCCGCTGTCTTTCAATGGGCTGCATCTGAAACTCTGTGGCTTGTCAAACTGTGAAGTCGGGACCTTGTGGTAAATTGCATGCCTGAGTCTGGCCCGTGCGCTTCTTGAGCTTTGGGAGGCAACGGCGAGGAATGTGGCCCTGTAATGATGCAATTAACTAACTTTGCAAAGAAGAGCGGAGACGAGATGTGCTTAATTTATGCATAATGCATTTGGGAATGCTGCTTCCAGTTCTTTGGTTCAGGGATGGCATACGGGGCTGCAGAGTATATGCAGCCTTGTTTTGTAGCAGGGGTGCAGGGCCAGGGCCAAATCTGCAGGGCCTTCGGGGTGCCCTATAAGGCCACAAATACCCCACCCTCATCGCTTCCCTGACTGCTGCTCCTTTGGGTGCATGTTTTTTTCCCCTCCCTCTGCAAAGCTGAAATGTCTCTCCCAAGGCTTGCGTATTGGTGATACGAGCTCCATGCCAACATTGTTGGCATGGCCCTGGCCCTTTTATTTTGGGCCCCAAGCACTGCTGGAACTTGCCCCCAAGAATTTCACCAAACTGCCATTTGACTCACGGATTCGGAAAAGGTTCTGCACGCTCGCTTTAGTGACTGAACAGGCTTTCCGTGGCAAAGGTGGGCCAGAAACATTCTCTTGCCATTTTCCCCTCGCTGAAAAGGGAACCCATGTTGGGAATTTCACATTCACTCCCAGGGTGTGTGTTCCCAGGCAGCTAGGCTGGCCTTCGCAAGCATGCTTCAAATCACCCCTTAGAGCCACGAAAGAGGAAGAGCGCCGTGGGGGTACAAAGAGAGCAGCCCCCCCCAGAGCACACGTACCGCTGGTGGGGCACCAGGATGTTGTTGATGCCCCCGAGCTTGACATTGATCTTGAGGCAGAGGTTGGAGAGCGTCTGGGGCGACGTCTTCACCACATTCTTGACTTGCACGCACTGAGTAGCCATGCCCAGGAGCGTGTCTCCCACACGCTTTACCTCCGCTGGGGACAACAAAAGAGGACAGCAGGCATCCTGAGGCTCCTCCACCTCGGAGGCAGGAAAGGGCGACGGGGAGATATCCAGGCAGTCCCCGAGTTACGAACAACCCATATCTACTTGCCATAAAACCTATCAATTTTTCAAAATTACTGCAGAAAAATGTCACCACCAGAGAGAGAGAGGAAGAGAAAGGGGAGAGGGAAGACCTCCAAAGCATCACCATAGAGAGGGAGGAAGTGAAAGAGCAGAGGGGGGCCCTCCAAAGCATCACCATAGAGAGGGAAGAAGTGAAAGAGCAGAGGGGGGCCCTCCAAAGCATCACCATAGAGAGGGAGGAAGTGAAAGAGCAGGGGGCAGGGGAGCGCCTCCAAAGCATCACCATAGGGCACAGTTACACACAGGACTGAGAATCCTGGCACCAAGTCACACACACACTCCCCAGCTACGGTGGTTGGATTCCTGCAATGCATTCTTTAGGGGGCTGCCCTGGAAGATCTTCTGGAAGCTTAGCACATGCAAAGTAGGGCTGCCAGACTCCTAACGGGGATCGGGAGGATGGAAGAGATATCCTGCTTATTATTATTATTATTATTATTATTATTATTATTATTATTATAGCATTTCTATGCCGCCCCTTGCCGAAACCTCGGGGCGGCTTACAACATGATATAATACATTGAAATACAATAGTACATAATAAATTACTTACGTCAGGACGGTGTCGCCAGCTCCCTTGCCACTTTAAGTGCTGGGTGAAGCATTGCACTTCCCTACACAGCTGGGATCCAAGCACCCTTAGATTACCTCCTCCAACATCAGCCCACGTGTGTCCCGAGGGATCTGCTCCATATTTCCTCACCTGCTTTCCTACTCTACTGTCGTCCAGTGCTAGTAAAGGCATTTCCATCTTCCCAGGCTTCTACAATTCTGGGGAAGGGCAAGTCAATGGCCCCAAGGCAGCATCAAGAGGGCCACTGGATGTTTGGATTCCCTGCCCCCTAAGCTGCTTTAACCCTGTGCTGAGTTTTGCTGAAGGGGTGGAGTGGGGTTGGGGCTACCTGTTCTTATTTTGGCTGTAAGTTGCCCAAGGAAGACTGCTGAGCTTGAAATTTGGAAATAAAAAATATAGAAAGCTAACCTGCCAGGCAAAGAGAAAGTTTGCTGTCCTGCTACCTTTCGGCAGGAAGGAATACCCCTTGTTATTTTTTAACATTTGGGAGTGTAGAGCTAACAAGGTTCAGCAAACAGAAATTCCACCTCCCAAATCCACTTCCTGAGCCCTTTCTGTTGACCTACCATACACCGGCGTCTTCCCTGGGAGGATCACGATGATGAGCTGAAGCCCTGAGTAGGTGTTCTTCAGGTGCCGAAACATGGGCTCCACGCTGTCAGCACCTTGCGCGTACTTGCAGAAGCACGGCTGGCCCTGGATCGGCATCCCAGCATCCTTGGAGATCTTGCGCAGCTGGTCGGTGAAGTTTCTGCAGCAGGGGAAGAGCATAGCAAGTTAGGAGGGAAAACGAACTGCTGTTGTACCGAGCACCGGCTGCACGGTGTATGTCAGCCCCAGCCTTGAGCCGAAGTCCAATCCGGGGCACACAAGTGCACCCGAAAGGGCCACAGCTCGTCTCTGAG
Organism: Varanus komodoensis; assembly: GCF_004798865.1. Lineage (NCBI taxonomy): Eukaryota > Metazoa > Chordata > Lepidosauria > Squamata > Varanidae > Varanus > Varanus komodoensis. The sequence continues at coordinate 4,421,552 of NW_025335440.1, forward strand.
CTCCCAGGTAGCTGCTGTAGCATCACTTCCCAGCCATCATGTATATCCCCACACAGAAGGCCCCCTAACCATGCAAAGCCCAGGAACTGGGCTCCAGCTTTACAGCACTGCAGGGCCCCATTCCCAGCTCCCCAGGGTCATCTTAACTGGCGCAAAGAAAGAAGCAAGCCATGGCTCACCAGCACTGTAACAGCTTTCTCATGCCTGAACCTCTTGCACTGGGTCAGACCCCCGTTCATCTCACTCTGCACTGCCTTCAGGGACCAACAGCGCTACAAGGAGTGGCACAGGAGCCCTTCCCAGCCCTACCTGGAGGTGCAGGGATTTGAACCCGGGACCTTCTGTAGGCAAAGCACATGCTCTACTACTGAGCTGTAGCCGTCTCCCCATGTGTTTGGCTACCTCCTCTTTTGAGACCATACATGGGTCGCTCCTGGCAAACTCTAGCCCCTCTGCACCCAGTTTATTTGTGCATACCCAACAGAAAGACAAGCAAGGGCATCCTAGATTAAATCAAGCCAGCACTTCCCCTGGGAGCAGAACTAATGGGACGGAGGCTGCTGTGCGCTGGGCACATCATGAGCAGGTGAGACTCGCTGGGGCAGGCAGGTCCCAGGCAGGGGAAGAAGGGGAAGGCCAGCTCTGGGATGGACGGACTCCACGGAGGAAGCCACAGCCAGGAGCTCACAAGTGCTGCGCGCGTCTGCCAAGGACAGGGTGCCTGGGAGGCTGCGCAGCCCCAGGACTGCTGTCAGAGGCAGCGCAACAGGAGTGCTTTCAATGCACAAGCTGTTGCCGAAAGCCTCTCCAAAAAGTGTGCTTCTGACGGCTGCTCCTCAATTTTGGATTTTTTTTCTTCTGGAGACCTGGCAAAGCCAGATCTTGCATTTCTCTTCCAACCAGTATATAGCATTTCCATTCAAAGTGCATTTATTTATGGATATAGTGAAATTAAAAGGCTGTTTTAGCAGTGCCAAGATCTGAACATGGGTCACACTGTTCAAACTAATTTTAAAAAACCTCAGAAGGGTGGCTCGATGGCATCCAAGCACCTTTTTAGTCAATCGAGGCATGTCTGTTCATGAGAATGCTCCGAGACCTTGCTTCAGTTCTCATGAGGTTAGGTTTAAAGAAGGGACTTAAAGTATTTAAACCCTCAGTTGGGGACTTACTGGTTGCCAGTATAAAAATGTCTGCCTATTTACCTAGAGTAGCCTTCCCCACATGCTTTCCTTTGCTTTGGCGTCCCCCAACTGCTTTGGATTCCAGTTCTCACCAGTCCCAGCTTCCATGGGACACTGGGAGTTGGCATCCAAAGGAAGACACCAAGTTGGAGAAGGAGTATTTGTTTTCTGCTTTTCTGTCCAAAAGGCCTTTGAGACTGCTTACCATAGGATAAAATTAACCCATAATGCCCACACATGCTTTTGAAACAGGGCAATAGGGAAAGGGGCCCTGTGTTCCAGCTGTTCTTCTGAAGTTCTGCAGGGATCGCATGAGCAGACAGGCACACGCCCCGTTCCACTTCTGTGACTGGGGCAGCTCCTCTGGAGGGGCTGGGAGAGCATGGCGCTTTTCCCGCAGCAGCCAGCAGCGCTGGTGCCCACTCCCCAAGGCCTTCCATCAGAGCAAGGTAGCGCGTGGCTTGTCGACGTTACCGGACTGTTCCATATCCCTCACTGCTGGCAGGGGATGTTGGGAGTGGCAGTCAAGGGACATCCGGCATGACAAACATGACTCCCGCTGGCCTGAGCTGTGTGCACAGCCTTACTAATCTCTGCTCTGTCAAGGTGCTGCAAGCTCAGGGGAGGTGAGCATTTAAAAGACCGAAATAACCACCAGACCCGGCTAGCACTAGATATATTTGTCCTGGGGAGTTATGCCCCGGCATGCTGGTTCTTATCGCTGCCATAAAACACGGGGATGCAAAGCAGAGGAGGGCAACCCGTATTTGCCCTCCCGCCCCTTGAGATCGGCAGCAGAGGCCCTCCTCTGGGAGAGACATTAGGAGACAAAGTACCCGGAGGGCCTTCTCTGCGGTGGCGCTCCATCTGTGGAATGCGCTCTCCAGAGAGGTCCGCCTGGCGCCGTCGTTATTTGTTTTTCGGTGCCAGGCTAAGACCTTTTTATTCAAACAATATTTTAACAATGTTTAACATGTATAGGTTTTAATTGTGCAGCTGGGGTGGTTCTGGGTTTTAACTGTATTTGTATTATATTTCTTTATTTGTGCGAGCCGTCCCGAGGCAATATAGCAAGGGGCCAGCATACAAAAACTTTAAATAAATAAATAATAAATAAACCCCTTCTACAACAGGTGCTGATCCAATTATCCCAGAGCGGCACAACTAGGACACCCTGCAATTTGCCCCAGAGGCGGCCAGAATCACAATTTCAGTCACGGCCACAGAAAACAGCGTGGGGTTTTTTCATCTTTTTTACCTGCTCCTATCTAGAACTGCACCTCACCTGTGCAGTTAAACTATCTTGAAAAAATGCATGCAGTACTCTGTACTAACAACCACAGACAAGAATAAATTAATGAAAAAAGGAACAGTAAAACAAAGAAGTGCAATTACGCATCAGCGAAAGTCTGAAGAAAACCAGGTGCCTCTGCATGAGCAACAAAGGCCGTCCCTGTTTCTGTCTCTGTCTCCTGAGCCGCTCATAGCAGAGCATGCAAGCGGGTGGGGGCCACTAACAAGGAGGCCTGCTCGACATGCCTTCACTCGACAAAATGCTGGCATCGTTTTTTGCATCAAAACCCTTCAATCATTCAGTGTTCTCATCAGCAAGAACAGGCCTGTGCACAAAGGTGTTGGGAGCCAGGTTTCCCCCTCTTCAGCAACAGACATTTCTTCGGCAAAAGCGACGTACAGCCAGCAAACCTCGTAGCCGCCGAGTACGCACAGGGAGGTTTGCTGAACAGATACCCTCCCTTTCAGTCCCTCTGACCCCCCCCCCTCTGCAGATGGACAAGCCTCCCAGATCTAGGCAGCCCCTCCAGGTGGGTAGCCCTGCTCTCCCTCTCCCAGGCCCCTTCCTCACACTTCCAAGCCCTGTCGGTTCCCAGGGTCTGGCTGAACACCCAGACAGCAGCTGTGAGAGCAGCTCTCCCTCCTCCTCCTCCTCTCTGCTTCCCAGTCCTCAGCCTCCTCACCCAAACAGGCAGTGCCACCCTGGTCTGGAAAGCGCACCGAGAATAACGGCGCCCGTCATTCCCAACAGAGTTTGAGTGAGCACATCCTGAGTCCACCCCTTCAAACCCACTGAAAGCTTTGTGGGTGGACACCCCCCTCTGGCTCCTGCCACACCCCACCATTTTGAACTGCCACCACAGTGGCTTGTTCTGAAGTGCTATGTTCACACACAAGGAACGAAGGCAGCAGCCAGTCCAGCCTGGGGCTGCGGGGCTGGGTCCAGTGCAGAGGAGGCTACCCTAGGAGGAGGCAGACCACTGGCCCAGCCGCTGCCCCGTGCTGCAGTTTCTGGTAGGTAAACGTTGCTACCATGAGCCACCGTCTCTGCACAGCAAGGGTACAGAACCTCCTTCAGCCCAAGGCCGAGCTCTTGGGGTCGCGCCCCATTGCTGGGAACGGCCCACAAACTGCCCTGTTTTATCTGAAAGCTTCGTCTTATCAGGGGCCTTAAACCTTTTTGAATGGGGAGTGGGAGATGATGGCATGCACAGATGAAAGGAGCCCAAATGATGAGCGGTTAGGGAAAAGGTGGTAGGGCTGGGACCAGCAGGAGAGGCCCCCTGGAAAACCCCAGAGGGCTGGGCCAAGACCCCACGAGGGCTGGTGGTATCTTCCAGGTCTGAGACTCCGCACGGCTATTTTGCAGTCACTTCGGTTCTCTGCACCCACCAAGATGCCACTCACTCACTTCAGAACTTCCTCTCTGCACTGCTTCTGAGGGGCAAAGCAGGCGATGGCCCAGACTTTGATCTCAATGCCATTGTAGAACTGCTTTCCTCTCATGTCCCACACCCCCTGGTTGGGGGTGGCGATGGCACGGTTCTGCGGGAAAAGGTAACAGGGCTGTTTGTTCCTACAGAAGAAACCACCACCTCAACCTGAGCACCCTCAGAGATCATTGCAAAGTTTTACAGTCCCTCCATCAGGGATGCTGGAGAAACCACCGTGGATTTAAACAAGCTTGGATTTCTCTGCATCCAGCCTGCAGATCCCTCAGCACACAGCTTTTTCCAAGTTGCATGGATTTATTGACCACTTCCCTATTTTTTTTTTGTGGGAGGGGGATGCTCGTGCTAATTTGCATTAGCTTTTGACAACAGTGATTTGTATAAATGCAGGTTAGTGCTAATGCAGCTGAGAAGCCTGCGAAGTATCTCATGAATGTTTCGAAAAGGGGGGAAATTATTTACTCTTCTTTTTGTAAAGGAGCAAAGACTCTCTGGAGGCATTCTGAAGAACAGCTGGTTAATTCAGGCCCTCCTAGGATCTGTGACAAGCACTGGGACTAAATACAGTATCTAAATAAATAAATACAAGTGCATTGTAACTTTAAATAGCACAGGGTGGCTACCACCTGCCGGCCTGACCCCACTGCTGCACCCGTTCTCCTGGACCACCCGCACCCCCATCGCTCTTCCCCCCACCGCCTTACGCCACAGCCCTGAGGTTGCGAGAGGGGGAGAAAGAGCCGGAGCAGGAGAGAGCGGAGCCGAGCCGAGCCCTCCTGCCGGCTGGGGGCAGGGCTTTCCCCAGCGGCCATTTTCCTTCAGCAGGTGGCAGCCTTGGGCGATGTCAGAGGGCACTGCCCATTTGGCACGGGTTCAGGCACCCGGCAGCATGGCCAATTACAGCTACTGTTGACCTCACTGCATTTTGCTGTAAAGCGCCCAGAGGGCCCTCTGGGCAATGGGAAAGTCTAGAAATGTCACAAACAAACACACACGCAACTTCACCCCCACCACCACAAGCCGCAAGAAAAGCATGCAGGAGCTGCTTACCCGGCCCCCGTACTGCAAGATCGGGGCTGGCAGGACACGTCCGGTCACTTCAGTCATGTCATCCTTCACTTTTATCCCGAACTCTTGTATGTAAGGGTCCAGGTTATAACTGGCATTCTTCATCTGTAAGACAAACCAAGTTAAGTTTCACCACACGCATCAGGCTCCCTCCAGGAGTATCTCAAACAGGAATGGACGCTTCTCTTTGGGGGGAAATTGTGGTACCGTTTAAGCCAACTGCCAGCAGCTCATACGTGCAGTCTGAACTTGCCAGCTTCAACCAAAAATCCCCCAGTGTGGCAGGCCAAAGGGTTACCCACAGATGACAGAAATCTCCTACTTTGCGATGGCTGGATCTCATCACTGTGTCACTGTCTTCATGAGACATAGTTGAATCTGACAGACATTTCCAGTTTTTGTAGACACATAGGATGTAGCCCAATCGAGTCGGAAGGCTTCTCACCCACCATTTCCTTCCCTTCCTACCTCCCATGTTCTTAGGGATATGAACAGATGCAATTCTTGATGGGGACTTCAAGCTCCTGGACGTTTTAAAGTGTGAATCCTTCACAGTTGCTGGACTGCAACTCCCATGAGCCCTAGCTAGCAAAGCCAATGATGAGGACCATGTAAATTGCAGTCCAAGGGCTCTCAAGAGCCCCAGGTTGCCCACCTCTGTTTCAAGGCAATGAATTTTGAGTTTGGAAAACCTGGCTTAGAAGAGATGTTGCCTTTTTGCTTCTTTTCAATCACACTTTCTAATTTAGTGTGGAACTAGAGATTTATTTTTCCCTTTAATCAAAGCTAAATTTTGCAATGTTGCCACCAAGCACCCAGGGGCACCACCCCACCCTCTTTGCCCCTCCTGAACACTTCTGTCAAATTACCAAATCCTAACAGAAAGTTCTGATAATACACATAGCTCTTTGACGCACCCAAAGCACATCATGCACTATCCTTTATACTGCAAGGTTTTTATTTTATTTTATTTTTGGATTTATATCCTACCTTTTTCCTACAAAGGGCTCAAGGCAGCTTACATCATTCTCCTCCTCCATCTTATCCCCACAACAACAACCCTGTGAGGTAGGTTGGGAAGTATTATTTCCAATAGTAAAGCTGAAGCGCAGAAAGACAGAGTGGGGCCACTTAACAAATTCAGGGACAGAACATGAGTCGAGCCAGGTAAAGTCCTACGCCGATGCCAAATCGTTGCGTCTCCAACAGGTGCCCGTGTGACACTCCCTCCCCCAGCCAAAGAACACAAAGCTCACCACCACCCCAATTCCTGATCCCTCCCACATAAGCAAAGAGACAACAGGGAAACAAACCAGGCGGCTGATTTCCTCTTGCCTGTCCGGGGCAGACCTTGCGGTTGCTTTAATCATGGTGGAGGTCTGATTGTCTGTTAGTTTCTTGATGCACCTCTGGCCAGCCACAATATTACACACCTAGCAAAGTGGGTTAAAGAAAACAAAGTACTTATTTTTGAATGATCTTTTCTTAAATGAACTTGCATTAAGTAACTAGAGTTGTTGGTCCTGATGGAGGTAGCGCTGATATTAATGTATTGTTTCATTCTGTTAATCAGAAATGTTTCATTATGATAATTGTAACCAGGGCTTTTTTTGTCATAGAACACACCCGAATGGCACCCTTTTTTTGACGGATTTTTCCAAGTGATTGTGAATCGCCCTGTCGGGCGTAGCAGGTTGGCGGCAAAAATCATTAAAATAGTGCCTGCGGGCTGCTTGTGTGTCTGCGCTGGTTGTGAGGGCTTGGGACTGGGCATGTGGTTGTGCGCTGAGTGCTTACTGCCGGCGGCAACCATTATGTTTATGTGTGTGTAGAGTGACTGGCTACGTGCAAAAGGCAAATAAGTTCTTTATTTCAAAAAAAGTTGGTGAATTGAAAATCTTTAGTGTAAAAGTGTGACTCCAAGATGTGAGTTCCGGCACTTTTTCTTTTTTTACAAAAAAAAGCACTGATTGTAACGATATTAATTGTATTGTTTTTGTTAGTTTATATTATAAAATTTTAAAAAGTATTTATTTTTAATTGAAAATTATTATCCTGGCCCAGTAGAGGTCCTTGGATGGCTCACTACACACACCTGAGGGGCCATCTAGAACCCAGCTTAACGATCCCACTGGCAACAGCATAGAAGAACTTGCCGCATTCAAGCATTATACCTGAGTACGGTACAGGGCCAGTCCAGTGTTTCTAGCCTCCCTTGCAGGGGGCTTCTGCTCACATTTGTGAGTAGAACTTGTTGTGCAATCAGGACATGCTGACAGAGCAGAGTTCCCCACTGTGTGAATGCTTTCATGTGAATACAAGTGAACACAACCAGTGCTTTTTTTGTAAGAAAAAAGGTGCCGGAACTCATGAAATTATTTACCATTCGCATGTAGTCAATCACTGCACACACACCCACACACTTCAGTTGTGTAAAGAAACATAACGGTTGTCACCCACTGTAAGCACTCAGCGTGCAACCACACGACCAATCACAAGCTGAGCAGCACCATCACAACCAGCGCGGACGAAGTATGCATGCATCAGATTCGACACACAAGCAGCCCACATGCACCGTTTTGATGATTTCGCCGCCGACCTGCTACGCTCGACAGGGCGATTCAAATCCACATGGACCAAACATCAAATTTTCAAGTTACTTTTAAAACTTGGAAAATCTGTCAAAAAACTCTGTTCCGGTGCATTCTATGACAAAAAAAGCACTGAACGCAACTAAAAGTCCCAACAGACTGTTCCTCTCAACATAGACATGTCAGGGATTCAAGATGGTGAACATATGCAAAGATGCTGGAAATGAGTCCAGAACACAGCTTTTTGCTGCTTAGGTATGTTTCTATATCCATGGTTTGTTGCTGGGTAATTCATTGCAGGTTATCACCACAACTAGGTTCAGACAACACCACAATCCATGTTTTAGTGAAAACTCATGATTCAACTACAATACACATTCCATTTTTGGTCTGGGTTATTTAAGTTGTGGAAACCCAACCATGTATTTGATCTCTTCCACTCAAGCACAGAAGCCCATGGGCTATTGGATCATGCAATTATTTGTACTAATTTATACATGATGATTAATCCATGGGTTAGTGCCCTACCTAAGGTTTGTTTGGCAGATGACTAAGCCAACCATGGTTTGTCAATACCTGGATTGCTTCCCTTGGCCAGCTCCCAGTCTATATCTCAAAGCCCTCTGTGGTACTTCAGCCTGGGCTCTTTTTAGCACTCCTGACCACCACCTCCATCGCCTGGCAGGTTCTGTGTTCACATGCTATGACAATCCACAGTTGAAAGAATCAGCAGTTTACAACCCAGCAACAAACTGTGGGTTCACTTTCAGAGTCGCCTATGGTTACCGATTCATGGTTTGTTAGCACAGCCACATTCACACATCACAACAATCCAGAATGCAAGGACAATCCAAAGTAGGCTTGTATTAAATCAAAATCAGGAGTTGGCAAACCATTCAGAACCTGATACAGAATCAGGTTTTATGTTTAAAGCAAGTGAGGAAGAATGTGCAATGCTCCACCAAGACTGCTACAGACAGGAGAATGCTGCAGCCCAGGCTGTCTGTCTGAATGGGCGCGTGTCAAGGCACAAAACCGAGTCAGCATGAGCGTATACAGGCAAACGGGGCTGCAGTACTGTGCACACATATGCAACCCCATACATACTGCTCCTTTGCTGCAAAAGCAAGGAATCGGAAGAAGCTCCCTCCCCATGTTCCAACCCCGAAGCACTTACCTCCAGAGGCAGGTACGTGTGCTTCTGCTCTTGACCAACTTGGAGACACGGCAGGTGGGGGTACTTCAACTGGAGGTTGTACTTCTGCTTAAAGTACTGTGCCACGGTGCACTCTACGGTCTGACCACTCTCCAGCTGCAGGGGGAACCTACGCAGAAAAGAACGGCAGCTGCTTTAGACATGGCGATACCCAGCTGGGACGAAGTCTACCGTTAGAGCTCCTTCACTGTGTGGGCACCAACAATGCAACTGTGCCCAGGTGTTTTTTTTTTTTTTTTAACTTTACTCACTCCATTTCCATTCCCTCTTTCCTTCAAGGGCATACTCAGCTCTCCCTTCCCTGCACCCTCCACCCCCATATTTTATCCTCCTAAGCATTCGGTGAGAAAAATTAGACGCAGTAAGCATAACTGGCCCAAGGTCAACCCATGAGCTTCCTGACCAAGTGCACATCTGAACTGGTGCCTCCCCAGCTGCAGTCTGACACCGTAACCACTGGACTTCGTTAAATGCTCCTGTGATTTCACAGAGTGCTCACTAAGAGGTGGCTCCTACCGCGCTTTGCCAGCTGTTACCTCCATGGATGTTGTCCAGGTGTGGGTGCTCAGTCTGGGTCATCTGTAGGTGTGGCACTTGTTAACAAGCGAAGTATATACATACATGCAAACAGTGACAGATAAACCAAGGGGCCACTGGGCACTCTGAAGGGGCTTTTGGTAGCTGTCAAAACAGGGGACCGTGCTGGCTGTCAAGCTGGAGAGAATGATCACTGAACAAGCACTGGGGCACTTGTAAAGCAGTTACCACTAGCAGTGGTCTGATCAGCTGGCATGATTGGGGAGGGGGGTTACTGTGCTTTAGCTTGCTAGCCATTTCTTGGTACCTTCAATAAGGTCGGCTGCCTGGGTTTGGACAAGATGACAAGCCATCATGCATGATAACCCCAAGCGATGGGCTTTCAGTGTGGTTTGTTCCCACAAGCAGGACTTTCTGTAGGAAATGATCGGGCTCACATGGCACAATGCCCTGCTGTGCTGGATCACAGAGGATGGTTTGTCATCTCCTGCAAACCCAGTCACAGTCTCCTGAGCAAAAAAGCTAATTTTTAATTTTAGTGTCTACTGGTCTAAAGCATCAATTCCTGCTGCCCAGTTTGACCTGTTTTGTATTCATTTGTTGTGTTTCAGGATTGACTGACCTGGTTCACACGTAATAGCAAGGCAACTCCTGAATTCGTGGGACTGTGCAGGGCGAGTCCACTGCCTCTCACCCACTCGTCCCTCCTGCTTTGTTAAACAACCTGCAACTGGATTGTTCAATGCGATGTCTAAAGCTCGTGTTTTGGATTGCTGAGAGTTAAACAATCTAGAGTCTGAACCCAAAAACAAACAGTTGATTCAAACTCGGGCTTATTTAATTTACACGTATGGACCTCATGCCCAACAACCCACGAATGGAGTGGGAGAAAGGGATGGGTGGGCTTTATGCGCTTCGGCACTCTCTCAGTCACATCTCTGATCGGAGCTCCAGGGAGACAAGAGCACCTGGCAAGTCCGTGGGTCATCGCGACCCCCTTGCTTTCCATCTTCTAAACCTACACGCACCTCCTTCTCTCTCCTCAGGCTAACAGCACTGCCTCTACATGCTGCCAAAGAGCCCCAGACACCAAGACTCAAGTCCCCCCCACCCCAGCGTCCCTCCCCTGCTCCTGCCTTACGTTTGGTGACTAGCTGGCCGCCGAGTAACATTACACACACGGTATTTTCTCTTCATTTGCCCACAGTGAGTAACCTCCACCTTCAAGCCTAATGAGAGAGAGAGATAATGCTCATAATGCTTCACCAACAAAATTATGGACACAGAAGGAATGCCAGTTCCAGTAATTCAAAAACAGCCTGCTGATTCAGAATAGAATCTTCTCCCTTTCAGGATCTTCACAGGTTCCCCCAAGCAACCGATTGTAGCATTTTCTGTATTACCCCCTCACTTTTTAAGACTTTCTGATTCCCAACATGTCTCTCTCTAATCCTCCTCCTCTCCCCCCATGGAAATGATTATTAGCTGGACTGCGTATATAATACATGTGCACAGGGAGTAAATGGAAAATTTCATCAAAATTGGTGACCGAAATCTATTATAATCGCGCGTTTAAAAAAAGGATTGTGTTTTTCATTGTTAACACTCAGTAGTTGCTTCTCTATAAAATAACAGAAGCTGCATGCACTAAGACAATATTTTAAAAAATCAAAGCAACCACACACCCATTTAAAATTATTTCAAGACTGTGTGGCAAGATTTAGGAAAGGTAGGCCTCAAGTTTCCTCTGCTTTATTATTTTCATTTTTCATTTTATTACTCCATTATAGCCCACCTTTCTTCCCTCCGGAGAGGAACCTGAAGTGGTTTTTGTGTTTCTCTCATCTTCATTTTATCCTCGGTTGGGCTGAGAGGCAGCACCTGATGGAATGGTACAGGTGCTACTGGAAGACCAGTGGACAGTGGGCTGTGTCATGAACTCACCCAGTATCCAAACCCCAGGATAGTGTTTTGGAGACCTGCCATGGCTTTCGGCTTGTTAGGAAGAGCACTAGAAATAACAGCCTCAGAGCAGAGTTGTAAGCACTGAGAGGATTTGCTTTGCTGGAATGTACAAACTCCACAGCTATAGGCACATTGTTATTTGTTCCTGGTTACGAGACGAGTGACACATTGCTCAACCAGGCACCTCTGAGGGCCCTTGGATGACCCATTCCAGAAGGGGAGCACAAGCTTTCTTTCCCTTCTTTGTATTCTGCATGTTGATTTCATCCCCATATTCAATAAACAGTTTATCCTCTTTGGCACAACTCAGGTGATTTCATTTCCCCCTAACTACTCTCAAAGCTAAGGCAGGGAGCCTTGGTTAGACTGAGGATCAGAACCCAGATTTCCCAAACCGCAGTCCATCACTCTAACCACTTCATCACACTATTTGCAAACCTTTTTACCTTTGATCTCCTTGGTGAACCGAACTCTCTGTGAGTCCGTCAGAGGCTTCGGCTGCTCATCTATGTTCCGGATATCAAGCACCTCACACATGAACTCGATCACAGGCTGAGCCTTGTAGAACGCTGTTGCTGACACTATTATAGGATTAAAAAGAGTTTATGTAAGGCTAAGGCACCAGGCACAGAGTGCCTTCCATTTTACTGTTCCTTTATTCTTTTTAATGGGCCTTTCATTGTTATAAGCCAAATTTCTTTAGTGTTATACTGTACTGGACCTGTATTTTAACAAAACATTTATTATTTATTATTTATTTATTAAAACATTTTTATGCCGCCCCATTCGCCGAAGCCTCGGGGCGGCTTACAACAATAAGTTAAAAATAATTATAATATTAAATTAAAAAATATAAACATTAGGTTAAAAATACAAAAATACTAATATAAAATAAGCCACCCAGGCCATATTTTATTTTATTTTTTTTACATTTTTATATTTATGTATGCAAACTGAGATACTTTATTATATTAATTCACATAGAATACTAATAAATTAATAACAAAAATTGCCTACTAGTGATAATCTATTAAAGTCCCGCATTTCTCTGGGTAGCAACATCACAAACCAAGAGAGCAGAGAGGGAAGGTTTCTAGGCTTGTATGGCATTTCTACACTTGTTTGATGAACAGCCAAATCCTACAAGTCAGTAGCCTGTTGCTATTTTGTTATGGCAGCTATTTATAGGCACTGCAACATGGCCAGTCACATCCAGCAAAATGCCTTCTGTTTTTGAAATGTATCCTCTGCTTTACCTGATTTCAGCTAATTAGGCATATTTTATGCCTCTTCATCTAGCGTAAAGATGAATGGAACTGAAGCTCACCGCTCTCTAAACATTATTCAGCCATCCCTTCTTTTAGCCCACATACTTTTAACATAAGATCCAGAAACTTGTTTCTTTTTTCCGTTCCTTTTCACTGAAAACCAGGATCTCATCATGTTAAATTCTAAGGCTACTATACTCCTTCTCTTGGTTTTCTACACTACCACTGAACTGAACACGTCATCCTGGATGTGGCAGCCTAGAGATCAAGAGTCACACTCTAGAAATGACACTTAAAAGAGATGCAACACTCAGAGAGCTCATTTAAACATTTTTAGATCTCCTTTCTTGACAAAGCCCTCAGCTTCACAAGACCTTAACCATGCTGAACAGGGCACTTCTGCTTAAAAATGTCCAAAAAAATTACGCTTTGTTTGGGGTCTTATACTCTGGAGCGCCTGCTGCAGCCACTGAGCCAAACAAATTTGGATGTGAGCATTTGGTTACCATCAATATTGAGCATCATCTTCCACATTGCAGGCCTGACAGACTGGTGGAAGCCGAACCAGACCTCCCGACCTCCTCCCAGCGGGTGATAGTATCCTTCAGGGGGAGAGAAGAAGGAACGGCCCACTGGGGTGTACCTGCAGAGAGTAATGAACATAAGGAACATTAAGCCAAGTAGCACTCGTGAAGGCAGCAAATCTGGATATGTACCAAGTATGTTGTGAGCCGCCCCGAGGCTTCGGCAAGGGGCGGCATAGAAATGTTTTAAGAAATAATAAATAAATAAACAAACAAAGATGCTCCCTGGGGCTCATATCTGCCCCTCACTATTCCACCTGTAGCATGTTCATGCTGTCAAATTACTTTTTAGGCAGAGCATCGGTTAGGCAGTGCTCTTCTCCAGCCTTCCAGGAAATGAACTCTGGTGAAAGGGTGAGAAACCACGGACTGGCTGCTCTGTACATGCAAACATTCTCCCTTAGCTTCTCACAGAGCAGCTCCCTAAGTCCATTTCAGGGAAGCCATGTTGGCTAAACATGTAAGAAGCACAGATGAACAAACAAGCCAGATGTGACCCTAGATATTCTGTGGATCTCTTTTGGATTCACTTCTTTAATAAATAGGATGGATGGATGGATGGATGGATGGATGGATGGATGGAGAAATGAGAATACCTCATGGATGCCAGATGCCTCATGGCCACGTCAAGAGCCTGGACGGATTCCAGAGGAACAGGGATCTGCCCGCTCACCAGGGCCTCATGCAGCATCCGCCAACTCACAATGGCCATCCATTTGATGGACACCTTGAAGATCCTGTCTTTGCCTTCCCCTGGAATTGTCACCTCAAAGTCAACCTTCAACACAGAAAGAAAGCAGAACTCCATTAACATCTTGAAATGATCCTGAACAAATCAGAGCAATCCACCTGCAACCACGTTCAAACTCAGACCCCTCCAGATGCATTGGACATCAGTATCGCCAGTGTGGTGCAGTGGTTAAGAACACTGAGATGAGACTCCGGAGATCCGGGTTCGAGTCCCCGCTCGGACATGGAGCTCCCTGGGTGACTTTGGGCCGGCCACAGACTCTCAGCCCAAACTACCTCACTGGGTGGTTGTTGTAAGGATAAGATGGAGAGGAACAGAATTATGTAAGCTGCCTTGAGTTCCTTGAAAGGAAACAAGGCAAGGTATCAATATAATAAATTAATACCTTTTGTTTTCCCCAGCCAATATGACCACTGACATCTCTCAGAAGAATCAGGTTTGTCACTTGCGTGTGTAAGTAAGTCAGGCTTTAGGCCCAAGTGGCTGATACGCCTGTGACTAACCTTTAACCTTTCTAAGACAGCCTGGCCACCCTTATTCCCAATCGGATGTTACCATCGCTATACCTGAAGGACCATTTTTTCCCTATGCACCTGGCCAGACCCTAAGCAGGTGCACAGGGAGCCCTTCAGGGATTAGACCCATCAGCAGTCCTTCTCCAGGAGCCCCAGCAGAGCAGTGCAGCTGTATGGCTGCTAAAAGGAGGGTCTTTTCTGCTGTGGGACCCGAACTGTGGAATGAGCTGCATGGAGGCTTGTCTGGCTCCCCCGTTACACTTTTTTCAGGGTTGGGTAAAGAACTAATTTTCCACACATTTTAGTTTTTCAGCTTCTGCATTTCTAGCGCCACATATCAAATCGTTGCACTGGCGCTAGGTTATCTGGCTATTTTTATTTTATGTTGATGCTCTAAACGACTGTGTTTTATTTTACCATGCTGCACCTTGTGCTTTTAACAGCACGAGAGCTTCACCCAGAGCGCTTTCAGCTGTTGAACGGGATATAAATCTAATACACAAACAAACGGAGTGGATGGCGTATGCCCTGGGCTGCCCTGGAAATCAGTTTGGAAGCTGCAATTAGGAAAAAAATTGGGACCAGAACAGAATATTCCTTTCTTGGAACTACTACATGGGCTCCCAGCTTATTTCCAGACTCAACTGAAGGTAAGTCCCATACCAGTCTTTGCCAAACTAGCATGCATTGGACTACAATGCCTATAATCCCCAGCTGGCATGGCCTAGTTACCTGGGACTCATGGGAGATGTAGTCCAGTGCACCTAGAGGGGTCCATGTTTGGGAGAACTGCCCTACACGCTGTTATTTTATGATGGTGTTCCTCAAACTAGTTCCTTCCAGAAATGCTGCACTGCAGCTTGCAACGGAGCACGCTGGCTGAGGTTGATAGGAATTGTAATCCAACACACCGGGACCACATGAGGTCACTTAAGACTGGTGTGTTCTGCCCTGCTGATTCTCTCCCAATTCCCCTTGGTGGACCTGAAGGTTTCGACATGCGAAGTATGGCTTCCTTTACAAATCACTCGCCCTTCCTCATCTGATCTCCCATCCAACAGTGGGATTGTCACAGGGCTGCTTCGCGCGTGTAGGAATTTCCTAACGTGCGGAGCAGAGCCTACTGCTGCCTCTTGCGCACCTGTGAATGCCCACCGCGCTGTACTTGACCGGCGTGGCATGGTCCACTCCTAGCTTAGTCACAGACTAACAGAAAGCTCCTACGGGTGTTGTCTCGCCTTGCAAGACTGGATCTGCAAACTCTTCCTAGTCCTTGGTCACCGTACCGCAGCGAAAACACTGCCTTTGCCGAGAGATGTTCGTTACACAAAAAGAAGAACCCACTGGCTTTAAGATCTCCTTATAGGCCACTACATATGAACAGCAGAAGCAGCAGTAGCATTTTATTGTTTAGCTGGAAAGCCTAAAAAACAGAGCTGAACCATGAATTTAGCTCTCACTTGGCAGGTTGTCAACACAGATCTGGAAATGTGCAAGGTAACACAACTTTGATTATCAAGCAGAAAGCACGCCATGTGTTGCGTATAAGAAAAATTCTTCCTGAGCCTAAATTCAGACAAAGATTTTCATGTGGAGATGTGTATAAAGAAGAGATTAAGTGACTGAATTGACAGTATCCTCAGTGACAGCTGCACAAAACACACAAGAAGGCCAAAACTAAAACCTGCAGCAGCCCTGTAAGCTCCGGGCTTCATGCATGTCTGCCCTGCATCTTAAATGCCATGTCTGAGGTCTGAGAAGCCCAACCATGGCTCCCTGGAGCAGCCTTACTAGGAAGGCTCCTGTCAGTCAGTCCTGGGGACAGGCACTGCTCCGAGATCCTCATATGAAGCATACAATGCACATATTTTGGGGTACCTTTATATCCCCCATTCCAAGTAGCCCAAAGCAGTACAATGACCCTTCCAGAGTCACGCACTGAACTTCGCAGCCGAATGGGGACTAAAACCAGGCACTTCTGAGTCCCAGTGCAGCACCCTGACCATGCCATGCCCGATTCTGGCTATTCTATTACTCTCAGAATTCAGTTCAGAGGGGAGCGTGTGTGTGAGCGTGTGCCTGTGCACCTGAAAGACAATCCACTAGCTCTTCCCTCTTCTTAAAGCAGGCTCAGCTGCCGTGCTTAAAGATCTCTGTACTGCCAGGAAAACAACAGGGACACGTCACAAATTAAGAGTCCACTCAGCCCAAGAAACAGCTCAGTATCAGGACATTTAGATTGCCCCAGGCAGCTGTGTCAGACCTGGGATCCTCCAGAAATGATGGACTACAACTCCTAATATCCAGTGGCCAACTGTCTGGGGAGCATGGATGCTTTAGTCCAACATATACTGAATGCTTCGGATTGGGGAAAGTTTGCACTGTAAGTTTCGTTGTTGTTCTAAACACACCTCACACCCTCTGCAGATGCCACAGCCTAGATACTTCTTTATGCAGCAAACACACATGCCCACAGTCAGGGAAAGAAAATCCACAGCGGCTTATTCCCCCGGCCCTGTGCAAGCCACCTGTGCACCACCTCATTTCCCACGCCACGCTTGGGTTGCGGAGCCGTCCAAAGCGAGAGGGGGCGGCTTCCGAAACACCCTGGAATCCTAGCATAAGCCTCGGGTTCGGATGACATGGCAACGTGTACACAGTGTGGGCAGCCAGGGAAGCGACGCGACACACAACTGCTACGTGCTGGGTAGGAAGTTCTGAATTCTTTCTATGCCCCAGTTGCATGGACCCAGTCACATTAATGACCCTGATTAGACAATGGACATTGTTCTGTTGCATCTAACAATTAATGTTCCTGTAACAGCCCGTATTCTTCGTTTCTAAAGTCAAATGTTCCCTTTTCACTCCCTCTCATGTACTGCACCCAACACAGGGCCGGGAAGAAGCTCCAATTCAATTCCTTATTCAGATTCAGTGGGTTTCCAAAGGATCCCCACCCCAAAGTTGCCCTCTTACCCTTTCATTTCCGATAGGCAGAGCTGTGACTGTATAAATGTTCTTCTTCCCATCATATACTGGCTTCCGGTCACCAAAGATCTGAGGTTTGAAGTGTTGAACCATGTATTCCACAACTTCCCTGTAAAAATAGAGAGATCAGAGGGGGAAGGGAGGAGAGAAAGAGGCAGGCTCAGCTAGTCATTTTCAGCTCCAGCAGAAAACTAGGGAAACATCGTGAAAAGCTTCTTCACACGCAACAGGCTCAAAGCAGAATTCATGCTGAGCATTCTAATGCAAGAGCCAAGCTAGATCTGAAGCAGGGCTGGGTGATGGGGGGAGGGGCACAGGCCAACCGTGCCCCCCACAGCCCCAGCATGGCGGGCACAAAGGGCCAAATTTAAGGTACTTGCACCCTGCAAAACTGTCCCTCCAGCCCTCCAAAGTTGACCACCCCATCTAACATGACAAATGTGGTGTACGTAGCACCTTACACAAGATGATCAAGTGTTCGGTTGAAATACGTTCTCCATATTAAGGTTGAAACACCTGCTTCCCTAGCCTGGTGCTCCCCAGACGTGCTGGACTCCCAGCTTCCCCAGCCAAGGGCCTTTGCCACTGTCGGCAGCTTCCACGCCTTTTGGGAGATGCAGAAGCCCTGACCCCTGGCTAGGCACCAAGGGACAGCACAATTAGGTTTTGTTTTGTTTTTTGGGAAGATAAGCTGCAATCTATGCAGTGGCACTCTTGGAATATCAGTTGACACTCTTGAGTCACCCCTGTGGTGCCTGCAGGGAACCCAGAAGCCGGAAAGTGAATGAAGGTGCTCGCCCAGGGTGGCAACGAGCCTTCAGGAGGCAGCACAGCTCTCCCCACAACCCCCTGCCCCTTCCAGCCCCTCTGCACTCAGCACAGCCAGAAACGACGACGCAGAAGCCCATTCCTTTCACACCGTACTCAGCCCGACCCTCTCGAACAGGAACTACAGGAAGAACAGCAGTATAATTGCCCAGAGCCTAAGGATGGCTATTTTAAAAGTCTGGGACCATGGCCAACACCACGCAGCTGCTGTAAGCTGACCGGGGATCAAGCCCCGGCAGCCTGTTATCTACTGAGCCACCAGCGCACAGCAAGGGAGAAGGACGGACACACAATCCACCCAGCGTGGGTGGGAAGGACGGACGGACAGGCGGAAGGAAGGATGGAGGGAGGGAAGGCAGGAAGGGAGACGGTACAGGAGAGGCACTCCACCTGCAGTCTCGGCACCAACCTGCAGGGTTAGCTCCCGCCTGTGCAAAGGCAGCAGGTGTCCTTCCAGCAAACTGGAGCAGGGCCAACACACTGCAAGGCAGAAACCGTGGCCACTGGAGTGTGCAGAAGCACGGGCGCTCCCAAAACACGGCAGCAGGGGAGGGAGCGGGGCGGGGGCTGCTGCATGCCTTTTCTTAGGGTTCCTCCCACTTGCGGGGCCGGATGGGGAAAATGGCTAATACTTGCCTTACCTGTTGACTCTGCGCGGGCACTTGTCTGGCTTGATGTCAACTTCATAATGATAGACATCGATCTTGGGAATGTCCACTTCAAAGTAGTTGGCTAAGAGTTTGATTGGCTTCCCGACAGTTCCTATCCCGGGCCGGCGAGGAGCTTGAAATACCTGCTGCAGGGGTGGTAGGTAAGTGCCCGCAGCAGCTGCTGGACAGAAAGGGGAGGGCAAGAAAGAGGTAGTTTAAATCTTATTATTTGTGTTACTGCATTTATATACCCCCCCCCCGTTTTCTCCTGCAAGAAACCCAAAGTATGTGATATGCTCTTCCTCCTCCTTTACGTTTTATCAACATTATCACCACCACAACCCTGTGAGGTAGGCTAGGGTGAGAGGGACTAATTCACTGACCCAGTGAGCTTTGTGGCCAAGGGAGAAACCAGAACCCAGAACTCTCAGGTCCCATCCCATACTCTGCCTACCGAAGTGCCCTGGCCCTTCATATCGAGATGACACTTCAGAGCATCCAAAATACGGCACATGCAGCCAGGCACCCACAGATCACAAGCTGGGTGAATATTATCTCCATACTGCATAGATGGGGTTGGTGGATGGGAGTGGAGTCTGACACTGACTAATTTGCACACCTCACAACCAAAGGAGGGCTTGTTTCTCAGCAAAAGCCAAGCTGACCACCTATGGTCTGTTCAAGGGGTTGTTTGACCCACAATGGGGGGATCCGTCATACAAACTTGGCAGAGCAACTCATTGGTTGCAGGACCAACTAGCAGGATCCTCGTCAAGGATGGTAAAAATCAGCGTCACGATTAGAGACGCCAGCCCTGTTACCAGTGCCCAGACAAGCACTTTGGGATCACCATCACTGGTCTGCCATCCTTGAAAATACCTTTTGGAGCCAGAAAATGATGCATTTCTATTGTTGGTCTGGTCATCAGATTTTTTGCAAGTATGCTCCTATTTATAACCTCCCTTTTTCCTTTTAAGGAAAGGAAAAATCTCCTCCTCCTCCTCCTCCTCCACTCAATCTTATCCTCACAATATCAATGCTTAGTCTTTCCTGGTCAATTTCCTTGGATGTTTCAGTTGCCCAAGGGAGCAGGAAGTCCACTAAGCGACTAACAAGACAAGACAATTAGTTTCCTACTGTATGTAGACTCTCTTTGACACCTTTTTGTTTTTTGTAAGCCATCAAGAGACTTATAGTATAGGATGACATAGAAAAACTCTACATAAATAAACAAACATGCCAGGAAATTGGGCAGGAAAGGCTTCCCGTAAGGGAGGACCATGGACTGGGAGACAAGACAGGCCCTGCCATCAAGGACACTGATGGAGGGCGAGCAGAAGAGAACAAGAGAAGTCATGGTGAGCCCAACTGTCTGTCAGGGACACCGCAAACTGCTCCCCAAACGGGGCACACTGCATGGCGAATTTACAGGATGCTCTGGCAGGATGCGTGAACAGAGCGACTCACTTTATTGAAACAGTCTGGAACTGAGCTGGCAGCATCTCTGAGGTGCACCTGCTCAAGCACACAGGCCAGGTGAGATGAGATCTGGTTTCTGTGCTTTGAGCCAAGGAAGGCAGAGGAACTGGCTATGACAGACAGAGCTCAAGCCTACGAGAGTTTTGACAGAAGGAAAAGGTTTGCAACTCCCACCGTGACCTGCCCAGTTACTGTGACTGGGACAGGCTGGGATTTATTGGGCTTCTTTCTGTCTAAACTTGCATAGGACTGTACCTAAAGGCAATATAGCAGGGTGGATTTAACCCAGTCCAAAAGAAGGATTAAAAATAAAATATTGGATTTTTTCAGCCTAATGATCAAGCCATGCTTTGACCTATCAGCCAGGAGCCGTTGTTTCGCCTCACAATTTTGTTTTTTTGTGAGTGTAAGGCCAGGACAAGCCAGCGAAGCAGAAGAAAAAGAGGAGATGAAACCACACAGTGCACATCTTCCTGCATTCTCATACTCTCAATCCTCTGCTCACTTATCTGGAAACAAAACCCCTTGAACTGAATCGAGCTCATTTCTGAAGAGACTATACTGCTAGTCTCAAACTGTCAGGGGCGCTGGTCATAAGGAAATCCTTAAGTAAAAAGGAAATCATGCAAAACATGTACAGCAAGACAAAGATACAAATTCTACTTCTTGGCAGGAAACACTGTAAACAATTCTCATTAGTTAAATTAACATGGCTAAGTTGCCCATTCCACACTCTGTTCAGGAAATATATGAATGGGAAGCTTGATTTAAATGTGTGGTCTTTGTTTTCTTGTTGATTTAAGTTGATCAGCACTCCTTGGGCCTAAAAGTAGGGAGAGCACTCCAAAGAAGCATGGCACCTGAAAGGTTTGGATCAGTCTGGAAAAGGAGGGATCCTTAATGAAAGTGGGGGAGAAGGGCAACTTTTTAAGCCATCTGCCTCCAAAATAATTCCAGCGGGATGTATTCCTAGAATCTCACTGGCATGGCTCAGCCATCAGCCAGGAGGTACCTCCCAGTCCCTATGCCTGGGGCCTCTGGCTATCCTATGGGACAAGGGCAAAAGTTTACATGTGATTTGCACTCATTTGTAATGACAGGACTCTCCCGGACTATTTTTGGGGCTGTCAAATTCAGAAGTTGTGTTAGGATGGACACACCTTGACACTCTGCAGAACCGAGGGGCATCCTGTCTGGAAGGATGGGGCTTTACTGTTCAGCCACATCTGAAGGCAAAACGGTCAGAACAGGGATTCCAAATGGAAGGGTCCCAAACATGAAGGGAACTATTCTGTGACCAAGTGCAATGCCAAGTAAACAACATTTACAGGAAGCAGCTGGGGGTTTCATTTGGAAAATTATTTTTCTGATTCTTCCATTCTCAGAAAAGGAAAGTTTTAGGAAGAAGCAAATGTATTAACGCCTTAGCCTTCCCATCCCTCCATGGGTTCTAGGACACTTCCCAGACTGCAGGAGGCAACGCAAGGTTTCCCTTTTAACTCATCAACTTCCACAGTGAACTGAATTTGGAGCTTGTTCCAAGGTCAAAGAGAGGCCACCATCCACCCCTGAAAAACCTTCATCTCCTACATCACTAGAGAGAAAGAGAGAGAGAGAGAGAGAGAGAAAGAGAGAGAGTCCACCCCCTCTCCCACACACACCCCTCCAAAGCTTATTGTCCAGGGAAGCAACATGATTCACAAGTCTCCATGCTGGTGGTACAATGTGGCTGAAAAAGGAGAGAAGGGTAGAAAACAAGGGTTTTCAGGAATAACCTTTTTTTTAAATAGGAAAAGAGGGTGAGGAAGAAAGCAAGGGGAAAACATCATTTAGATAACCAAATAAAAAATGCAAGCGTAGTTGATCAGATCTGGGGAAGCAGCAAGGTGTGCAGTCAAAAAGCCCAGGCAGTATGATGCTGAGCTACGCAAGTCTCTCTTTGATCTCGGCCTTGCGCCTCGTGGCAAAGCCCACATGTGTGATGCACAGAGACCACGGGGAAGAACAGCAGGTATGTGGGAGGTGAGAGAGGAGAGAAGGATGGCCAAACTCCCTCCGTAGCGAAGTTCTGACAGGTATGTGTCTGTGATAATGTTTTTACATTTCAAACCCAAAAGCAGAAACCATGCCTTAAAGGAGGTTTACTTGCCAAAGTTTGATGTGATTTCCAAATTTAAAAAATTGTTAATAACGGTAGTTCACCTGCTTCCAGAAACTTCTGCACCACAGAGACCAGGCTGGACTTCTTAATCCACAAACTTACAGAGATGGGTGCAAGAAGACAGAAAGGTTCTGTGGCACAATTGGGCAGCATACAATTTTTTTAAATAAATAATTAAAACAGAAGCGCTAAACCACGGTGTGAAGCAACCCTTTTCCACCTCCTTTGTATCATTGCCTTAAACAAACACGTCCAGCCAGAACCTGGCACTGATTGGCAACAAAATCTGCATTCTTTGAGATCTGAGGCTTAACCCTCACCCCCATGACCCAGCCTTACCTTTAACAGGTATTGTTGGAGTTGCCCTAATAAAGTTTATAATCTTTATACTTTATAGAAAATTCCTGCCTCAGGCTGCAAAAAGCAAACATTGGTGCCTGTTAAATGCTATAACTTCTGATTGTTTTATCTCTCTAACACTCAAGATCATTCAAGATCTTGATGCGTCATGAGGTTTTTCCAGTGTTTCCTGAATGATTTCTCAAGGTTTCTGTGCTTCTACGTCCACCTCTCACATTATCACTCATTCAGAACCTCATTCTTCTTCCTGCCTTGTGCATGTGAACCAAACCCATAAAACACTCTGCCCATGCTCCTTGTAGTCCGTCTTAACCGCTCCCCTTCAGCGCTGTTGTAATTTAGTGATGTCTGTTGCTGTAAATAAAACCGTGTAGTGCTTGATGGCACGCTTCCATTGAACCCAAGTATTCAATCACAGAAGGTCTGGACAGTATGTGTCAAGATCAGCTGGAAGACACCATGCCTCACCCGCCCAGCAGGGACTGGTCAGTCTAAATTTCCCTCGCTGCAATACCTTTGTCCTCCATTGGCTGGCACAGAGGAGGGCAGGACTGATCTGCAAAGGAAACTCCATGCACACGCTCCCCCTTCCCCAGACAGCAAGGAGCACTTTGGAATTAATCTTGGGATCCAGTCAGTTAATTATTGGTTTTGCTTAGTTTTCCAGAGGAGCTGCTGTGTCATCCTGTAGCGGCAATGCTAGCAAACGTGTTCATTCCGGCCCAAGCTCCCATGGGAAGAGCACACGTCATCAAATCCATCAAGTGCCTATCTCAAGGTGGCCCATCTATACACACAAAGGTTGGGAGGAGAATACAAACATGTTGTCAGAGGGGAAAGGAACAGCCAAAAAGTGTCAGTGATAATTCTTTGAACAGTTGCCATTCATGAGACAGTGCCGGTCAGTAGCTGAATCATGGCAACGTGAACCCACCAGCACGCTGAAATCCGAACTGAACTGCAAGAAAGTTCAGCCAGGGAGTATTATCTTAATGACTGTCCCATCACAAAACCACTGCTTGTTGGTAACACGCACATCACTGTACTGATGGCGTGATTAATATACAGAGTGTGATTATAAAACCCTTTGTCTCAGCTGAAACCACAGAAGTAGAGATCAATTTCTAGATATATTTTTGGGATCTGTCTTTGAAATTCTTCTGTTCAAGATGGCCACTTCAAGGCCATTTAAACAGCCTGTTGGTTTATCATAGTAGAAAATCTGTGGATGAGGTAACCATAATTTACTGCAGCACATGTCAGGCATGGAACCACAGCCAATCTGCACATGCAACCTACAAGTGGCCCAATAATAGGTTGCTAAGTGAAGCACTAGTACATACACTTAAGATTATTTGTGGGTTAAACAACCCAAGGTTAACCTACCAACTAATCCTAGGTTAGCTTTGAGTTGTTTAACATGCAAACAACCAAGCTGTCCAGATTCTCACGTCATGAAGAAACTTATGGTTGGGCCAATTATAGGCTGCATATGCAAGGCTGCAGCAGCTTGCACTTAGCATGTAGCACAGCAAAATATGGGATATTTAACTCATATTTTTCAGCCCCTAAGTGCAAACCAGGTCAGTACACCCTTGGCAGTTGAAATGTTTCCCCACTGGTTTCTAAGCCTTCCAGCTGTACTCCAGACAGGACGAACAAGCCAGTCTGTATGGAAAATGAGTGGATGCAATGATAAGAGGCTTTGTGAATAGCAGCCATTAAGGTTTTGCTTTATCCTTTATTGTTCACTGCTCTAAGATCTCCATGGAGCAGTATATAAACCCTGTAAATAAACAGAGGGAGTCCGAATGGCTTGAAGTTTGTCCCTGAACTTTCCTGCATTTTCATGTCAGAGTTCAAGATGTTGATCAGCTTACCACTGCACTGATTGTGTTATCTTCCAAAGATTCCTTGTGGATGGCCAGCACTGAAAGCAATTATTGCTGTCTGTGCTTTTCTGTATTTCTGTTTCTTCTAACAACACTGTTTACATCTCTCCTCGCACCCTCGCTTGTGTCCACAAATCACCAATTTGAGATAGAAAGACATTTCACACTGCAGAAGTCAACAGTGTTCACAAAAGCTTGTATCTCAACAAACAAATGTGTTAGTCTTTACAGTGCCACAAGACGTTTGTTGATTTTATTTTATAAGCAGCTAACCATTTTGGGACTTACTTCAATATGGTTCATGGATAAATACTCTCAACTGCAGACTAGAGTTGATTTTAGCTCTTTTGCCTGTCCTGAAAGTTGGCCTGATTTATGCCTGGACCCATTGGCAAGCATGTTGACCTGATTCTTAAGGAATTTAAAGAAAACTCGGGAAAGGTAGCCTATCCATCTCTGTAAGTGTAAAAGCCTTGATTCTAACAGCTCCAGGATATGACCATTATTAATCACTGGGGGAGGGATTTATCTCCAATGGTGGAAGTTGTGGACCAAAGGATCTGGGGGGTACCAGGGTGGGGGAGGCAACGTTCTACCTCTTGTCAGTTCCCACTACTGGCAAAAAGCCAAGTCCCAATCACATTGGGAAGTACCCAAAAGAACTCAATGCTCCTCTAGTTTGGAGGGCAAGGAAGACAGAAATGTGTCTACTACGTCTCAACCAGTTTTCCTAAACCAGAATGTGGACAACAGTGGATATAAACGAGAGATTCGGCCAAAGCAAGCTGCGTTTAGTCCCCACTGAAACAACTGAAGGGACACATCAGATGTGACTTAAGCTCAACTGATTTCAATGGCCACCAGTTGTACAGGATCATCTTATCTCCTGCTCAGAGGTGAAGTCTGACTCCCAGGCAAGCAAGCATAAGGACTGCAGCCTTAGTCATCATCCAACAGATTATCTACTCAGGTTCTCTCCAGGATGATAAAGAGAACTTGATAAAGAGCTTGATTGCTTGCTTGTTTTCAGTCAGCTGTCACTGTCATTCAGTCCACCATCCAAAGACAAAATTTGCAGCCAATAAATAACAAGGAAACAAGGTTTTCTGAAGAAGCTTTTTAGTGATAAATGTCACCAAATTTCTGAGTCGTCATGGAAAGCTACTGTCCAGGAGAAATGGGAAGCTCCCAGACATGCTTTCACTCCACCTCTCCACACTCCAGGACACCTGTGGGCTGAACTGCAACTGGGTTTCGCCTACCATCGAGAAATGAAGCTCAGTTCTTCCATGAATGTACCAGCGTTTCAACGGCGGTCAAGAGAACACTTGGTGATCTGCTGCACTTCTTCTGTCTGGGGCAAGCCCCTTAATTCACTGCCTTGCACTCCACTTCCACCACAGCCAACGCTCCTTGGCTACTGGCGCAACTGTCAGTGTCCCACCAATGCTGCAAGCAGGAAGGCGAGTGAGGGCATCTGCACACCGCGTTTCGCCTTAAATGCCCTCTGACCCCACTGCCTGGGAGTGACGCTTACAGAAAGCAGACAAATCCTCTTATCCAAAGCCATGCTGCATCATTACCATGCCACTCGGCCACAAAGCTGTGGGGTCAGTTTCCCAACTGACTCAAGGCCCTAGGAAAGGGGGGGGGGGGAAGAGTCACACACCTCTCTGAAATGCCCAGGGAGGCACTGCAGCGGCAGCCTTCCTTCACCAGGTATGCAAGCCCCACAACGGCTTCTCCTGAGCTAGCAAGTCACCTGCCTTTGAGCAACGGCCACTGCCTGATCAGAGGCAAACATTCATCCTGGCCTTAAGCCCTCAGTGTTTCCTCCAGGGCTACTGCTGCCTGAATGCTCCATCTTCTAAGGTCAGGCAGCTGGCCTGGATTTTCCAAAAAGGGTGAGGGTTGAAGACCAAGGACACCCAAAGGAGGCAAAGAGTCAAACAAAGAAAATACCTTAATGTCCTTTTGGGCAATGTGGCCTTAATAGGAAAACCATATTCCTGGAATGCTCTGAAAGGTTTACACAAATGGGCAAGGTTGTATCAGGACATTTTTAAACCATTTAGGTTTTCAGTACCATTTTGACACAAAATAAGCAAGTCATCCTGGCTTAATAAACCATTATTTACATGTAGCCTGCTCGTTTTTCACTGCATGCAGTAGGTAAACTAACAAGGAAGTGCAGAGCTTCATGTAATCTCCAAAGTTGGGTTTTTAGTGAAGTGTGAGAAACATGCTAGGATTCATAAACCAACAATAAACCCTGGTGTAAAGCTAGTTTATGGCCCTGGATTCTTGGGCCACAATCAATCCTAATCATGGATCTGGACATCACCCAAAACTCTCCCCCACTTCCTGGTAAGTTTAGTCACTTGCACAAAAGGGAAAGCCAATTACCTTGGTACATATGCACCAGCAATCAGCTTGCTCACAGCATCTTTATTAATCCAGGAGTGGACAGATGTCAGGTACGTAAGATCTTTACTTTCCGCTAACACACCCTGCTACCTCCAAACCTAACAAATGGAGTCAGGTGCAAAAGACATACTCTTGGAATTGAAACCTTCTCAGCTCAGTCACTCAATTCAAATCCCCAACTCAACTGAACCTAATCTTCCCACACATAAAGCATCTTTTCCAGGTTTTGCTCTTAGATTTCTTAGACAACTTTGTTTTCAAAAAGACTCAAAGTCAGATCTTACAGATTTTAATTCTGAAAACAATTATCTCCTAAAATACCACTACTCCATAAAACAATTAAAGGAACAGAAACAACAACGGTGGCATTTATATCCCACCATTTTTCTCACAAGCAACCCAAATAAGCATAAACAATCCTCCTCTCTATTTTATCTTCACAACAATTCTGAGGCCAGTTAGGCTAAGAGCCACTGCCTGGCCCAAAGATGCACATTAGCTTAATGGCCAAGCAGGGACTAGAACCTGGATCTCCAGTTCAGAACTCTAACCACTACACCAGCCTGATCAAGCAATGCAAGGGTCACATTCTCAGCACCGCTAACACCCGGCTTCACCGGGGAGAGCAACCCTGAAAGAGCTCCCTCTGCAAACCTCCCTCAAAGCGGGCTCTCAGGCGATGACCCAAGAGCCAGTGTGGTGCGGTGGTCAAGAGCACAGGACTGGGACCAAGGTGACCTGGGTCCCAGTCCCCACTCAGCCATGGAGCCAGCTGGGTGACTCTAGGCCAGTCACACACTCTCAGCCCAGCCTACCTCACAGGGCTGTTGTTGCGGGGATAAGATGAAGAGCAGGAAGAGGGGAATGACTAAGCCACTCTAAGCTCTTTGTCAGATAGAGCGGTAGAATGACCAGCACAGAAGAATGGTTCTATCCAAGGTGCCTTCAGTGCTGCAGTCTAATGAGCGTGGCTGTTGTTGATGTTATCCTTAGAAAACTGGGAATTAAAAGCCCATGCAAGTCATCCAAATCCAAATTTACCATCTGCCCACTCCTGCATTAATTTAGGAATCCTTTCTGATCATTATGTGCCAACACAGCAGAGGCCAAATAGGGTAGAGTTTCCACCCACCGACTCTGTTGTACCTGGTCGGGAGTCCCAAGAGGGTGAAGGCATTATCATGCTTTCAGCTGCTGAGTGAGTGGGGAGCAGCATTTACAGAAAGTGAGGAAGCAGAAAAGAAAATGAACAGGAAGAAAAAGAGGGACACTGAGGTAGAAAGAAGAAAAGGGCTGCTAGACAAATGCCCTGAGTTTGAAGGAAAAGAGGACGGGGTAAAGAAACAGGAGACCAACTGAGAAGAGCTGCAATCAAACCTTTGTTTAGATTAACCAGAGAGCCACTGCTGAGTGGTGGTTAGACTGGGCCTTGGGAGATCCAGGTTCTAGTCCCCATTTGGCCATGAGGCCCACTGGGTGCCTCTGGGCCAATCACACACGCCTTCCGGGGCTGCAAGGATGAACTAGAGAGGGAGGATAAGAATCCTGCACACTGCTTTGGATTCCTTGGAGAAAAAAGCAGGTATCAATACAAGAAATACCCAAGCAGGGATGCATTTGGACATGAACAGGAGAATCTAGTTCCTGCACACGAAATTTGCCTTCTATCTCTTCGTCTAACCACAAAAGGAAAGGGAGGAGACACTGAAAACCATTTCAATTCTTGCCGTTAATTGTGAAGTCTCTCTTTTGTTATCTTACAGCCTTTTATAAAGAGCTTAAGTGGATAATGAGGGCCCTTGTCTCAATATTTCTTTCCTCACAACAATTATTTCTCCTGCTTCACCCCACAAAACCAACAGGCACACTGTGGAACAATCTAGGATCATACAGACCTGTGATGGATGGGTCTCCAGTCTCTGAAACTTGGCTAAAGTCTCTTTCTGTCCACCAAGCCCACTTCCTATGGTTTGGAGCAAGTTCATGGCTTAACCCTTTGCCACAAGCTGTTCCAAATAGGACAAACAGCAGCTTGAGAAAGAATATTTTAGGGAACAAGGGAAACACCCCGTCTCTGTGTAAATCAACAGATCATCCTCCATAGCTACTTCAGACAAAACTGAAAGGAGCTGAGCTATCTGACTACAAACCTCTATCCACTGACTCTAATTCCACTGCTTAGTCGGCAGTAACAACCGTGCCAAATGGACCAGTGCTTGTAAGGTTTACACCCCCACACAGAGAACATTGTAAGGTGTTCCATAAACCCCTCAAACCCTCACATCCATGGAAGAAGTGGGTAGACAACCTGACACCAACCAAATGTTTTGGTCTACAGATCCCATCAGCCCCAGCCAGTATGGCCAATGGTCAGGGACTTTGGGCATCCAGGTTGCCTACTCCTTCATTACAGGATTCAGAACTCCTCTGAATCTGGTAAGGGACTCATCAAATGCGCAAGGGTACACAGCAGGGCCTTTCTAGCATCAGCCCCTCACCTTTGAAGGAGCCTGCCCAGAGCAGTAGCATGCAACCTTTTGGGGTTGGGGGCATATTTGGCAAGTCTGAGAAACTGCCTTGGGCACTCCTGCAAAATGGCTAGCATGGCACATCCGGCCGAGGACAAGAACCCTGCCTAAACGACCGAGTAGAGAGAAGTGGGTCTGAAACCCAACCTACAGCAAACGCAGCTGCCAGTAACCCATTTTTATTTTTAAAGTGAGAGGAGACACTTGCCAAGCACCTCCATCTGGCTTGGAGACACCAGCCACGGCAACAGGGTGGCTTTAGGAGCTTAATACACCACCACTGCGATCAACAGTGCAGTGGAGAAGAGAGCTGCAGAACAGCATGATGCTCTGGGCGCATGTGCGCACACACACGCAGTGCCCACCACCCGCTGCCACCAATGGAGGCCAGACCATGCAGGAGGCCATGGCGCGCTCTTTGTCCCAAGAGGGTCATCCCCCGAAGACGATGGGTGGGGGAGTCAGGACGCACAGTGCAGTGTTAAACTACAGAATTCACTTCCACAAGGTGCTGCGATGGCCACTAGTTTGGACAGCTTTGAAGGGGGCTTGGCCAATGCACAGAAGAGGCGGCTATCGAAGGCTGCTAGTCCAGATGGCTCCCTCCGGTCTCAGAGGAAGGATGCCAGTCTGCAGCTGCCTCCCGTTTGGGGAACGTGAATAGGAGTGCGGTGTGGCCTTCTTGCGAGTGACGTGCTGGGGCCTCCGGCTGGCAACGGTGCAAACAGAACCCTAGACTAGATGGGCCCTGGTCCAGTCCGGCAGGGCCTCCCTCCTGTTTGCTGCCACTGCAATGCCGTCACCAAGCACGGCATTTTCTCTTTTCCTCGTAAGCAAGCAGCTCTGGTTCAGCACAGAGGAGACTGTAACAGGTGGTGCCGTCACACAAAAGTGTGATGAGATCAAAGAGGAACCAGTGGAGATTAGTTGCAACGAATGAATCTCACCTCCCGTGTCAAAGGCATACCAGTTCATCGGGCACACGAGCAGAAAGGAGCGGCTGATAAGCTCATGTCCAGTGGCGGGCTGCAGCAGATCCCAACGGCATCTGGTTGGCCAACGGGAGCAGAATGTGGCTGCCCCAGAGCCATCTTTGCGCTGCTCCTGCACCACTCTGAGTTTGTGAAGAAGGGACCGTGTGAACGGACATTACCGGATTCACTGCTGGTTTTACCATTCTTTCTAAGGAGATCTGTGATTTTATAAGCCATCTGAAACAGGCATCCAACCAGGTAGGATATAAATCAAGTTCTTGGCAGGGTTTTTTCCCCCTTAATGGATTTGCATGCTCCTCAGACCAAAGCACATGTCAGGTCTTTATCAGACTTTCAGGTCTGCCTAAGCAAGGAGAGCAAAAGCCAAACAAGAACATTTTCCTCTTCCAAGCCGGGCCCTCCACCTAGGTAAAGATTGGGAAGTGGGGGAAGCGAATATTTAAGTGCCTTTTGACAGCAGAGATGAAACTAGCCAGGTTTTCTGTAGGACTGCCTTCGCTCACCCGCTGCCACCCAGATGTGTTGCACTGTATCTCCCACCATCCCCAGCAGAGTGATGGGAATTGTAGTCCAAGGCAGCTGGAGGAACCATGATAGGGAAGGCTTTGAGGCAAGCGGTGAAAGATGTACTTCCTCATATACTTAAGACGCATCTAGCTGAGTGTGTGTATTTAAAGGCATACAAGCTGTGCAGCTCAGCTTCCACAGCCCCGGAGATGACTTTCTCCCCTCTGTGCAATGCCACCCCGATGCCCTCATATTTAATTAGTTATATCCCTCTTCTTTAAAGAACTGGTGTAACCCACTTTGATTCTCCACCTCCTGCTCTCCATCTTATCCCCACAACAACAGCCCTGTGAGGTAGGTTGGGCTGAGAGGCTGTGACAGGCCCAGAGTCACCCAGTGGGCTCCATGGCCGAGCGGGGACTCGAACCCAGGTCACCCGAGTCCCCGCCCTACGCTCTTCAGCACTGCGCCACACTGGTTCATGTGTTCAGTGTGTCTGGACTGCAGCTACTCGTGTGCAAGGACTGGGCCGAGGCTGAACAAAAGAGCGAATGCAGCCGGAGTGCTTACAGCTCACACCCTACAGCCTGAATCGCAGCCTCCTCTTTCCTAGCGCACCAAGGCTGAGAAGCAGCCCTGGAAGTGCTCCTGCCGCGCCACTGCACATGTCTACAGGACAAAAATGAATGGACAAGGCGCAGCTGTGGGCTGGAGACACACAATGGGGACCAATCTCCCGCCTGATCCCCCAGGGCTCTTTCTTTTCAAGCATCTTCCCTCTCTCCCCACCCCCAGTCGCAATCCAGACCAAGTTGAGGATTAGCTGCTGCTTTTCCACAGCACAAAGTCTGAGCAAAGCTCTTGTGGAATCGTCAAGGGTCTTAAAAGCACCCTGAGCAACAAGGGAAACACACCACCGGGTTCCCAGTGCTGTCAGAGCCCCACACAAACACAAATGCAGAGTGACTCAAGCTTTCGGACACCAGCCAAGCCTTCTCTCTTGAAAGTCTCACAGATTAATTAATGAAGTCAAGGAATCAATGCGCAGATTAAAAGTGGTTCCCCATGAGCAGCACGGCAAGAGGCTGCCCGCCTGGCAGGAGCGCTGCAGCTGGACTGAAGCAAGGAAAGAATGATCACAACGCCGCGATTACACCTCAGCATCCCAGCTGGCAAAACAATACTCCGGACTCCAGCCGCACAACACTGCTGGACAGCCTTGCGGGTTTTCGTGTCCTGGGGGAAAGGCGGTTCCCATCCCTCACACCTCCTTCCCCAGAAGGTTTACCCAAGAGGCAACCAACAAACTGCCAGCACCCACCTCAAGAAACTTGTGAGGTTTGCGCCCCTACCCCGAACCTGCATCAACGCTGGCAGGGAGTCCGCCCTGGCTCCAGACTGGTTCAGGCTATAGCCCCAGATGTTCCAGCCCATTGTTCCAGCGGCTGCACTTGAACCCGCCTGCACTGTGCGTTGGGCTGTTGTTTTTTAAACTGAGCACTTGCCCTGAAGCTATTCTACTTCTGCCCCCAACCAGATGAACTGTGTGAGAGGATCTGATTATGCAAACTGAGCAAATCAGCACATTTGCTTAATTTGCACGATGTATTTTGTATTGTGCCAGTTTTGTACATTTTTTTTGCTACACGGGAGAGGGGCAAGAATACTGAAGCTACACCCCCACTGTGGAAAACTCTTATGCATCCAGCTTGTAGAAATATCAGCACACATCAGCCATACACACTTTCAAACTTATTTGCAGTCATAAGGTCTAGATGCTTGATTTTACAATGCACAGCAGAGGATTTTTTGATGAACCCTTTGCCCTGTATAACTTTTTTCACTTGCCATTCCTCCCAGAGATACAGACCTCTGGTGATGTGTAGCTTGCACACCAATGGAGGCTGAGTATGGGGAACAGGTGACAGTTCTACAAGCCTAAGACCTCAGCACAAGGACAGGTTCTGAAGGGGATCTTTGTGCCATCTGAAGTTCCTCAAATACTATGCTTCTCATGTCCAGAAAATGATGGAAGATTCCCAGTTTCTGGAAACAGAGTTGCCGGAAAGTGGCTAAGATCACTGGGTTCTTGCCAAATTGAGATGATTCAGGGCACCATTTCCCTCATATGGAAGGACAACTGTTTCTGAATAAATATTGTGGAACAATAAATCCCAAGCAGTTAAAATATGCCAGCTAAATCATTTTAGCTGTACTGCAGCTGAAATATGTTGTACTGCCATGTTGCAAGAATCTTCATATATTGCAAAAAGGGAAGGAATGGAAGGTATTTAACAGTAATTTGAAAATTTATTCTTTGCTTATCAATTCAAATGAGATCTATAAGTGGAGTGTTATTACCCATCAGTAATACCTGAAGAAAATACAAATCTGGCAGTATTATCTTAACCTCAGGGAGGAAAATAAAAGGCAAGCTCCATCATCCATGGAGGTTAAATGCAAGATGCTATTTTTTTAAAGATGCAACACAGTACCTAAACAAGGCAATTCTGCCTGGGTCAGATAAGCTTCTCCTTGTCTTCCATTCTAGGACCCTAAATGTAATATCTCTTGTACATCAAATGAACCCAAGGAAACAACGAACCACTTTTTTTTTCAAATGACAGGTACAGTTCGGGAGTCAGGTCCTTGGAAGAAGGATGGGAAATTAAGGGCAAGGCCTTGCATAGCCTGCTGCTTCTCTGCTCCAAGCCTCAGTGTCTTTTCTGTAAAATGGGGACAATGTACCAAAAAAAAAAAAAAAAGGGAGCAAAACAGTCTGCTTCAGCCACCAACGGCTGAGAACCCCATGGTCAATGTACATGCCCTGGCACACCGGCAAGACTGACCGCCACAAGAAGCGGGCATCAAAGTGCAGAGGGGAGAGTGCAGCAGAGGAACCTGCCCAGACAGCAGCCCCCCCAGGAAACCCTGCCCCATTCTGCCTAGAAACAAAACGGAGGGGGGTGCCCGCCTTGCATGCCTCCACTCACCATGGCAAAGTTGCATTAAGTCTCCACTTTGTCATGCAAATGAAGGCGCTTCCACAGAAGGGGGGGGGAGGAAGCTGCCTATTTGCGCCTGAAAAATAATGCAAGGAGACAGTGGGCTCTGGGAAGCCAGACGGCATTGATCAGCCCAACAGAATGGATGGGAATCAGACCCGTTCTGCTCAGCCACCTTGGCTCACACCACACAACGGAGCACGGCGGCTTTGTGTGTCATCCGAGCCCAGCTGCATGGCTTAACGCGGCCTGGGTTCAGGCAGCCACCGTGGCTTCCTGTCATGCATGAGCCCAGACCTCTGGGCAACTTGCCCAGCGCACTCTGCTGCGCGCCTTGCGGCGTCCTGAGATCACAGGCAGCCGAGCACCGTGGCGGTGATTAGGTGAATCCCATGGGGAGCGACTGTCCCCGCAGCTTCTTTCCCGCGATTGTACCAACTTAGCCACTCCGCTCCAAGGAGGGTTTAAATCTCAGGGATCCCATCCCCCATCCACGCTTGGGGCATATTTTGGAGGGGGCAGGAGTGAGATGCAGGTTGAGCCTGCTGTTTTCAGATAAACCAGCCCCACACAAAGGAACCATCTCAACAGCTGTCAGGGAACTCCGGGATCAACATCTGCGCAATGGGGGTTGCCTCGTTAGGAGGGAATGAAATTAACATGTCTATTTAGATCCTTGTGCCTCCAACAGAAAGAAGAGGGGAGGAGGGGGATACACCCGTGAACCCAGATGCAAAGACAAGGGGTGGCTCTTTTCATGGCTGCGCTTGGAAGGATAAACTCAACCCAAACCCTTCTCTCCCACACGCTCTCCTGCTGTTATAATAAATTATCCAGGGGATGGAGAAAAGCAAGATCCCAAAGGGGAAACAGACACACACGCTTTACAAAGGACAGCTAAAGCACATCCACGGGCAACCCATGCCATTAATCACCGGGCGAGGAACCGGCCCTCAGTCTGCAGGACCAAATGCGCACAACAGCAGAGAAAGCCAAGTTCCCATCCACAGAGGGGTCCTCAGCCCAGCCAGAATAAAATGCCCACCCAGCCCCTGCCAAGGCTCCCATATGAAGGCAAGCAGCTGTTAACATTTTTCACACATCAAGTCGTCAGGAGCCGAACTGACCTGCAGCTTGCTGGGCTTAAAACAAAAACAGCCCTCTTCCAGGAATGGCGAGGCTTCCCTTTGTCTGGCAGGAGCAGAACAGTGTGGGGGTAACTGAGCAGGGCGATCTCCAGACAACTGCCATTTTATTTTTTCCAGAATGGTTTGAAAGGTTATACTCTGCCTCAGGCCCAAAGTGCTCCAGATGTTACACCACAGATGTGCAGGCATTAGGCTTGTGGGGTAAAGGGCAAGTATTCTGCCTATACATGTTTAGACAGAAAGACCCTACAGCCTCCCATTCCCCAGCCAGCCATCCAGGGTTGTGTCCTGAACTGGTTTATGGTCGACACTTGTGAGCTCTTTCACACAGATCTCTCTCTCCTCCTGGTTTTAAACCTTCAAATATATGTTCCAAGCAGCTTAATTTAAAGGAGGAAAGCCCCTGTGTTGATGCTAGTGTTAGACAACTGGGAATCAGAAACCATGTCCATTCCACTGAAAATTACCCAGAGATCTACCAGTAGATTGCGATATAGCTTCCAAGAACCCACCATCTAGTTACACCATCTGGTAAGATGGCACCTTGGCAGGGAAGCCAACATTATTTGTCCAAAAAGTGTCTCAAAAGCAAGCCCAAACCCCTTTTAGGAAAAATCCAAACCACAGCCACAGCTTTGGCTTCATGAATGCACATGTTCTTGCTCTACCCACATTTTGTCCAAACAACACCCCTGCAAGGCGGCTTAGTCAGAGCAAGGGTGTTCATCTCTCAACACTGACCAGTTAAGTTTCTTGCCTGAGCAAAGAATGCTGGCCAAGTTCCACTGGTCTGAACCCTGGACCCTCCCATAAGACCTCAACAGGCTAGGAGATGGCAAAGGATTCTGTGAGATGTAACCCAAAGCATCCCCAGGGCACCAGGTTGCACCAAGGCACCACACTGCCTCTTCTGAAGGGACTACTAGAGTTCCACAGCTTGTTGCAAGAAAACGACTGCAGGAAAATACCTGTCGTGGTTCCAAGCACTCAGAGGAACCTGACTGGTTTTGCATCTGTGCAATTGTCTTTTCAGAGCATTCCTTATAGCTATGAACTTATTTATTGTAATTTTGGAAGGAAAGGAAATGTGTGGCATTCAGGAGCGGCCTGATGCGGCCCCACCCCACCCCACTTTCATGTGGCTTTACCTACTTCTGGTAATACCTACTTGGGCATTGGAAAGCAAGAACCCTCTTCATGGTCATACGCTGTATGCCGGGCTGAGGAAAACCACACTCTCCTCTGAAAAAATCCCACAGGCCAGGGAGGCCATGGCACCAAAAGGAAAACAATCATGTTTCAAAATCCCAACAATTGTTTTTATGTGTTTGCTGCAAGGGCAGAAAATCCATCACTCCAAAAAGCTTCTTTCATTGAAGCAGGCTTGCAGACAGAAAGTCACTTGGTAATCTAGGGTGAGTCACCATCACTTTCAGGTTACCAGAAAAAGTGTGTTAACTGGAGAAGAATTTGTTTTCTTCATTGTGCACTAGGAACTTTCACAGGCTTAATTTAATTACACAGCTGTGCTGGAAAACCATTGTCCAGTCCGACCATTCATCTGTCCAACCATCCATCCTGCACTTTCTTTAAAAAGCACTCACTGGGCTAAGGGAATGCCCACTCCAGTTTATCCTCACTGCAGTTCTGTCCAGTGAATGAGGCTGACCAGCCCAAAGTCACCCAGTGGGCTTCACAGCGGAAACCAGCCCTCCCAAGTTGCAGTCCAGCCCTCTCAGCGCTATACCGCATCCGCTTCTGGCACTCTACCGCCTGACACCTTAACATTCCTCCAAAATCCACTTCCCTTCCACTCCCACTCCCTGCTTGCAGTTGTCCTGCCGGCTGCATAGGGAAGGAAGTCTGCTCCACTTTCTATTTCAGGTGAGGCAGCTTGGTGCCCACCAGATGTTTTGGACCACCAACTCCCACAACTGACCAGTCCAATGCTTACAGCAGTTCCTGTATTTCAACCAGTCAGGAATTACAAGGATGCTTGGGGTAAAAGAATGAACGACAAAAATCCTGTGATTTTGTATGGGGACAGGTGCCTGACCCCAGCAGTTTGGGGTCTCTAGCAGCAAGCCACTTCCAACTGGACCTGCCAACTTGGATGAGGCGAGGCATGTGAAACAGGATCTTTGCATTCTGCTCTAGGCAAACTGAGGATGACCGTGCTTCGGGAGCCTTCTAGGCTTTAGTGGGGCCAGAAATGCCTCATCTCACTGAGCTCTGAAGCAAGCCAGGGGCCTGCACATCATCCTTGGGTTGGGATTTCGTGCTCAAGGCTTACTGAGGAGCTTAGGCAGGTCGAAGTCTTGCACCCATCCTGCTGGAGGGATCCTGTGGGCAGCTGGCTGCAACTGAGAGTACAGAGTACTGGACTGGATGGCGCTTTGGGCAGATCTAGCAGGACTTTTTCCTGTTTCTATTTTATCTATTCATGACCCTTTGGACTTCCTTGTTGTCGGGTTTTCTAAAAGGTATGTGCAGCACATACACAGTGAGCTTAATATGCAGTGCGCCTGCTTTCTCTTCTTGCAAACGGAACAAGGCTTGAAGCTGATCATTTTCTTATTGCTACAAAGAGAGAAACAGACAGAGGCCCTTCCTAGACTAACGAAAGAGGGAATGGCTAACTTTTGAGCAGTTATAACACAAGGTAGAGAGAAAGACTGTCCAACAGCAAGAGATGCCCAAACAAAGCCAGTTTAAAGGCAAACTGTAGGTTAATTAATGAACACTCTATTAACTAAGTAACTCATAATTATTTAACGAGCCCACAATTTATCATGGGACATGCAAGATACTTTCTAAGGCCATTTACAATATTCAACCCCGCACCCCGCCCGGCCAGCCTCATCAGCGGTTGTTACCTAATACATGAATTCAGGCAGCATAGGATAATTATGAGTTAAACAGTCCACATTTAACTGATAATCAGTAGATCTATTAACAGTGGGTTGTTTAATGCATACTGAACCTACACTGCTTGGGGCCAGACATCAGGTAGCAACTCCTGACTGGCAGGTGAATATTCAAAGTGATCGTGGGTGGTGCCTGAACACCGCGGATTACTTGACCCACAATTTGCTGCAGTTGACAATGAGCAGAATGGAGGATGCCCTAAGTAACAGAGGGTACAGAGGAATGAAAAGACCACCTCGTTCTAGGAAAGAGAATGTTCACAGGCAACTCTCTGGCTCCTTAGAAACATCACCCTGGCCGCTGACAGAGGCAGGACACTGGACTGGGCAGATCCCCCGTGTGGGCAGTCCTCTGTGAGTTGTGTTCAAACATCACCAACATCCTGGCTCCATCCGGTTCTTCTGGAGGAGGAAAAAGGACTAGGAAAAACCTCCACCTGAAATCCTGGAGAGCCACTGCTGGTCAGTGCACATGCCATGCTAACTGGGGATGATGGGTGTTGTTGACTGGGGGACGTGGTAGGGGAAGGCTGATATGGACACCAATGTGCTACATAAACCAGTGGGGTGATTTGGAATACTGTTCCTGCAAGAGGAAACTCCTTTTCTGCATACCCTTGGAGTATGAAGGTGGGGTCAGAAAGAGGCTAGAAGAAAAGACAGGTGAGTTCTCCCAGAGAGAAGCTGCCTCAGGCAATGCCCACTCTGTGTCATGTCTGCCCCCCACCCTCTCACACACACACACAACACAATGCAAGTTTGGGAGAGCAATTTCCAATACAAAGGGCATGTGAGGACATCACATTATTCTCAGGGATGGGGATGGGGAGTAGAACAAGCTCTGCAGGTGCCTGGAAGACAGTGCCACACAGGTGAATGCAGGTGAAAACGCCAGTTTGTTTAAGAACAGACTGAACACACACATCTCGATTAATATCTATAAGCACACCTAGAAATGTGTGCCATAATAATAAAACAGCAGGGATCAAGCAATGTATTTGATTCTACATGTAATCACTGTGGTGAAGATTGCATTTGCCCAACATTGGAGGAGTGAAGAACCACCTGCCGACGAACTGATTTTAAAAAAGACCTTGGACTGTGCTGAAATGGACAGATGGACTGTCTCTGAAGGAAAAAGAGGATACATACTTCTATCAAATTGGGAACTCTTTTTATTATTGGCTAGAGAAATGGGACTATGCATAGATTCAAATATGTTTACAGATTACTATAAAAAAAAAAGTACAGGGGGCCAATCCAGTGCGTCTGATGTTTCTGATGATTGATGGATTTTAGTTTCTTTTGTTAGTTGGTAGAAAAATAATAAAATAATAAATAATAAAATAGCAAGGTATGGCTGGTTCTTGGGATCACTACTTACCTTCCTCCAGAAAATTGGAATGTACAATGCGCCCTCTGCTAACAGCCAAACACTGCTTGGTCTCTACAGCAAAAGCATTTGGAAGTGTTCAAGTCATTGTGCACAGAGGTCAAAAGCAGATTTGCCTCCTCTGGAATGGGGGCTTCCTGCTGTCTTTCTGAATGCATTTGTTCTAGCTTTCCTCCTTCCGGTGAACTCAGACAGAACCATACCCACCTCTTGCCAGTCAATGGAACTGGACACATTCACGTTCTAGAATTATTAGCATGGAATTCTAGCCATTTTCCCTAAAACATCTGTAATGTTAAAAATCTCTCCCAGGGTCCTTTCTCCCCATCCTTCACTAAAAAGTCCTAATAATTCATCCTGTGATCATTGCAGCTGCCCCCTTTCTTTCTTGACAGTATTCATTTTGAGATGGGGCAACCATAAACAAAGCTAGGTGCTCTCCCTTGGCTATACCCTTAAAAAAAACTTGTGTGTATTAATGTGGAGAACTGAGGAATTTGGATTTCCTGCTGCCAAGTATCTATCACAAATTTGCCCTCCCCCTGCCACAAAAATGCTGCAACCATTTCTGGAGAAAGCTGTTTTCAAGTTAAACTATTTCAGTCTGCCAGTACC
This sequence comes from Varanus komodoensis, assembly GCF_004798865.1. Lineage (NCBI taxonomy): Eukaryota > Metazoa > Chordata > Lepidosauria > Squamata > Varanidae > Varanus > Varanus komodoensis. The sequence goes on from NW_025335440.1 coordinate 4,461,878, forward strand.
GCCCCCAAGTAAAAGCCACCTCACAGATGCAATTTAATCTTGCTTCTTAAAAACCCACAAAATTAGGTGTTATAACTCCACACTGCCCCACTCTTGTCTTCTTCCAAACAGCTGCGTGACAATGAACTGAAGGCAAGAACAACAGAAGTATTGCACTGGGTGAGAATGGACACACCAGCTCATTCACACATGCAAGCCGTCTACCAGTGCACACAGATGCGCAGAATGGCCACAACACTGCATGTCAACACACACATCTGGAAACACACCCGATCAACTTCAACAGATCTGACTTCCAAAACAATACTTTTACTGCAGCATTTCCTTACTTCCAGCATTCATGGTCCTTGATACACTTTATTCCCATCCACTGTCTCTCCCTTAGCATTCATCACGTTTAAAAAATATGCTTTCAAACTACTACCCTATTATAATTTTTACAGCCTGTTTGTCCATATTCCTTTTTTTCCTGTTTAAAAAGTAAAGCCTTTTACTTTTGTAAAGGTTCTCTTGCTAGTTACTTCAGTGGCAGTTTTCATCCACCAAAAGTGAGCTGAATGACTGCAGAGAAGTCACTAACCAAGCACAGACAACAAAAATTGCAGCACCAGACTGCAAAATAGCTTTTGTATGGCTTGTATGTTTGATCCTGCCTAACTTTGGAGGCTAAGCAAGGTCAGGTCTGGTCAGAATCTGGACAGATGACTTGAGTGTACGATTCTGTGATTATGGTTGTAAACCACCCAGAGCGCTTCGGCTACAAGCGGTATAGAAATTTTAATAACTGCAACACCTCTTCAGGAGCTGTTGTGTTCTAGGAACCCAGTCAGCACAGGTCAGGTGAGGATTAAACAATAGACAAGCAGGGTTGTTTAATGCTAATTTGTCAGGTTCACATGGCATGATAACCCCAGTCAGGGGCTGCATGTTTGAACTGGCTGCTGCACATGTCAGTTTCACTGTGGTCTGTCGGGTCATGTAAACAGCCCCCTTAACCGTCAGAGCAACCTAGCAATTAAGCCACATGATTTATCAGATTGATCCGTATCGCAATTTGTTGTAAAGCCCAATACTGTCATTATCAACTTTAATAAGAGGTCATTTTTCCCATCCTACCACAGGTTAGATAACATAACAAATCTAGGATAACTTAACCCAATTTCCCCTCTACAGCAGCCAGGCCAACCTGACATCCTCCAGATGTCTTGGATTGCAACGTACATCAATCTCAGTCACCATAACAAATGATCTTACCAGCAGTCCAACACGTCTGGTGGGCACCAGGTTGAAGGAGGCTGGTAGACCCCAAACCAACCATCTAAGCACAGCACTTCAGCTACCTGATGATGTGACCACCACCCCCATTCATAGAAGTACACATCAATGCCAAGATAACTTAGTTTGCCTTCAACTTGCCTCAGGCCTTATTTTTACCAGAAAATCCATCCCGCCATAACTAACCCTGCTGCAAAGCAGCTAAAGGACAGAACTTAGATTTGGCCTACCCATGATCGAGTCTGGCTCTGCACAGGGGCACTGCTAGGCACATAAAAGGTCTGCAGCCACCCCACCCCAGGACACAATCTGTACTATATCAGCATATGCTAATTTATATTTATATGTGCAGTTAAATAAATCTGTGCCCAAATTATCTCAAGTGAAATTAAGTCTTCAATTAGTTTGCACTCTGGGCCAAATCATCCTAAACTACCCAAAAGTCTTTTTCTGTTTGATTGTCAAGCAGGAAGATTTTTGTTTCTTTAGAGATACACATTTTGCCGCATGGCGGAGGGGAGCGCCCGTCCGGTCCCATCCTGTCCCTTCCCTTCCCTCCTCAGAGGCAATCCATTTAAGTGCTCCAGCAGGGCAACTAAAGTGAGGGAAAAGAGTCATTGACACTCACTGGGGGCTCTGTGGGTCAACAGCCCCACAGGCTGAGGCACAGACTCTGCCAGAGCCACCACATGCGATCTTCTTCACAACAAATCTGAGATTTGCAGGATTATCAATTCAAAGGGAGAGTGCAGGCAAGCAATTACAAAACTGAGACCTGGAAGAGCAGCAAGATCCATCAGGTGCAGGGATGCTTCCGGGGAAACCACGGCCAAGATCATCCACACTACTGAATTCTGGATCACTACGTATGAGTGCAAAAGCGGACAGGAAGAAAAGCGATGCTTTTGAAGCACAGTGCTGGAGGAGAGCTTTGCAAATACTCTGGGACCAACAGCAAGACAAACTAGTGCCTCCTAGACCACACCAAGGCAGAGAAGTAAAAATGGCAAACTGAGGCCGTCCAACTCTGGGCATTATGAGAAGGCAAAACTCACTGGAGAAGATCAAAATGCTAAGGAAAGTTGGAGGCAGAAGTAGAAGAGGAAGGCAAAATATGAATGACCGAATTCTACAAAGGAAGTCGCAGCCTTGAGTTAACAAAAACTGAGCAGGACTGTCAACCGCAGGGTATTTTGGAGGCCATCCATTCATACATAAGTTAGAGATGACTGGAGACCACGTCACAGCAACTCTGCAACAATCGCAAGACAAGATCACAAACACTTGCAAGTGTTTAGCAAATACTACCACCCACCCACTCCCCTCTAGACTGCACTGTGGGAAATTTAAATCCCACATCAGAAAACACTTCGAAACATTTGAGCATTCTTTCCTTTCCCATTAATGTGGAAAAGTATGGGGAACTTGGGATGGAGAGTCCATGTACAGGAACTGTGAAGCTTCCCATCCCCTTCAAAAGGCAATAAGTGTAGGATGCAGCATGGATGGGATTGAGAGACTGCTGGGAACCACCGGCCCTGTGCATCTCTCTCCTCCCCCAACCCCCTGGGACATATGCCTCTTCTCTCTGCCCTGAGGAAGAATGGGGGAAAACCCAGCTGCTCCTCAGCTCCCCTTGTTCTAACAAGGGATCGTTATCCTTCTCCCCCACCCCCTCCGGCCAGTTGCCTCACAGTCCGAATCCTCAGCTCCCCTCTCATGGGGGGGGGGGGCGCTGAGAATGAATGTACCGCCTGTGCTTCTCCACCAACACTACCTTCCCCAGATTATTTCCTCAAACTCAATGGACCACAAGCAGCATCCATGCAAAATGCTACCTAACTAACTAAAGGTCCCAGCCATTTCCTCTCCCCTCCACTTTTACCAACCAGCCACCGTAAGGCAAGGCTGCAGAGGGGGCCAGGGACCCAAATCCCACAAATCCATTTCATTCCTGCATCACCCCGACTTCAAACCCCAAAGGTCTCTCACCTCAGATAAGCCCCCCAGCCCCCAGCCACAAAGCCGGGGGAAGCGCACCCTTTGTGCTCTGCCGCTCAGGGCGAGACGCTCTGTACCCAAAGCCAGTCTCCCCATTCCATGGGGACGCCCCCCTCCCCAAAAGCCTGGCGTCTGTCCTGTGCAACTCACCGCCAAGAGCCATTTCACCATTTCACACAGAGCCGCAGTAAGTCTCCACGGCCGGTCTCCACCTTTATCCTGCAACAGCAGAGGCCAAGGACAACTCTTTCTGAGCAAGTCCACCGCTTCTGGCCCGTCTCCTGCCATCCCATGCATCTACCTTACACTCCGGTGGGCCCACAGTCCCTCCCTCCACAGACACAGTCCCTGCCCCACCACAGGAGCTACTTCTCACCCCATGCAGGCTTTCCAAGAAGAAAAACTGCTCGGCTGCCCCCACCCCACCGGCTCTGCTCTGCATGATGCCCACCTTAAGTAACTCTTCCCTGGTTTCCATCCCACGGTGGGTGCCGGGGCCTTACTTTCTGACGCTGGGAGGGGGGACCCCATTTTTTCCCAGCCTTTTTCCTTGTTGCACTCCCATTAGTGCATTCTAGCCCACCTGCCCCCTAACTGCTACCCACCCCACCCTCTGCACCCCACCACTTTGTCCCAGCTCCCTTATCACAACAGCACCCATCCCTAACGGAGCCCAGCTGCACAGGGACCCCCTTCCGCTCCTCTCAAGCACACTTGGCCCCAATCCCCGCTGCCTCTGGGCCCCAGACGACCAGCGCAAAGCCCTTCTAGTTTTGTGGCGGCTCCCCTCCTCCAGTTCCTTTGAGAGCACATGCTCCCACCGGCTCCCTGCTCACTGCACTGCCCCGCACCCTCGTCGCTACAGCACTGCTCCCCCCCAGCACACATTCCATGCCCCCCCGCAAGGTTTCTCCGACAGACCCTCCTGTTCCTTGGCAGGCCTCTGCCTGCTTTTAGCCCCCTCTCTCTCCCCGGATCCCGCACCCTTCCCCCGCCTCCTGACGCTCACCACCTACGGAGCGCCCACTTTCCATGCACACAAGGACGGGCGGAGGGGATCCCATTCCCAAACTCCTCCCTGCACCCCGCTTTCCTGGCAGGCCTCCCTTGGCTCTCATGTATGCTCTCTCAACTGCACTTGCTTCCTTAAGCCCCTGGGCATATTGCATTTCCCACCACAGCCCACTCTTTTAAGAGCCCCCATCACACACACCATTGTTCTTTGGCAGGCTCCCTTCCTCGCTCTCAGCCCCCCCCCCCCAACTGCACATCTTCCCCTAAGCCCCCAAACCCAGAGAGGCCCCAAAACCACTAAATGCAGACAAAAGCCTCCCCCACTTTTTCAAGACACCCGCTAGGTCTTCCCCAGGCCCCTCTTCGCTCTCAGCCCCTTCCTCCCCATTGCACGAACTCGCCTAAGCCCCGAAACCTGGCGGGCCCTCCACACAGGAGCCCAAACACAGACAGAGCAAAAAGACAAAACCTTCCCCACTCTCCGGACTCCGCTGCCCCTTTGCAGACACTCTTAGCTCTCAGCCCCTTTGCTTAACAGCACGAGGTTCCCTAAGCCCCCGAACATATTGCATCCCCCCATTCCAAGACACCCCCCGGTGGTGCACTAAGCACCCCCCTCCACCAGCCCAGCGCAGGCAGGTACCTGATCCCGAGGGTCCCGCTTCCATCCCATCCACGCGGGCGTCGCCCCGAGCCTAGCGGGGGGTGCGGGGAGAGCGTGGCCGCGGGGGAGGCTGTGTCCCCGAGCGCGCGCCGGGAGCAGGGCGCCGCCGCCGCAGCCTCCGCTCGGTACGAGGCAGGCGCCTGGACGCCCGGGAGTGCGCACGCGCAGCCGCCAAACCAACCAGCGGCACCGGCGACGCGTCACGGAAGGCCCCTCCTCCTCTTCCAAAGAAATAGAGAACAAAGGGACTGATCCGAAGCAGTGCCCACTTCCGGTTCACCGCTGCCAGGGCCGAGACTGATGGGAAATGTGGAAACAGATGCGATTTAAAGGCGATATCCCTGTGATTTCCTTTCTCTTTTTCATACCTAGAAATGCAAGAACAGAAGCCTTTTTCCTCCACATCACTCCACAGGTGGAATTGTTGCTTGCTATTGGAGCATTGAAAAGTACGAGGAAAAAGTAACTTGCACTATATTCTTTGTCAGGTTCTTTTTGCTCTCCTTTCTTTCAAATATAGCGAGCGTTGTTTTTTTATAAAGCTACAGAAAAAGGCGCTATATTTATCTACTTTATAGCACGATGCTATGTTAGACATCGCTTGGTGGGACATGCTGGAAATTGCAGGACTTTTCTGTCTAAACATGCAGAAGATTGCGTTGCACTCTCAATGATGACTCCAATGCCTCCCTGTCGGCTTCGCCCCTCATATGGAGGGTGCTCCAAAATGCAGCAGAGATCCGGACGTATTACTCCTGCACGTGCCCCTTCCTCTTTCCCTTTCCCCTTCAACTCATGTTGCCAACAAAGGGAACGGGGAAGAAATCTCGTAGGGTGACCCCTGGCGGTCAGTTGCGGAAAATGCGAGCAGTTCGGAAGGGGGCGATATGGGGCATGTGCCACCTGGGCGCCATTTTGAAACCAGGAGCGAGGCTACTGGGCAGAGTCCACGTTTTAGTGCTGGAGGGCGACATCCAGCCAACCTAGGGCCTCCAATGGGGAATTAAAATCTTGATGCCTCCCTACATTTTCAATGCATTGCAAATAGAAAACTAGCACAATAGGGGCTAGAACCATTATCAGTGCTGTACTAATGTTTAGCATCTGGAATGGCACAATTGCCTGTTCCAGTATAAGGATCCTGGGCAGATGCACGCCACAATCCTCTCTGTATGATTAATATGGTTTACTCCTGGGTAAATATGCAGAGATGCTCCCAGCTGTGACCACACAGGTCCTAGTTGCTGCCCCAGTGCAGAGTCAAGGGCTGGGAAGGCGGGGGCAGCTTTCATAGGTGCTGCATGCTCCTCCACCATGGTTCTGGTTTTGCCCTTGGTGCCTAGTGCTGATCACAAGAAGCAGACACAAGATCCCAGCATTCATCCTTTCCCATCCTACTGCTCTCCAGCAGGCCTCACAATCCTGCAAGGCACCTGTGCCAGGAGGCCTTGCTCCCTGCTGCTGACTGAGCCTGACATCAGAAATCAAAATGGCTAGGGCACCCCTGCTCCAAATAGATTCAGTTCTTGGCTGGTGGCGAGGGAGCCAGCAGACTGCAGGCAGCCCAAATCCCAGTGTAACAATACTCGCACATAGTGTCCCCCATGCCTGCGGTGGCCTCGGCCTCGGCCTTGCTTTCTTGGACTCCTTTTCATAATCCAATTACTTCCTGTTGCATATCAGGACTAGAAGCAACCATTTCCGCCAGGAGCAATGGGGGATTTGTTTGAATGGGGCCTGCTCCCCCACTGTTGTGTGTGCGCGCTTGGGCAAGATTCCCAGGCGCACACGAGAAGCTGACCGTCTTGGTGGGACCGATAGCTCAAGAGTTGGAGGATGATGGGGAGCTGGCTGAACCAGACGAGGCTCAGAGCTCAAACGCCAATAGCAGAATTGCTGTTGCAATGGACAGGGCTGCACCTGCAGACTCAATCGCTCAGTTCCAGTCTGAGCCTGCTCTGGAAGAAAGTAGTTCAAGGATGCCCATAGGGCCTCATCTCTCCGCCTGTGGGAATGAAGGAGAAGATGGACATGAACCTCCAGAGGGAGGAGACTTGGAATTGGGTAGTCTCTTGGAAGGAGAGCACCCACCTCCTGAGGAATTGGGCCCAAGAGCCGGTCCCTACAGGCGCAGGCTGGCCCAGTTAGGGGCTCACAGTGCAGAACATAGGCACGCCCAGTTGCACAGGGCCCCAAAGGGTTCATAAGCAAAGCTTTGGATAAAGGGGGGCAGAGAGAGTTCAACTTCTCTCCTTGTTTCTGCTCAGAGGCTTGTGTATACTTGGAGTCTTCTATGTTGAATCAAGACGCTTACAAGAAGTGCTGGGGAGTCTGGCTGGAAAGGAAATGCCTAGCTCATGACACCCAGAGGCATTTCTGCAAGTCTTCAGGGGGTTTCTGCAGAATGTGGGCGGTGACCCAACCACTGCTGAGCTCCCCTCTCTGCTTGGCAGAATCTTGTTAGCTCCCTTGTTTACTATGAAGTGAAAATCTACAAAACAAGTGGCAAGTGAAAAAAAACTCCCCGGGAATGAGTGCTGCTGGTGAGCACACCTTGCGTGCTGTGACAGCAAAGGAACCTTGCTTCTCCAGCCCCACTGCGTTCTCGCAGTGCTTTCCAGGAGAACCCTGTGTGGTCCAGGGCCTTCCCCAGCTCGGCCCAGAAAGACTGAGTGACCCACCTGGTGCTGTGCTTAAATGGGTGGCACATGCAGGCACCCTTGGCCTGATGGCCCGCCCAGGCACTGCTTGTCGTGTTGTCCAAACTTGGGCTGCATGACTTGTTTGAAGAGGAAACAGTCCTCAAAGAGCCCATGGCCTGTGGTTGGGTTGTTTGAGGGATGCTTCATCATAGTGGAATTATTATTATTATTATTATTATTATTATTATTATTATTATTAGAACATTTCTATGCCGCCCCTTGCCGAAGAATTGTGCAAACTGGCCCAGTGTGACACGCTTGCAAAGGGCTTTGAGGATATAATTGTTTGTATTTCATGGGACCCAGAAACTGCTATTGGAACCATTCACCAAGGATGCGTCCTGTGTCCCATGTGCCCCTCTCTGATGGATGCATTTCAGCTGTTCTGGCCTGTGGACGTGGGCCGGGTTGCTGACCCTGCAAGATGGCCAGCTGTCCTCTCCTTCAAAGGTGAAGGAGCTTTGATTGCAGCCTTCACCTCCAGTCATACAGAATACAACTCCCATAACCCCACAACCAGTACACCTGGAGTGTGCAATGCCATGCAGTTCTATTTAAATTATAGCAATTATTAGCAAAATTGCACAAAATTGCAAAATTGCATTCACAGAGATACACACCTGCAGATCTGTGCCTTCTTTAGCCATCCTTATTTCCATGGGACTTCCATGGGATGATCCATGGAACTTCACTAGCACCAGCAGAAGCTTACCTTCCAGAGTAACAGTGACTTGGTGAGCACAATTTTAAGGGGGAGTGAAGTACGGAGCAGGAAAGTTGTGCAGAGGTTCCAATTCTGCTTGCCCAAGAAATCTCACAGTTGCTATTTAAATATTGAAAAGCCAGAGACAGGTGGCTGCAGATGGGCAATCGAATGCCCCCCTTGGCCTTCCTAACCAGGTGTGATTCTATTTGCATCTCCACCCATGCCTGTCTCAAGCTTCTCCGGCTGTCCAGCCAAGGGCTTCCCTATAGCCCGAACTCCCTGATCCTGCCTAATCTTGGAAACTAAGCAGGATCAGCCCTGGTCAGAATCTGGATGGGAGACTTGAGTGCTGCCCAGAGCAGGGGGCCGGACTTGATGGCCTTCTAGGCTCCTTCCAACTGGTACGACTCTGTGAGTCACCTAAGCCATGCGGAGGCAGCCGCATACACAGCAGAGCTATTTATAAATGCTAGACCAAATCAATTCTGACAGCTTGAGCAGGAACACAGGGAAGCAGAAGAATGCTTTCGACATCCCCTCACCCCGCAAAGAGTCTCTAGCAGAACCTTTCCTTCCTCTGCTACTTCTGGCTGCAGTGTGTTTGCCTGAGTGCCATCCATATTCCGGCACGCTGCTACTCAATGCAGCAACGAACGGGGAGTTTCTAAATGTCAACATGACAGAATCGGAGCACCTGCCTCTCCCCTTTCCTCCCAGGAATCCACACCCTGCCCACTCCTCCTCCTCCTCCCTGAAGAAATGCAGCCTTTTGCCTTTTAGATGCCGGGTCTTAGCTAACTGGCCTCCACAAGGAGCACAACGACAACCTCTTTCAGTGCAGAAAGGGCAGAACCCCGTGCTCCAGAGGAATCCTACGTCTCCTCTCATTCCCCAGCTGGCCTGCTGCGGGACTTCCTTCTTCCAGCAGATAGTGGACGGTATCCTAATGGTTGTACTTTTAATGCTTTCACTCTTTTTAATGTTTTATTGCTTTAAGGTATTCTGTTGTTATGTACTCTCTTCATGGCTTTTTAGTAGTCATAACGGTATATAAGTGTTGTTGTTGTTGTTAGTCACGAAGTCGCATCCAACCCATCGCAACCCCATGGACAACATTCCTCCAGACTTTCCTGTCCTCCACCATCCCCCAGAGTCCACCTAAGCTCACACCCACTGCTTCAGTGACTCCATCCAGCCACCTCATCCTCTGCCGTCCCCTTCTTCTTTTGCCTTCAATTGTTCCCAGCATCGGGCTCTTCTCCAGGGAGTCCTTCCTTCTCATCAGGTGGCCAAAGTATTTGAGCTTCATCTTCAGAATCTGGCCTTCTAAAGAGCAATCAGGGTTGATCTCCTCTAGGACTGACCGGTTTGATCGCCTTGCAGTCCAAGGGACTCACAGGAGTCTCCTCCAGCACCACAGTTCAAAGGCCTCAATTCTTTGGTGCTCAGCCTTCCTTATGGTCCAACTTTCACAGCCATATGTAAGTATTCATAAATAAATAAATACAATCACCTATTTATTTATCTTATTAGATATATATCTCGCCTGTCTCTTTTTTAAAGAACTCAGAACAGCTTATGTCCTCCTCCTCCTGCTGTCCCTCTTATCCCCACAGCAACAGCCCTGTGAGGGAGGCTGGGCTCAGGGTCTGGGACTGGCCCAGAGCCACCCAGTGGGCTCCATGGCCGAGATCTCCTGAGGCCTAGTCTGGCACTCTCAACCAGTACGCCACACGTAGGACACAGTCCTATGACCTCCAGACAGTGTGTGGGGCACCAACGAGCTTTCTGGAGTCCACGCACCCAGGTCCTCCGCCTCGAGCGCTCAGACAGACGTGCCCACTCCCCCCAGTTGCAAGCCATTCTCCTTCGAGAACACCCACAAGAGTCAAGCCGGGGGACACAGTGCTTCCCCGCTTGTCCTGTTGCTGTTTGCTCGGTCTGAGTGCAAGCACACTGGCAGGGCAGTACGAATGAGAAGCGGCCGGGGTTGCTGTGAGAGGCGCTGCTGCCCGTGGGCAACCCTCCATTTCCGCCAGATCTTCCGGGCTGGTAGCAGGCAAGTGGCTTCCCACCCTGGCTCCCTCAGGCTGCACCCAGCACCCCTTCCACCTCTCTGCAGCATCGTTTGCAAGCTCCTTTGAGGAACCTGGAGGGGCCCTGAGTCTCTGGAGCCAGGATGCTTCTGATTGCGAGCCCCGGGGCAAGCCGCCGTGCCTTGCAGGCTTCTGTGCTGGGTGGCTTGTTGTTTTCTTCACTACAGGAGCTATTCAGAACCACAAAGCAGCTGTTACAAAATTTATATGTTGGATGTATCCATCAGAAACCCCAATAAGGCAGACATCACAAAGGCACCATCACTGGTTTACATCAGTTTCTCTTTGGGGAAGGCATTCCAGCTGTGGGAGAGCCAAACCTGAGAAAGCCCTGATTGCCACTAATCTAAGTTCTGACTGTAGAAAGACCCAAAGGAAAGCCTTTTGATACGAGCATGTTTCTGTAAATATTCCCCACACCATGCCTCGTCCTAGATTTAAATGACTTTTCATCTGCATGACTCCTTCATGGATCACTGCCTTGTCATGGCGAAGGGGCTTGCGTAGCTCAATGAAGCTATAAGCTATGCCGCGCAGGGTCACCCAAGATGGACAGGTCATAGCAGAGAGCTCTGACAAAACGTGACCCACTGGAGAAGGAAATGGCAACCCACTCCAGTATCTTTGCCATGAAAACCCCATGGATACTATCAACAGGCAAAGAGATATGACCCCGGAATATAAGCCCCTCAGGTCAGAAGATGTCCAATGTGCTACTGGGGAAGAGCAGAGGGCTAGTACTAGTAGCGCCAGAAAGAATTAAGCGACTGGGTCAAAGCCGAAAAAACACTCAGTTGCAGATGTATCTGGTGGTGAAAGGAGAGTCCGATGCTGCAAAGATCTATACTCCATAGGAACTTGGAATGTAAGATCCATGAATCAAGGCAAGCTGGATGTGGTCAAACAAGAGATGACAAGACTGTACATTGACATGTCAGGAATCAGTGAACTAAAATGGACAGGAATGGGTGAATACTACTGCGGGCAAGAATCCCTCAGAAGAAATGGAGTAGCCTTCATAGTCAATAAAAGAGTAGGAAAAGCAGTACTGGGATATAATCTCCAAAATGACAGAACGATCTCAGTTCAAATCCAAGGCAAACCATTCAACATCACAATAGTCCAAGTCTATGCCCCAACCACTGGTGCTGAAGAGGCTGAAGTTGACCGGTTCTAGGAAGGCCTACAACACCTTCTAGAATTAACACCCAAAAACGATGTCCTTATCGTCATGGGGGATTGGAATGCTAAAGTAGGAAGCCAAAAGATAACCGAAATAATAGGCAAGTTTGGCCTTGGAGTACAAAATGAAGCAGGGCAAAGGCCGGTAGAATTTTGTCAAGAGAATATGATGGTCATAGCAAACACTCATTTCCAACATCCCAAGAGACAACTCTACACATGGACATCACCAGACGGTCAACACAGAAATCAGACTGACTATGTGCTCTGCAGCCAAAGATGGAGAAGCTCTATCCAGTCAGTAAAAACTAGACCAGGAGCTGACTGTGGCTCAGATCATGAGCTTCTGGTTGCAAAATTTAGGCTTCAATTGAAGAAAGTAGGGAAAAGCACTAGGCCACTCAGGTATGACCTAAATCATATCCCTGATGAATATACAGTAGAGGTGACAAATAGAATTAATGAATTAGATCTGATAGACAGAGTGCCTGAAGAACTATGGACGGAGGTTCGCAACATTGTACAAGAGGCAGCAACTAACCATCCCAAAGAAAAAGAAATGCAAGAAAGCAAAATGGCTGTCTGAGCAAGCTTTACAAATAGCTGAGGAAAGAAGGGAAGTGAAAGGCAAGGGAGAAAGAGAAAGATACACCCAATTGAATGCAGAATTCCAGAGAATAGCTAGAAGAGATAAGAATGCCTTCTTAAATGAACAGTGCAAAGAAATAGAAGAAACAATAGAATAGGAAGGACCAGAGATCTCTTCAAGAAAATTGGAGATATGAAGGGAACATTTCATGCAAAGATGGGCATGATAAAGGACCAAAATGGCAGGGACCTAACAGAGGCAGAAGAGATTAAGAAGAGGTGGCAAGATTACACAGAAGAACTATACAAGAAAGAGCTTAATGTCCCTGATAACCACAATGGGGTGGTCACTGACCTCAAGCCAGACATTCTGGAATGTGAAGTCAAATGGGCCTTAGGAAGTCTGAGCAACAACAAAGCTAGTGGAGGTGACATTATTCCAGCTGAGCTATTCAAAATCCTAAATGACGATGCAGTAAAAGTGCTACACTCAATATGCCAGCAAATTTGGAAACCTCAACAGTGGCCACAGGATTGGAAAAGGTCAGTTTACATTCCGATCCCAAAGAAGGCCAATGCCAAAGAATGTTCAAACTACCGCACCATTGCACTCATTTCACATGCTAGCAAAGTTATGCTCAAAATCCTACAAGCTAGGCTCCAGCAGTATGTGGACCGAGAAGTACCAGAAGTACAGGCAGGATTTCGAAGAGGGAGAGGAACTAGTGATCAAAATGCCAACATATGCTGGATCATGGAGAAAGCTAGGGAGTTCCAGAAAAACATCTACTTCTGCTTCATTGACTATGCTAAAGCCTTTGATTGTGTGGATCACAACAAATTGTGGCAAGTTCTTAAAGAGGTGGGAGTACCAGACCATCTTATTTGTCTCTTGAGAAACCTATATGTGGGTCAAGAAACAACAGTGAGAACCTGACACGGAACCACTGATTGGTTCAAAATTGAGAAAGGAGTTCAGCAAGGCTGTATACTGTCGCCCTGCCTATTTAACTTATATGCAGAGCACATCATGAGAAGGGCGGGGCTAGATGAATCACCAGTTGGAATTAAGATTGCTGGGAGAAATATCAAAAACCTCAGATATGCAGATGATACCACTCTCATGGCAGAAAGTGAAGAGGAACTAAAGAGCCTCTTGATGCGGGTGAAGGAGGAGAACGCGAAAGTTGGCTTGAAATGCAACATCAAGAGAACGAAGATCATGGCATCCAGTCCTCTCACTTCCTGGCAAATAGATGGGGAAGAAATGGAGGTAGTGACAGATTTTATTTTCCTGGGCTCCAAGATCACCGCAGACGGGGACGGCAGCCAAGAAATTAAAAGATGCTTGCTTCTGGGGAGGAAAGCAATGGCAGATCCTGACAGCATACTAAAAAGCAGAGACATCACCCTGCCAACAAAAGTGTGTATAGTTAAGGCGATGGTTTTCCCAGTTGCAATGTATGGCTGTGAAAGTTGGACCATAAGGAAGGCTGAGCGCCGAAGAATTGAGGCCTTTGAATTGTGGTGCTGAAGGAGACTCCTGCGAGTCCCTTGGACCACAAGGCGATCAAACAGGTCAGTCCTAGAAGCCAGATACTGAAGATGAAACTCAAATACTTTGGCCACCTAATGAGAAGGAAGGACTCCCTGGAGAAGAGCCTAATGCTGGGAACAATAGATGGCAAAAGAAGAAGACGACGGCCGAGAATGAGGTGGCTGGATGGAGTCACTGAAGCAGTTGGTGTGAGCTTGGGTGGACTCCGGGAGATGGTGGAGGACAGGACAGGGCCCGGAGGAATGTTGTCCATGGGGTTGTGATGGGTTGGACACGACTTCGCGACTAACAACAACAACAACAACATTTGCATGAATCTGACCAACAGTGCTGGTAGTGGCCATCAGCTCTTAGTTTCAAAAATCAGTAAAGCTAAAAAAGATCAACAGAAGCATAGTGCCAAAATATCTTAAGTAACATTGCTGAAGAATGTAGAGTCCACATAAAGAACAGATTTGCATTGCTCAACTTAATTGACCATGATCGAGAAGAACTGTGGACTGAAACCAGTGACATTATAAGAGAACACCGAAAGACAATTCCTATAGCAAAAGAAAAAAGCTTGGATGTTGAAAGAAACATTTGCTATGGACAGTGAGAAGCACAAGCAAAAGGTGACAGAAACAGGGTCAGAACTCTGAATGTGACTATTATGTAGAGACAAAAAGAACTCTTATAATGACCAGTGCAAGGAAATAGAAGAGAGCAACAAGAGGGGAAAAACAAAGGACCTCATCCAGAAGATCCAAGGAATCAAAGGGGAATTCAGACCTAGAATAGGAATGCTAAAAGACAAGGGAACATACTATCTGACCAGGACTAAATAAAGAGATGGTGGAAAGGATATACAGAAGAACTATACAGAAGAGATGGAAGGGTAGCAGACTTCTTCAAAGTGGAATCCTATGAAGGACCACCAGAAATATTAGGAAGCCAAGTAGAAACTGCTCTGAAAGCACCTGCAAAGAATAAAGCACCTGGAGTAGATAAGACACCAACGGAACTATTCCAAGCTGCAGAAAATGAATCAGTCCGAATCCTAAGAAAAATACTGTATATGAACAAATACGGAAAGCAGACAATGGCCCACAGACTGGAAATGTTCAGCATATTCCAGTCCCCAAGAAAGGAGATGCAATGAATGCAGCCAGCATAGGCCACTGCATGAATCGCCCACGCAAGCAAAGTGATGCTCCAGGCCTTATAGCTTGGGCACACATGGAAGGAAAGGCTAATTCATAAGACTGGAATTGCATTCTTGGTGACAGCATTAAATACAAAGAGAGAGGGGGAGATATCAATGAAGTTAAAGACATTCCACATGCAAACATATTATAGGAGGGTACTCATGACAGATTCCCATAGGCAAAGGTGTCAGATAACGATCTATTTTATCTCGCTATCTGTTCAATCTGCATGCAGAACACATAAGGAAAGCTGGACTGCGGTCAGAGAAGGGAGTGAAAATTGGCAGAAACACCACTGATTTAAGATATAGAGATGATACCCCACTACTGGCAGAAAGCAGCGATAACCTGAAATGACTTTCTGGTGAAAGTGCAAAAGCAGAACTGCAGCTGAATTATCAGGAAAACAACCACCTTTGTTTTATTTACTGCTTTTGTATACCATTTGCAGCTATCGAAGGTCTCAGAACGATTTACAACAAATCATGACTACAGATGAATTACAGGTGAGTTACAGAACTTTACTATTAATAATGAAGAAATTAAAAAATGTAAAAGATTTCACGTACCTCAGCTCGGTCATCAATTCAAAGGTGAGATTGCTGCTAAGGAATTTGAAGATGACTGAGATGTGGCAGGGCAGCAAGGAAGGAACTAGAAAAAAATGAACAAATTGAAGGATGTTTTACTGGAGAACAAGGTCAAGATCATCCCAACTATTGTATTCCCAGTCACAATCCATGGGCATGAAAGCTGGACAGTGAAGAAAGATGATGCTGGAGGAGAGCTTCGCAAATACTCTGGACTGATAGAAAGATGAACAAGGGGTTCGAGCTCAGATCAAGCCGGAGCTTTCCCTAGAAGCAAAAATGACACAACGGAGACTGTCATACCTCAGGCACATCATGAGAAGACAATGAAACCAGTTACCTGCCAAGGCATGTGGTGATGGCATATAACAGTTTTAAATAAATAAATAAATAAAATACCTGGGGATGTCATGGGCTCTCCTTTGCTAGAGACATTAAAAAATATGTATCTGGGCAGTCATCTGAATGGGATTGTGCAACTGAGAGACCTGCAATAGCAGGGGGTTGGACCCCATGGCCTTCTGGTCCCTTCCAACTTGACTATTCTGTGATTGTGCTGGGAAAGTTGAAGGCAGAAGACAAAAGGGAAGGCCAAACGTAACATGGATTGAATCCATAAAGGAAGCCACAGCCTTGAACTTGGAAGAACTGAATGGATCTGTCATGGACAGATCACTACCATCTGCAGATTCTGTAGCAAATGGCATTTTTCAGAGCTGTGCAAATTTGGACTCTGTCTGTCTGTCTATTTAAAGTTCTTATACGATGCTCTTGACAGTGTCTCCTGGTGGCAAATGCATTTTGGGGAGGATATATGTACGTGCACATTTGCGCTAACACACATTTGCAAACAGAAAGAAAATTCTTATGTACCCCATCTCCACAAAAATCCCATCCCATAAATGAATGGCTGAGAATCTGCAAAACATAGATGGAGTGGATTTAATAAAAGCCATACATGCCTCATTACTGTATGTGGGTAATGCACTAAAGCCCGAGTGCTGAAAGACATTTATGCCTTGGTGTGGGTTGTAGTTGTGAGTCGAGCACTCCTGAAGAGCCCTGCTGGCTTAGTAGAGGCAGTATCCTGGCAACCATAGAAGCTAACCAGGAGCGCCCCCCCCCCCCCAACCCCATGGGGCTCAGAGCTTGTAGCCATTGGCAGGGTCCATCCATGCATCTGATCCCCTTTTAAAACTGGCACCGCTGTGCTAATTGCCATCACAACCACTTGCAACTGAATTCTGGATGTCAATTGTCATGAAGTAGCACTTCCTTTTGCCTATGAGGAAACTGCTACAAATCTGTCCCTAAGTAACCCCAAGTTCTCATCTTACACATGGGCAGAAAAATGCTTGCATTGCATGTATGACATTTTATAAATCACGGCTCTTCTTCCTCCACACTCCTGCTTTTTAATCACATTCAGTAGCCTTTTTTCTGTCCGCTTGATGCGTGGCGATTAGAACCGCAGAGCTCCATGCCACTGACACGTTTTCCCTCCTTCCTCAGACTCAGGCATAGAATCGCTTTGCTCCCACAGCTCATTTTAATTGCTCCACACTAGGGAAGACTAGGTGCCCATGTTTTTTCCTGGTTAAGCAGTCCCAGTTCTGATTGCCTCAGTGAATACGTAAAGTTTTTGCTACATTATGCCTTGTTTTACGTTTAGCTGAACTTAGTGTTTCCTCTTCTTACTGGCCTCTGCTCTTACCCAGCTTATGACTTTGTGCTTAGATATTTCGATTTCTGCAAGTTCTTAAATATCTACAATGAAGCATGAGGACAATTCCACTTCTTTATATTCAATAGTATGCAGCCTGTTTTCACAGTGTGTTACGGAGTAAACCATGTCCCGACTTTAAATCGCAGAAAGATGCTCTTCTTACAAGCAAAATATAAATAAATTGCAGGTTATTTTTATTATACACAAATGAAGAAAAAACATTTGACACACAAATGCCTTTATTTTTTTGGACACATGAACACAAAATCCCTGCAGGCTAAAAAAAAAGGGGGGGGGGGGGAGAAGAAAAAAAAAACATTGCAGTTATACACAGCCAGCATATCGCAGTGGGGGGCTACTATCCCACCATTCCCAAAACTGGGGTTCTGTTTTGCCTTTTTTTTTTTTTAAAGAAAAGTACCTCGTATTGCTATAGATATACATCCAGTCCAATTTTAATAAAATACAATTTAAACATTACAAGTCTAACAATATAGAAACAAAAGTAAAATACATCAGAATTCAAAAATGAACAAATGCAAACAAGTTTTACATACAAGTTTCAGGCTCTAGACATAGAAATATCACAAAAGTGTCAATAGCAAGGTATAAAGAAACTCTTTAGTGATATTCACATATGATCTTTTTCTCAAATCGCACAAGGGAAAAAACCTTGCAGTTGAAACAGTATTGATACAATGCCCTCTGAGCTCTACTTTCCGAAAATGAAAGTAGAACAGCTGCCTTGCTATTGAGCAAGAGGGGGGGAAAGAACTACAGCACATCCACAAAGGAGGGGGGTTTGGGGGGGTTGGAAGATTTGTCAAGAATCTATCGGATGATTGGCTTTGCCCCAACTGTGTGGACCAAGGCTTTTGATATAAAGGGAAGAATGGGGGAGAAGAGACATGTCATACGCAAACATGGAACACCTTTTGCATCCTGTTACGATGCCTCTTTGGATGTCATCTTGAAAGAACCAGGAAAGCCAAAGCCCTCGCCTGAAGAACAAGGAACACTCCCACCCCGCTCCCAATCACACACATCCGATACAGAGCAAAAGCTTTTTAGAAATTCTTAAGTGCTCACAAAATGCAGAACAGGACCGAGGAGAAGAACAAGGCCTTCGCTACCCTATGAACAACTGCTCCCCTTTCAAAACTCTCCCCCCGCTCCCCAGCAGATCCAAATTTGCTACATTTGAAAGTCTTTCACAACATATAGTTAAACAATAGCCAGCAGGCTTTATTGAAACAAAAGGAAAAACATTAAAAAATCCCAAACACCTTAAGAACTATAGATACAGAATGCACGTCTTCCCTTTGATTGACACATGCATAAACGATTCCGTTCATCCCCTGACAAGTGGGATTTATTCCGATGAGCAGAGTCAAGAGATATTACTGCAACTGGGTCTTGCTGTCAAGACCTTTGATGCTGCCACCACCCACACAACCCCTTCAATAAATCCTCAGCACTGAAACACCCACCCACCCACCCCAAAAAAAAAAAACACCCGTGAAACAAAAAAAAAAAAAAAACAAATTTTTTGCAAAAAAAAATTTCCAAAAGGGGACCAAAAAAAAAAAAAAAAAATCCAAGAAAGTGCAAAAGTTGGCAAAAAGTTTCTTTCCATAGACATTTTTGGATGATAAAATTCACTGCAACAATAATGCATTAAAAAGAATCCTGCTTATATATATAGATATATATATATATATTTAAATACAGAAGACTTTAGAAGATAGCTGCAGTCTGTAATACACAAGAAAAATATAACGATCAGAACAGTTTTTTCCCTATGATAAAAGGCCTTTTTCATCCAGCCCAGGCCTTGGTTTGCAATGAAGTAGCCAGAAAAGCCCTTCTAGGGCTTGCTAAGATTCCTGTCTGCACCAGTTTCGGCCAATCTATGGTTATGTTAAGCATGCACTTTTAAAAGCGTGTTTACAACTGGTCACTCTCTCGCCTTGTGAAATGCAGCTATGCTGGAGCAGAAATGAGAAGCCAGTTTTGCTTCGTGTCGAATTTTGGTGGCGCTTTGTGCTCCTTGTGAAGGGAAAATGGCATGGGAGGGGCTAAACCACTCTGCTCGTGAACAGGTAGTCCTGATCCACATGTGAGAACATAAGCTGCTGTTGCTGAGGAAGAATGGCCAATGGTAAACATAAGCTCTAAAACTCGTGCTTGTGTCATCTGACCAATGTTCACAACGGTTGGTCTTAACTACAGACAAGCAAATAAGGGTGTCTCTCTGGCTCCATATGCACTAGGAGTGCTTGGTGCTAGGACAGCTACATGCTTACTTGATGATAAAGCATGCATTTTGCTTCTTTATGTACCTTCCTCGCTCTCAAGCCATGTCCTTACCTAGTGCAATAAAAAATGCTACACACTAAACAGGTGCTTAAACTCTCTTCAAGGTGCCTCGGTTCTCCATATGTTTGGGCCAGCCGAGTTCGATTCTTGCATTTTCTCCCTGAACAAGTATTAAAAGAAAAGAAAAGCAGCAGACTAACTGAAGCAGCGGTCACTCTCCCTCCCCACATATCCTGATTATTTATTACCCAAGTGAGGTATTCCTAAAGGAAAAAAGAAAGACTTGAACAAGTTTTTAAAAATCTAAGCCTTTTCACACTGTGTCACAGCAGAGTTTGCTTCACTCCTATTTCTGAGCAGGGAAGGGAAAACTTTGTAAGCCCACCCTTTTCAATATATAGCTCCGGAAGGAGCTTATGAAACTGCTCCTTGAAGATTAACACTGTACCAGTATATGCCAGTACAGTGGTAACCCAGTACCTTATTGGGAAATACAAACTTTCCAAGACTACAAGCTTTATTTCAAAAGACTGAAGAAAAATAGAAACCGCATAGCATATTGCTGACCTTGAGGTTTGGATCTAAAAGATCTCAAGGTCACACAATTCTGCAACCTCACCTGCTCATTTTGGAGACTAGAGTGCAATTATTGGCAAAATCCCAATCTTTCACAGTGGCATCATCTCAGTTAAAAACTAGGAATTTAAAGCATCTTGTGCTAACACTCACAAGCTAGTCTCAATGCAACACTACTGCAGGTCCCCCCCCCCAGCTTTTTGCATTACACATTTTAGTGGACAAGAGCCAAGCAAATAGGAGTCCTAATTTATAGAAATGGGTCAAAAGCGACATTAAAATGTACACATCACACATGCTACTGAGTGTTGCTGTACATGCGGCAATCTAAATTCTCAGAAAAACCATGTTTTTAAATGCTGGTAAAAGTCTTCAATTGCTACTGTCACACTATACACAACTGTACATATTGGCAAAGCCTTTCCTATATAGAACACCCACTTTCCAAGCTTATAAAAAGGGGTAGACAGACCAATGGTGAATATAAAACAGTTAAAAATAACCATTTGTAAAAAGCATGAAGGGAGCCTTTTCTGATCCTTTTTAAGAACTAATTTTCTCTTCAGCAAAGATAAGTCAATTTACACAGAATGCTGGCTGTAACTCATGTAAAGTATTCAACTAGAAAAGTCACTGCCAGTGTATTTAAAAAAAAATTATTGCCAAAGTTAAAACCTTCTATGAAAAAGAGTATTAAAAATGACTTCAATTCATCAAACACAGCAGCATAAAATGGGCACTTTTGTAATGTCTGAAAAATACCTAAAACTAATATTTTAGAACTTTGCCACATACTTTAGAGGGGGAAGCAGTTCAGCATTCTGAACTATGCAGTGGCAGTTGTGTGTAACCATTATGATTTCATTATAGTAAACCTGCCAATGGGCATTGCTATCTGCTTATGTTACACATTCACAGAACAAGAACCACCAAGTTGAATTCGCAGTTATAGTGCAAATGCTTTGCAGCCCATGACTGCAGAGAGATTTACAAAAAGAGAACTAGGAAAACCTGACAAAGCAATAATAATAATATTAATAATAATAATAATAATAATAATAATCCAGCGATACCTCTGAAAGTTAATGCTTGTTGAAAGGCGTTTACAGGTAAAAGTTCTGTTTATAAAGTCTATATGGCCCCACACAGAAGAACGTGGAATATGATGTTTTGCCATATCTGGATACTCACTAAGCAGTATGAAGAAGCCCAGGAGGAATTCAGCTTCTTGATAAGCTTAATGGGGATGCGGAGGTAACTTAAAACTGGTTAGCAAAATATTTCAATAAAAACCTTTCGTGCCAAGTCCTTTAAAAATTTATTCTAGGAGGATCAGCCTTTTGCGTTTTGAGGTAAAAATTCAGTCCAATGCAAAGACTGTCTATGAAATTTCTATTGACGGAAAATCACAAAATAAAAATGGCTCAATTATGTCTGTATCAGATGTTGCTGCAAACGTTGATTCAGTGCAACTGCCCCAAGCTGCTGGTGGTGAGCAGCCTGAAATAAAACTGAGCCCTAGCAACCAGTGGTTGGTGGCATGCCCAAGTGGGCTGGTGCTTCTGCCTCATCATCTCGCATTCTCATCAGGCGAAATACATGGTGTGCTGCGTGTCATGGTGAATCTGCACTGCCTTGGCTAGTGCTTGAGGGTCTCGGCCGTTGCTCTGTCCAGAAACATGGCTGCCTTCAGCACTGGCAAGAAACAGAAAAGGAAGTTAGAAGGTGGTTAGCAAACACAGGTGAACTACTCAGTTGTTTTAAACCACTTAGAAAGCTGTGGCGACCGGGCAGTACAGAAAAATAAAATGAAACTCTTTTTTGGGCCTGTGACAACTGCCTTGCATTACTTACCAATGACTGGGTTCACACAACAGGACAGCTGATTGTGGGTGACGAGCCAAAACGGTTTGTCAAATTATGTGAACCCAGACCACTTCCTGCAGGGTGGGTGGTGTGACTCTGTTGTGAACAGAGGTTACTGAGCTACTGGGTGGGAGGATCAAAAGCCAGTTGCTAATCTTGCAGAAAGACAAGTGCCCCACCGATGTGCAAGCGGCGTGGTGAAGCAACCATCCCTGGGTTGGCGTCCCCCTTGCTGACCGCGGCTCTTTTTGTGTTCACTGCAGTTTTTTCCCTCCCTTTTTTCAGAGATCACTTTTTGCCACCCTGGAGTTGACAGCCTCTGCCAATCCCCCACAAAGTGCTCAAGCGGCTGTCACTGGTTTGCCACTTTTTGTGTTTGTGTGCCTGAAATGTGCATAAATAATTTTGTAAAATTCTATTATTTTAGTCAGACCTGGGCATGTCTGTTGCTATATACTTGGGCAGGTCGAAAATGGGAAGCCTTGTCTCGGCAATATCATGAGTGGTATATGCTGACAAAGTTCAGCACAGACCAAACATGAACATTGTCTCACATAGACTGTGAATGGGTCAATTTGCCACTTCAGACAGTTTCTGAGCAGTACAGATATAAAATAAAGTAAATTTGAAGCAGCTATCACTGGCTGTCAACTCAGAGAACACAAGAAGTGGTATCTGATTAAAGAGGGGAAGAGGGAAAACTACAGCAAATACCAAAGTGCTCCTGGTCCACAGAGGGAGAGGAGACAAGACAGGTCCTTCTGCAGAGTCCTTTGAGATATTTGTGGGAGAACTGAAGAAGGGGGCCCACAGCAAGTCCATTTGTTTGTTGGGTACATCCTTGCAAAAACAACCCACTGTGTATAACTTATTTGTAGGGTATATTGTTGCATCATGTAAATCCACCCAAAGTTTGATGAAGATAGGTGAGCTTGTTCCTAGCGATACTTCCAAGGTATTTAAGCATAATGGAAGCTGAAAACATCCTCTGATTGTGATGTCCACAATTATATCAGTATATGTTTTAGTCACCAGACAGTGAACTAGCTTAATAGGGCTCTTGGCTCTATCAGGCTCTATTCTTAATTGGGCTCTATTCTAAAGAATACACACTGGATCAACTTGGCAGAAGCACCTTCTCCCTATCATCTTCTTCTAGTGCACTTCCAAGCTCTGATGGAATCCATAACTACAATGCAAATTGCTTCTTATTGGAGCAGCTATACAAATTCTGCTGGTTCAGCAAGGTCAAGAGCATCGTCCAACTCCAAACACACATAATACCAAATGTCAAGTCAGATCACTATATGTGCAGGAGATCATACTGTATAATTAGCTATTTCTTTGCAGCTGGAATCCATGATAAAAGACCAAAGCAAAGCAAGGGATTTGGTATGACTTGCCATTCATACAAAATACAATGTAATAACTGGGCAATTTGTTGAACAAAAGCCCGCTCACTGCTCCAAGGACAGCTCACCTGTCGTGATCTTTGTCCACAAGATGGTATCTTGCCCTAAATGCTACCAGCCTGGCATAGTATGCTGGAGCAGGAATTGAGACAGACCGAGTACACCGAACATAAGTGTGGCACAACTGGTATGTCAGCAGCTGCAATTCATCTGCAGTGAAACAGTTGTCATCCCACAAGACTTGATAGTGAGAAGGGCGGCTGGTTCCCTGGGAGAGAAGAAGGCCAGTAAATTCACTACTCAGAGTGAGAGAGAGATGTAGTACATCAAAGTGGAGACTGGGTGCCTGCCACCAAGTTCCTTTTCTCCTCCTCTCAAAAGTGCGTAATCCAAGTTCAATCCAACCTATTCATTCTTCTTTCTAGATGTTTCCTCCTTTTTCCTCCTAAGATTTTTAAGCAAGGAAGAAAGATGATGAAGGCTGTACGCTGAGGACAAAAGAAGATGGGACTGTACTACTGTCTTAAGTAGCACAACTCCATCTGCTCTTGCAGTTTCCCTCAGCACACATTCCAATGGCTTAACGGATGTTAATACAGCTGCGGCATGACAGCTCTGTATTATGTAGAACAGGAAACTGATCAAGTATCATTCAAAATCATAACTGCTGTCATAGGTAAGACTGCAGAGAAAGCCACTTATTACCTGAATTCCTGCATGGCTACAGAGGTAAAAGTCGAATTCAGAGGGATGTGTGATAGTGCTGTCCACAGTCGTGCCTGCTGGAACATTGCCACTTTTCCCCACCTATCAAGACACATCAAATCCGTGAACACCTTCTCACCAGCATCACCTGCGACACACCACGTGTCAGACAAACAATTCTTATCTTCTTGGTCCCTGTCCAGGGACTCACATTTTGAAATTTGCCTTCTGCGACTTGCCAGACAGAACAGGCTCTCCATCTTAGACTCAGGAATCAGCTAGAAAGCTGCACATCAAGTAGTACTGGCTACGGCTGTGCAA
The DNA here is from genome assembly GCF_004798865.1 of Varanus komodoensis. Taxonomy (NCBI): domain Eukaryota; kingdom Metazoa; phylum Chordata; class Lepidosauria; order Squamata; family Varanidae; genus Varanus; species Varanus komodoensis. The sequence goes on from NW_025335440.1 coordinate 4,486,366, forward strand.
TATGGATAGAAGCTGAAGTCTGTGATTGCAGCTGCTCTTGTTGTGAATATAACATGGGCAGTGGAAGCAACCATGTGTGATGTCTATAAGCTCCTTGGCAAAAGGTACAATATGATGTTTTATTTATTTCTGTTCTATCAGTTATTTGTCTGGGTTGGCACACATCCATTTTTAGCTTTGTTTTTCAGAGCAGCTCTTCTAAGCTGCAGGTTTTGAGATTCCTGGTTATATTAAAGCCATAAAGAGTTGTACCATGTTTTCCTATATCTTAAAAGTTGCTACAGCACTAGAAGTGAGACCTTGGGTTCCAGTTCTGACTGTGGCCTTCTATGTGTCTGACCATTTCATCATCACATTATACCTTAAAAAATGAACTTCCCTACATCTCACTGTAGTAAAGAGGCACTAATGTGTAACCTTAAGGAATGTGCTTACTTTCTCTTTTTTCTAGGAAGAGTTATTTGATACCCTCCTGTGAGTGGCAGAATGTACCCCCAAGCCCAGATTAATTACCCTCTCAGTTTTGTCAGCACAGAAGAGTCTTGTATGATGTCTTTTCTGCACAACAATGTAGGTAATTCCTGGTCTGTAGTCTTCTTCCAAGCTGATGCAGGCCTTCCGAATTGCAATTAGTTCTGGCCAAGCTACCTAAAATGTTAAGCACCTGGCATCAAGTTCTGACCTGGACTGTACGATGCAATGGCTTTGATCCAGATATAGTTGCACTTAGAGGAGACCCACTCGAACCATTCAGGCTACTAAGTTGTCAATGGGTCTATTCCAAGTGTGACTAAAACTGGGTCCAGCCCAATGTTTTGTTGGATTCTCCAAACAGTACAATCTGGGAAAACATTCAAAGCAAATTTTTGTTTAGAGGCGACAGGTAAGGGTATTTAACTGTGCTTACATGGAAGGACAGATTCTTCTAATCATTTAAGTTTTAGATTTTGATACCAATACAGGCTGAAGATGAAGACATGCTCTTTTTTGGCAGAACATAAGTGGGGAAGAAGGTCACCATAACAGGGACAACGCTAAGCTATTTCAGTAAGTACTGACTATACTTAAGGAAGAAAGCAGCATATTTTTCTAAAGATTAACATGCCTACTCCAACAAGAATAAACGGAGAAGGAGCTACCTAGATGATTTTACAAGGATTTAGACCTGTGATCCCTGGGGTAGGGAAATGGTTGTTAGTTTCCTGCACTGTGTATCTTGAAGCGTAAGTTGAGAAAAATGCAAAGTAATCACGAGGGTGGAACCATTTTAAACAATGTTTCCAACTATGGCTGGATTTTCCTATAAAAAGCAGCACTCCAGCAAGGAGCGTGCCACTTAATAAATCATGTCTGAGAAGGTCTTGGGATCTCCAAAACAACTCTGGTGGTACACTCTGGATGCCCAAATTCTGAATTAAGAGCATTTTTTTGGACAGACCTCCTTTCAGGCTCTCTTGTGTCATTAACCCTTCTTGTCAGAAAATGAGTGACATTTCCTAGCATTCCCCGAGTTTGGGACGTGAAACCCCCATTCAGCTTAAAGATGGTTAGACCAGTACCTGTTTCATCTGCCCTTCTGACACACCTCCCCTATAGTAGATGATTCGCGTGGGTTTGAAGCGGGTAGACTTATAAAACTGGATCAGCAGCTCTCGCACCATGTTGGTCAGATCCTGGATCACTTCCTGACTGTACAGCAGCTCCTGGGAGGTTTCCTGGCGGGACGTCTGCACGCGCACTGTCGCACAGTAGCGGCTCGGGTGACCATCCATGCTGCCTACTACAGCAGCGATGGAAGGCTTTTTCCCATCCCCAGCAGGTGGGTGAGTGACATCTGCTCCAAGAAAGATCACTGGCTGCTGGAATACGGAGGGCCTGTTCAAGCCAACAGAAAAAGCGTTTCACTCAGGAACCAAGAAAGGGTAACCACCTTCACACCCCCTCATTACATTTCTGAATGTATTAATGCAAAATTGCTCCGTATGGAGCAGGAGTGATGTCCCTGCAAAGCCACATGCAAGAGGTGGGCGGGGCCTCGCCTGCACCCACCCCCTTTCTTATGCACAGCTTTTGCTCCTATTCTCTCTCCTTCTCACCTCTTGGTAAAGCAAAGGCTTTGGCTGCTTCAGGATCATTGACGAGCAAAAGATTTAACTTTCTCGCACAGGGAGCAATTCTGACACCGAGTGACTGCAAGTGCTTCATGTGGGTAAGCGTAAAGCCAGCGCTGCCCAGGCAGGAGGCTGCCAATCTGCAACTTACTTGGCAGCCTTACCTTGTCACAAGTTGCATTACGTACCCCCAACTCCTGCATAAGCAGCTAATCTAAAGGCCACTACCATGACTCTTCCTTCTCAAAATGACCTTAATGCCCAGAAGCATGACCCTCTGTCCCCCACCCTTCCTGGAACCTACAAGGGCCACTTCAACTCTTGAGCTAAAGGGGCACTCCCTTAAGTCGTAGATCTGGCCCTCTGAGACTCAAAATGCTGCATGCTGAAGCACCCACTGCTCCTCTGAATAAAACAAATGAGCCCCAAACAATTGCTTCAGACAGTCAAAGTTTTCTCTGAATGAAATTAATTATTCAATATCACATTGCTGCTCCCTATTTCACCTACCCATGAACTTGGTTTCCAATTAATCCCTGACTTGTTGGGGAGAGAGTATTTTTACCCCACGCTAAACTAAAACAAACTCAGGAAAGCACACAGTCCAAGAAAATGAAACCGACGAATCATAAAATTATGACTGAAACAATAACAAGACATTTTGAAATCATAAATACCCAGTATGCTAAGTTTCATTTCTGTCAAGTGGATTTAAAAAGTACTACGATAAACCTGTTTGCATACTGCTTCCCACCTCCCCGCATCTTAAAAAAAAATGGGTTGTTGTAAGGAAAATTGAGTAGTATGGGCAAATTGTACTGTACTGATCTAGTTCATCATATAGTGATGTGGTGCACATATTTGGATGCCAGCCCTGATAGGATCGAGTGGACTTTTTAGGATTCTCAAGGATTTGCATTTTCCTAAGCAAGAAATCTGGAACACCAATTTCTAGTGCTCTGTAATAGAACTATTCCCATTCTAAGCAACCCGGCATCACTTTGTTCCTCAACCAAGATCAACCAGTGTGCCTGCTACAGTAGATTCCAGCTGGAGTTCAATTTTAAGCTAACCTCTGATGTGGTACAAGCACATTGTTTATCCCGCCAAGTTTCGCATTGATCTTCAGACAGAGGTTGGACAGAGTCTGTGGAGAGGTTTTTACCACATTTTTCACCTGAACACACTGGGTAGCCATGCCAAGAAGAGTGTCCCCAACACGTTTAACCTCAGCTGAAAAGAAAGACAAAGATTTGCTTAATTAAACATTTCATTCCCCACAAGACCATCCCCCGTAGCAAACGTGCCTGGGTGATTTTCTTCATAAGTGCTGAGTTTTTAATCTACTGGACTGCCAAGGAAACGGTGATGCCAAGTATAGACAAGCAATACTGACAAGCTCAGCCAGCTTGTGCTCAGTGGACTTTCAACACCTTGCCAAGTTGAGAGCTGAAAGCAGGCCGAGTTGGGGTGTGGGTGAGGTGCATGGTTTCCACTTTTAAAGCAGGACATAAGTGACATTTTTGTTTGTTTAAAGCAATGGAAATTTGGACAAATTGCAGCTAGAATTAGCACAAATTGTGACCAGAATTTGTGCAAATTTCCACGGCTTAAAAAAAAAAAACTCAGCCTGCATACCGGCTCAGCTCATTCCAGAGCAAGGCTGCACCAGTGCTGGGTTGATAGAATCCACTGGACTAAGCCAAGCCAAGCCAAACCAGCAGATTCCCCCACCTCACCTTCACAGCTGGATTCTTTGCATATCCCTAATGTCAAGTACCAAAGCTAAATCCATGCTCTTTACCATAGACTGGTGTCTTTCCAGGAAGAATCACTACAATGAGCTGCAGTCCAACGTAGGTCAGTTTCAAGTGCTTGAACATGGGCTCCACACTGTCTGCACCCTGGGCATATTTACAGAAGCACGGCTGGCCTTGGATTGGCATCCCTGCGTCCTTGGAGATTTTGCGCAGCTGATCAGTAAAACTCCTGCAAACCCAAATGAAGGCTTTTAGGTCACTGGTATAGTAATCAAACTGAAATCCCAGTTAAAATCCCAGGTTCTCTCTCAGATATTTTGAGTGTTGTGAGATTCACTGTTACAAGATAGAATGGTCGCTAGCAGACATGGCTTTGAAAGAAGAATTACGAGATCAATTTCTGGTAGTTGGATCTCTCAACAACCATTACTTGTAGTAGTTAAAGAAACCTCCTTGTGTACTGGCAGTATAACTCTGGAGCACCACATGCTGGTAGCAAATAAGGCAGACACTCCATCTGTGCCTAGTTCAAATTCTGGAGGAAATGGGCAGGTCACTTTTTAAAACAAAATATTGGACTAAATACATCTTGGTATGATCCAGCAAGGCAATTCTTACTTTTGTAATCTGAATTGTTAGATGACAGTAAGTCAACTGTATGGGCAATTTTTAACTAGGAGTTGGGAAATGCTTTTCATTACACTTGTAGAAGCTGACAAAAATGCTTGCTCTGTTGTGTGCATTCTTATGTGTCTTCTGTTTGGTCAATTCACTGATTCCTGTGTACAGTATGACTACAGCTAAGGGTCACCAGACATCAGTTGAAAAAAAAGGATATCACCCTCCTTAAAGTAGGATGCTACTTACTTCAACAAGTCTTCCCGGCATTGCTTCTGAGGAGCAAAGCAGGCAACAGCCCAAACTTTAATTTCAATGCCAGCATAGAATTGCTTTCCTCTCATATCCCAGACACCCTGATTTGGAGTGGCAACAGTCTTGTTCTAAGAAAGATCAAATGCAGAACACTGTTCTTCCACAACAGATTTTACAAGAAGTTGCAAGTTAATGTACAAGTGAAAGGTTTGTGCAGCCTTTTGGTGACTAGTGAAATTTTACCTGCATAATTCTATCAGTATCAGAATGTTAAAATAGTTGCCAGTCTTAAGTCAAAATGGGATTGGGCCTGCTAGGAACCCAACTAGTAATGGAAAGATTCCTGATTTAGGCAATCTGTTATTTTGTGAAAACTACAGAGAACTTACCCTGCCTCCATACTGCAACATTGGTGCAGGTAAGACCCTGCCCGTCAGCTCTGTCATTTCATTATGGACGACAATACCAAACTCCTTCAGATATGGATCAGGGCCACCTACCATGCTGTTACTCTTCACCTAGAGATAGTGAAAGCACCACTTGAACACACAAACTCACATGAAAATTTTATTTGTACAAGTGTGGCTCAACTCACAGCTAAATGATTGCATTGTTTTCTTGGTCACTGCCATTCTTGCTTTCATTTGTAGATGTCTGAACATTTTACACACTGTGGTGAAAATGTAGCTGCATGTGATATTTTTCATCCCACCTTTTGGGGCATAAACTCACCAACTGGATAAGCCCAGTGACTGGGGCCCAAGAGTGTGGTTTAGAACACTGGCAAGAAAAAGCCTGCTGTAATAAGCACGTTATAACCTCCATGTTTGTTACAGCCTTCTGATGCTTCTCACACCTGTAAGATTAAGTCAGTGTTACTCACTAGCCTACTAATTTCTTCTTGCCTATCAGGTGCAGACCGTGCTGTTGCTTTGATCATGGTTGATGTCTGATTGTCTGTAAGCTTCTTGATACAACGCTGGCCAGCTACTATGTTACATACCTAGGATCAGAAAAAAGCATGTAAAGAAGCGTAGTGCAACACAACAAAACTGAGAAGATGAACTGCTGAGGCCTTTTACCTCAAGGGGTAAATATGTATGTTTCTGCTCCTGCCCTACTTGTAGGCATGGAAGATGAGGGTATTTCAGCTGCAGACTGTACTTCTGTTTAAAATACTGAGCTACTGTACACTCCATAGCCTGCCCATTTTCCAGCTGCAGAGGAAACCTGTAAGGGAAAATATATGCGTGATTCATTCTCAAAAGCAAAGCATTTTCATATGAGAATAACTAGTAAGAGCTCTATTGCATTGTGCTCTTGCTGAAGCTATATAAGAAAGATAATTTGTGACCTACAGATTAATATTCCAGATATTTGATAAATGGGGAAGGTATAGTGCCGTATGCTAGATGCATAGTGTTGATTTCAGTATGTCTTTTGGATGGTGCAAAGGAGCTAAAATCCACAAGCTGGCCATGGATTTGTTGCCTACCATGAAGGACCACCTACCCCCAGACAAGCCTGCCCAGCAGCTGAGATCAACAGGCCTTTATCCAGGCCTGCTGTTAGCTAGATGCTTCCCAAAAAAGAAGGCCTTGTCTAGTATACTGTATTTACGGATTACAGACCCTCTGCCCAATATCTGCTTGGAATATTGGCTATTACCACGGAAGTCTGTCCTGTTCATTCAGTTTTTTGGAAGGCAGTTTGATTTGCTGTGCATGGTATCTATGCCCTGGCTATTTTGAGCACTGGTTTTTAGCTGTCACTCATTTTGGGTGCTCAAGTTGGGGAGGGCGGCTGTTCAACTGCATGTACCACTGCACAGTTTTTTGCAGGGTTCTCGGAAATGTTGTTCGCACATATATAATGGAAATATAATTATTTATGCTAGATTTTCATGTAGTCCAGTTTATAAAATGTCTTTCCAAGACAGGGAGATAATAAATACTAAGTCACTTGAAGGTATAAATGCCAAGTCACTTGTGGATGGGTATTCATTAGAATGAACAAGTTTTCAGTAGACAAAGACATGAAAGTCTCATTCTTAAAAGAAAAGAATGGGCATACATACGTCTGATGGCTGGCTGGCCGCCTAGTAACATTGCAAACTCTGTATTTTCTCTTCATCTGACCACAGTGAGTAACCTCTACTTTCAGACCTGCAAATCCAAGGAAAAGGGGGTAAAACTAAGCACACAAATGAACACAACTTCAGGGTTTTACAGGGGACTTCTGGCTAAAATTTCTGCTCTTTATGTGAGTACAGTTACTACAGACATTGCAGAGTTGATGTGAAGTCTGCTTATTTAGCCTGTTAATATCTAGAACTCAAGAAGGACAGGATTCTCAAACAAGGATCAGAATATGCTGAGATATCTCATCTATTAAAAGCTTAATCCTGGTTATCAAAAGCCAGCCTAATTATAAGATCTGAATATTTCCAAAAATCACTTAAACTAAGTCTCATGGGAAAGAGACCTACAACTTAAGTGAGAAGAATGAATAAGAAAAATACCTTAGAAAATTGTTATAATGGTCCAGTCTATAGTGTATTTTTCCAAATACAGAAACACATCAGAAGAAATCAAGCTCTTTACTTACAATAATTAAGCATAAGTAAAAAACATTTGATTTGAAGATTTACCTCTGATTTCTTTGGTAAATTTTACACGCTGGGAATCTGTAAGTGGTTTTGTTTGTTCATTGATGTTCTGAATATCCAGGACCTCACACATGAATTCAATAATAGGCTGGGCACGGTAGAAAGCAGTTGCTGATACTGAAGCAGGGAGAAAAATAGATACTAAGGAAAAGTTGGTAAGAGATTGGAGATAATTTAAGTAAATGTGTTCTTCCATACCATCTATGTTGAGCATCATGTTCCACATTGCAGGCCTGACAGACTGGTGGAAGCCAAACCAGACCTCCCGACCTCCTCCCAGGGGGTGATAGTATCCTTCAGGGGGAGAGAAGAAGGAACGGCCCACTGGGGTGTACCTGGTGAGATCAGGAGAGCATCCATTTTGATTTCCTTAGAAAATTTGAGGATTTTTGTACAACATATTACATATAAAGTGTTCACTGTCCAGACAGCTTTCAAGCTACTGGACCATACAGAAATAACTTTAAGATAATACTGGGGAAGACCCAAAAACCCTGGAATTATCTTCTAGAGGATGGGCCCCCTGTAGTACAGGCTTCCCCTGCTAGGTGAGTCTTCTAGGAAAGTTTTGAGAAGGTTGCACCACAAGTTGTGGAAGAAATGTTCCAAGTTTTAGCAAAGAGGTGACTGGTTCTTCCACCATGACAACACACCTGCCCACACTATGCTGAGGCATTAAGTGGGTTTTTTGTCCAAAAACGGCATGACCCTTGTGCCCCACCCTCCCTATTCACCCAATCTCGTCCCATGCAACTTCTTTTGTTTCCCTGGATGAAAAAAGTCCTCAAAGGGAAACGTTTTGCCGACATGGAAGAGATGAAAAAAAAAAAAAAACAGCAGAAGCACTAAAAGGCATCAAAATCAATGAGTTCAAAACCAGTTTTGAGCAGTGAAAAAAGTCATTTCAATAGGTGTATTGCATCAACGGAGGGTACTTGGAAGGTGACCGAAGTTTGAATATGTAAAAATAAATGCACAATTTTTTATAAATAAATTCTATGGTTTTCTGGGTCCCATTTTTGGGTCCCATTTGGGTTTTTTAAGAGAGCATTAAGCAAGTGGGACTTACAATAAGATGATGCAGTGTGAATTCCACCTGTTCAGTGTCCCCACCAGCCAGCCATGCCCTCTTTTGGAAGACTCCGTTCCTCCTCCTCGTTTCCCACTCTCAGCCCTCAACAGTCAATCAGCATTCTGTGTTTACTCAGCATTTTCATTCCTTACAGGGCTATTTTGCAGATTTCTCCTAAATAGCTTTTGGTATTGCTACAGACCTGTGCTTCTCTTCTCCCTCCTCCGAGTGGACAGTGCCATTTTTGTTACATAAAAATAGGCACTTAGAGAACTGGATTGTGATATGTTTCTTTAAGAAGCATTCTACCAATATTATAGTTTATGAACAAGAAAGGTAAGACCCGGCTGTATAGAGTGAACTGCACTCTTCCTTCCTAAGTCTATTCTGAAAGAAAAATAGATAGAAGTTTTGCCTGTTCACTAACAGATTCTGTACACAGAAAAATGGCTTACCTGTTCACTTAGTATTTCAGGAAGACCAGCGGAAAATTCGGATGAGCACCCACACAAGGCAGTCTACCTAGCTTCAGGTAAGCAGTCTGAGAACAGATTGTGGGATCTCACCTCATTGAAGGAAGGTGCCGGGTGATGACATCCAGTGCTTGTACAGAATCTTCTGGGACTTCATTCAGATGACCAGCCAGGGCTTCCAGGAGCAGCTGAAGGCTGACCACAGACACCCACTGAACAGACACTTTAAAAGTTTGGTCTTTCCCTTCACCTGGGAGTGTGACCTCCATATCCACCTGAAAAGTCAATGATAAAAGTCAGTGATTTTATTTATTTGTTTGTTTGTTTGTTTATTTATTTATTTAGAAGGCTTCTATGCTGCCCCATTTGCCGAAGCCTCGGAAGCCCCATTCCATTGATACAGCTGATACTGAGGCAGTATGGTTCAGATGGATACTTTTAGACTCAGGAAGCATGGTTTTAAGTTCCCTAACCTTTTTAGATGGTCATGTGCATTACTTTGGCTGTTAAGCAGACAACTAACATTTATTTTCTCCATCCGCTTACCACCTCACACTTTACATCCTCTTCTACTGTCTTAATGCTAGGGCAACAACAACAAAAACAAACCTGTTTGTGAACCTTGATATTAAAAAATGCTCTATATGCACTTTTCCCTTTTAAATCAAAAGTACCATCTTGACAACTGGCATAAAATGGTCTTTGATTCTGCTGTCCTGCTGTAAAAACATTTCCTGGTGATATGGCCTACTTCATTGTGGAAAAGGTATATATATAAACAATCATTTCTAACAATGTACATGGCAGGTTAGCACCCACCCACATGATTTTTTTAAAAAGACATGCCCATGGCCTACTTCATTGTGGAAAAGGTGTGTGTGTGTGTGTGTGTGTGTGTGTGTATAAACAATCATTTCTAACAATGTACATGGCAGGTTAGCACCCACCCACATGATTTTTTTAAAAAGACATGCCCATGCCTTGATCCCCTGCCACTTTCTCAGCGCCCCTGGGTGCAGAGTCCTAGACTTCCATCTCCACGTCTAGCCTTAATTGCACTACTGCTATGCTGAGACTGAAATTCTCCAAGAGCGCAATCTGCACTCCACTGACCCTTGCCTGCACAGCACTGTATTGTCTCTGAATTTTTTTCTTTATATACACCCTAAAAGTTTAAAGCACTCCACAGAGAGATATGGGAATTGCACACTAATCCTGGCCCCACAGTGCAGTAATGATCTTTAAGGTTATTTTATTGCACACAGACCAGCAGATCACTAGTTCCTGGAAGTACACAAGCTGTAGCTCACATATGAATTAAGTGACCTTTAATGCGTTGTTTAGCTTAGGATATTACAAGTCAGGTATGTGAACGGCCCTCTCCAGAAAGCTAGACATGCTCTCTAACAAGTCCTCTCCTCACATCAGTGGCCTGGTTCACACATAACACTGACTGATAGCCTGTTGAGCCTAGACAAGGTTTGTCTAGCAAACAACTGAACAAATCATGGTTTGCTTTCTCAATCCCTGGACTGTTTCCCTCTTCCTTTATTAGTTTCCTCCCTGTATCCAAAAGGCCTTGGTAACGATGCAGTACGTGCAAGCAGAGCATCTGGGCTCTTTACTGCTCTTGCCCAGACGCTGGACCCCTGGATAGAACAAAGCATTTTCTGAAGATCACTTACCCTATCCCGGCCAATAGGCAGAGGATGTGCAGTGTACATGTTCCTTTTGCCATCATAGCCAGGCTGCCGATCCCCAAATATCTGCATCTTGAAGTGCCTCACCATGGTATCCACGACTTCCCTGGAAAGTGTTGCAAGTTCAGTAGAGTTTAGAACTGAAATCGGACAAAATTAGCGGCTCACAAACAACAGCCAAGATCCAGTCTGTTAAAACTGTGTTTATATACAATTCAAGCTGCCTAGAGAGTCAGAATTAGTATGTTTATCAGCAAATATATATATTATTCCAATTAATTGGGATAAATATTCTAACAACAAGTGGTTCCTGTAGTTTCAGATTGTCGTCAATCTGTTGTTGGGAAGGAAGGGCAGAATTATTGAATGGTATATACAATTTTAGTATCCTAATACAACATAAATTCAAAACTGTAACTAGTAAAAAGATAGTTGCTAAAAATAGGTCTGAACCTACCCAGTTAATCCTTACCTGTTCACCCTTCGAGGACGCTTTTCTGGTTTGATATCCACATCATAATGATAAACATCAATTTTAGGGATCTGCACTTGGAAATGATTAGCTAAGAGACGAATTGGCTTCCCAACTGTTCCCAGACCAGGGCGACGGGGAGGCTGGAAAAGGCTGGTTGGTGGCCCTGTGAAAGATGGAAGACTTGAGAGAGGAACCAGATCACAAACAAGGGTACCCCAAACATTCTTGCAAATCCCTAATGCAAGGCCATGTGCCATGCAAGGAAAACAAAGACTGAATTTACTTGGCAAGAGATAACGTTTATCACATACTACTCAAAGCAGCTCATAGTTAACAAACATTCAGTTGTACAGCAGACATGCAAAACAAAAATGTGATCTCAGTGACTGCTTATGTGATGTCTCATTTTGCATCTCTGGTCTATAAAAACAAAGCACTATGAGGGAGTTCTATAGTGTTCTTTGCTTTCCTACCACCTCAAACTACCAGTAAGGAAAATACTCCAATGTTATTGCAGAATTTTGTATTCTACTATTATTTATTTTTATTTATTTATTTATATTGTGATTTATATCCTGCCTTTTTCCTGCAAAGGGCTCAAAGCAGCTTACATCATTCTCCTCCTCCATCTTATCCCCACAACAACAACCCTGTGAGGTAGGTTGGGCTGAGAGACTGTGACTGGCCCAAAGTCACCCAGTTGGCTCCATGGCTGAGCGGGGACTAGAACCCAGATCGTCTAAGTCTCAGTCCCCTGCTCTTAACCACTACACCACACTGGCTCTATCTGAGTCACTTCAAAACAACCCAAATTACTTTCACTGATTCCTAATTATAAAGTAACAAACCTGGGGGTATAGGAAGTGTGTGTGGCCATGTATGGATGCTGGCATGGGCTGTTTTAGAATAGCACCTACATTCCCTGCCCAGCACTGATGCCTGGCCTGCAGGTCACCTCCAACCTAGACAGGCAACAGAATTCCTACTACAGAATTGTCAAACCTTCATGCTACTGGCATGAACTTAAACAGACCTGCAAAAATATGGATAATTACTTTAAAAAAAAATACTTTTAAACTGTAGTATTTTTATTTGTTAAATATACTCGTAGAACCAAGCTGAAGGCCTGTATAGTAAGACTTAAATTCCAAGCAAGTTGGGATCTAAGGGTTTGTTAACCTGAAAACTGAATCATAGAGCTCATACTGAGTGGTTTACATGTCATGCTGACCTACCCTGGCAATAAGCCACAGGGTACCTGACAGATGACTGAGCTCACCGTAGGTTGTTCCCCTCTTCCTTCCTTAGTCTTCCACCCTGTATCCCCAGGGACTTGGTAGCTTCTCTCCCCAGCACTGCATCAGTCTAATTCCTTGTCAAACTACTGTTTAGCCCGACATAGATTCTTGTTTTCAAGAGAAGCCCTACTTTTAATAGATCTCAAAAGCGACTGTCAGAGAAAAAGGAGGTAGTCTTTTCCACATTTCTAAGCACAAAGACTCTAGGAAATGGGTGGAAATGAAGGGGCCACTGGGACCTATGGGATAGGACAACCAAAATCCTGAACATCTCATTCTGAAGGAGGAAAAATGTCACCTACCCTCTTTTGCAAACAACAATCACTCATGGCTTTTTGACTTGACAGGTCTCCTTTTGACAGCTGCCAGGGGAAAGCAAAGCAAAACACACACACACACACACACACACACACACACACACACACACACACACAATCATATATATGAAGTCTCTCTGGGTCAATGTCCAGGGCTGGTATCTACTGTACTTTGATAGCAGGTACCCACCAGGACATCGCCCAGGCAAGGCCTTCTTGTTTTGGACTCACAGAATTGTGTATATCTGCACTTACACAAGTCAGATGATAACAAAATTTATGAAAAACTTGCACACACTTGGGGGACATTTCTTTAAGTAGCCAACCAATGAAAGTCCCTAAAATGTGCTGCTTGACTGAACATCAAGTTAAACAAATATTCTCCTGGCCTTTCATTCCACCACCCCAATTTCTGTCTTTAATGCACAAACCCGCGCTCACACACGTACATTAGTGGCATTCCTCCAAGTATGTTAAGATTTGGCTTCCTGTTTGTAAACATTTGCCTACTGCTGACATATGGGACATTGCATTTCTTCACAGGAAAGAACATTGTTTTTCAGTTGGCTTTAGTAGGTTGGGCTTAGCATGAGACTCCTAGGTTCAAATTTCTAGCTTCTAAGTTTCACCATGGCAAAGTAATATTGGCAAGGTGTTGTGCCTACCCAATAACATATTGAGCAAAAAAGGGGAAACTTTAAAAAGTAACCTAAGAGAAAAAAATCAGTTTTCATTGAACATGAAGGCCAGAACTTGACATTACAGGAGACATGAACCTAAAGCCCTGCATAATGTGTAGTTAAGTGACTGACACATTTCACTACAAATCATAAGCAGTGGCTAAGAAAGTGTGCAGGGGGAAACTTGCCATGGAATGATGTCTCAGCACAGATTTTGTATTATTGGGAGTTGCAAAGAGAAACAACTCGAGGCTTCTGGTTTTGGTGGGAGCCTATTTCTAGTTCCTCCTTGAGACAAGACAAAAAAAAAAACACAACATTTTTTAAACTTTGGAAGATTACCTGGGCTTTCAGCACTTCTACATATTTTGTTTACAAAATTTACATTAGAAAAAACTTACATTTATCTACTGCCCCATAGCCACATAAGGCTATTATAGCACCATTGCTTTGGTTTGTTCACAATTTTTTATGCAGATTCCAGATACTGTCTTCTGTGCAGGACTCCCCTGTGTTTCCTTCCTTACTTTTTCCATCCTTCCCTTTACGAAAGACAGAATTGCTGCACGATACTATCCGATAGCGAGTGTCAGGATACCCACTTGGTAGCACCCTTTGGCGCATCAGTTCTATTTAAGTTAACAGAGCAGGCTTCCACAACCGGGCGCTCTCCAAATGTTCTGGAGTAAAATGTGCAGCACTGCTGACCACTGGTCACTATACCTGGAGTTGCGGAAATTGTGGTTCAAAACATCTGAAGAGCACCGCAGAGAAAGGATGCAGTAGAATCTCCAAAATCAAGGATATATTGCACTATCATGAACAATATATTACTTTTAAGCGTTTATGATGTTTTAAAAACTAGCAAGACCTTTTGCAGGAAGAGACATGGTGAAGGCTATTTTCCTGTATGGGGAAGTTTCCACTGCGTATCAGTTTACCTGCACTAAAAACATACCCTAGGTTTTCCTCATGGGGATGGCACTCCAGTCCCTCACAGAACTGACCTTAAAAATTCCTTAAAGTCAAGCTAAGGTACCACAGTATTTTGTTTCTTTCCCTTCAAAATATTGTATCTCTCTGCTACCTTGAATTAAGGACATTTACTGTGCTTATTTAGATACTCAAGAGATGATCCTCTAATCCTCTGCTAATTGATCTGAAGTAGTATAGCTTTTGTGGATCAGTCATCTGCTCAGAAAGATTACACTGAAAATATGTTTATGTCCTTCAGCACTGGCATTTTTATGGGGTCAGAATTCAGAATTGATCAGATTAATTTGCTTAACTGAAATACCTTCCTCAGCCTCTGACAAAACACTTCGTACTTGTTCTTATGTACTTCATATACCTTCCTCTAAAAAATAAAAGCTTAACAAGGCGAGTATTAGCCATATTGGAGAGGCAAGACTGAACAGTAAGAACAGTAATTAGCCCTTGGCTCAAATGAGATTTGAAATAAAAGCAAGAATAAAGAGAAGTCATTATCTAACTGAATCCAGGTCTTCCCCATTTGCAGTGCTTTGTCTATCAGAAAAGAGACAGAAACTAGCTAAAAGCATACCATTAAGAACCAGTAAGGCATAATGGCTAGTGGGGTGAGTTTTACCATGAGACTCCTAGGTTCAAATGTTAAGTTGTAAGTTTCATCATGACAAGCAATGTTGAGCAAAGTGTGATGCCTGCCCAGTGTCATGTTTTGAGGATAAAAGACAGCACCTGAAAACAATAAAGCCAATAAAAGCAAGTTTGCAGACAGTAAACAAATGAGGTTAAATATAAAGACACTCAATTCTTTTCAAGAGCAAAATTAATTAGGCAAATAGGATGAGCTTCCGCTTATGTTTGCTAGTAAAACTAAGCAGATACAACTTCTCAAATCATGACTGGATTGCATTTTGCCACACTGTATTTACATGCAGCTAACAGTTTATTATTTTATCAGTTACCACAATTAACAATGGAGCCAGTGTGGTTAGAGTTAGAGTACCAGACTGGTAAGAGTACTAGAGTACTCTAGTGGTTAGAGTACTGGACTGAGATGCAGAAGACTTGGGTTCTAGAGCTCACTCAGTCATGAGACTTTGGACCAGTCATTCACTGTTAGCCTAACATACTTTACAGGGCTGTTGTAAAGGTAAAATACAGGGGAGGAGGGACCATTATTAAGGCAGCTTTGGGTTCTTTGCAGGAAAAAGTATGGTATATAAATATGATGAATAATCAAATATATTTTATGGGGCCAACTAATCATACTATTCAAATAGTCTTTAAAGTATACATTTATCACACATAAATCAGTTACTTTATTGCAAACACTTCGTAGACGTATTTGGAGGAAGCCATTTCTCTTAAGTATAAGAACTTCAACATAAAAGCTACAAGATTACATTTCTGTGTTTCTCAAATGACTATTAAAGCATCATGGAAGAGCAAAAGAAGTTTAAAAATAAAGTATGTTCAACGCCCTTATAGGTCTGTTGGTATGAGCTGAACACTTCTCTGTGACACTTTAATAATTACATTTAATTATACTGCATTTCTATCCCACCTTTTTTCCTTCTTGGGAGTAACCAAAGACAAATTATAGAGGGCTCCTCCACTTTATCATCACAACAACCCTGTGAGGTAGGCTAGGCTGAAAATACCTATCCTGAGGTAATGGATAGCTGCTGCTGAATAGGAGCTAGAAAGTGGATCTCCTGGGTTCCCAGTCCAACACGCTAACCACCACACCACACTACACTACCCATCAGAACAAAAAGGTTAGGATGACATGCATTAAAATGGCCAATCACTGATTAACTGTTTTGGATTCAGGTTAAGATTATCACTAGTCCAGGGATGGAGATGATATGGACCTTCAGATTCTGGTGGACTACAGCCCCCACCATCCCTCAGTAAGGGTCACTGGAAGTCCAACAATAGTTGGAATACCACATGTTCCCCACGCTGAAATCATGGCTAATTTGCAATTATTTTAGTGGGACTGGACTATGAATAATTGAGTATGATCCCAACTCATCATCTGGCTTTCCCACAGTTTATTTCCTGGTCCAATTAAATTCTGATTCTCTTCCCATATTGCCTGAATCCAAATTATCTCAGGAAACATCCCCCATCTCATATGAATCTTCCTGATACTTAAGCCCTTCTAATGAGTCCTTAATGGATTCTGCTTTATGAGGAGACTCAGTTGGCCAACACTAGGAGCAGAGTGATTTCAGAGTAATTTCTGTTTCCAGCCCCAAGTTGGAATTCCCTTAAAGTGGCATTCATATTACTTCTTCTCTGCTAGCTTTATTTGTACAGATAAAGGCCTATTTATTCCTGTCAGTCCTTGCAAACAGAGGTTTACTACTTTGTCTCATGTTTTATCGCTATGGTGCTTCTCTTGCTGAGATATGTATGTGTTTTACTTTAATGAAGTATTTCATTTTTAATTGCTGCATTTCTTATGTTCAAATCACAATATGTTATGAACAGTACTATGTCAATTTCAAATATTAGGAAACACTGTAAGCAGAAAAATAGAAGAGCAGCAGTTGCAAAATTCCAACATTCAGCAGAATAGATCAGATCATAGTTCAAACAAGTTTAGACTGCTACAGTTGATGGTCTGATCAAATAAAATCCTTGCCTAACAACAGAAAAATAAAGTTGGCTCCAAGTAAGCTCCTCTGGCCAAAACATTCCATGGGCAAGACATGCTAATAGAGAAGGTTCTCCTTAACCTCCTGACATCTAACAGGAGCCTTCAGCCCATTACTATCATATTTTGTGTGGCGGGATCAGTCTTTCAGGCAACCAGTTCCCACTTTTTTGGGGCTTTATAGGAAACCACAAGCATTTTGAGTTGTGCTGTTTGCAGCTCATATTGCAAAGAAAACAACAGTCCTCCCATCCATCCTTACAATCAAATTCAGCCAAGATATCCATGCAGACTTCACAAGTGCAAATTCTTCAATAGCTGCAAGCCTCAGAATCTCCCTTTGCCATCAACCACAGTAGGAAAGCAAGCAAGTGGATCTACAACCGAAGTTTCCTTTTATAAATTCCATTGATAAATTAAAGCATATTGTTTGAATTTGACCACAAAATGCTTTATATTTTACTATTTCATAAAATAAATATCAAGTATGCATAAACATACCCACATTAGAACTTAGAAGCAGATAAAAGTGTGTGCCTGACATTTTATCCAACATTTGTACATAAACCAAAAGTGAACCAACTTGAAGATAGTTGCAAAACTTGGATCTATCCCAATAACAAGTGATGCAGAGGACCTACTTGTCATGTATACAATGAAACTGGGGCTTGTATTTTTATTCTTTGCAACTGAGTCATAACTACATTTTAGCTACTGTGGCATAATTGCTAGAGTGTTAAGTTTCCATATGGAAAACTCACATCCAAACTGTTGCTCAGGTACATTCAATGTGCAGCTTTGGTAACCACAGTTAATTCTTAGCCTATATTATCCCACCTAATATTCCACTGTAGCTCACAGTCATCATAGATTGATAAAACAAAGTATGCCTACCACTCTTATTTAGAGGAACATGTTTCTGAAATTCAGCAACTTGCTAACCTGTTCCTCTTTTCTGAAAGTAACAAAGGAAATGCAATGCCCATGTCAAATGTGAAGAGCTTGTCCCTGCATATGAACTTTACCAGCTCATCTGTAATTGTTTGAATCAACTCTTGGTCTCATTCCACAATAAAAATTTGCACGACACCTTCCAAGACTCAGAATCAACTAACAGCCTTAACCTCAACCACTACTAGATCATGCTGCCAAGAATTTTTTTGTGGGATAATCACAATCGCATAGATTCCTTTACCCTTTTGTCAATCTCAGTGATACCACAAAAACACAAATTAAATCAAAGGGGAAAAGGTAGTTATTCTTTTCACTTAGATTTATAAACAGCTTTTCCATCAAAAAAAAAGTAAACAAAAGGGCTTGACATGAATTTACACATAAGATCAATTCAATTTAAATTTAGAGCAAGCTTAGAACAGCACTAGAGAGGTAACCGCATTAGGGAAAGGCCAAGTAGAACCACCACACAAAAAAGGCCTCATTGGAAGGTACCAATAGCTCTTCTCTGGGAATCAGTGACTACAATCCAAGCACCACCACTGCATTTAAAGCAGTAGCTTACCATCATAGCTCACAATATTGTGAAGGTGATGGGAAATCAAGTAGCAAACAGGGAAACTCGCAAAATATCAATGTCACATACTCCAAGGAACTAACACCAGACAAAAGTCATGCTGCTGTACTTTAGAAACTTGAGCTGTTCAGGGTAGCCCTATTCAGAGCACATGACAACAGTCAAGTTTAAAGGTTATATAGGATGCATGGCAGTGGCCAGGTCCTTAGCCTCTAGAAAAAGAGCAGTATACCTATAAACCATAGAATCATAATTGAAAGGGGGCGTGAAGGCCATCAGGTCCTACTCCCTGCTGTTGCAGGACACCAATTTACACCATCTGACCATTACACCAAACATTTACACCATGCAGATCAAAGACATAGACTCTCCAAGGTGGTCTCACCCCATGAAATAAAAGCTGATAGAAATGTCATGACAATATCCAAAGCAGTGTCAAGTACAGGATGATTCTCCAACTGCAAATGTGCTCCTTAAGTGAAAGTAGAGGTGACATTTCTCCAAAATGCTGGTCAACAGAATCACCCATCATCCACATCTGTTGTACCAGCATTAAGCTTTAGTTCCTTCATCTTCATCCAGCTCATTACTGAGTTCAGTCACTGATACACCAATCCTGATGTAGATGAAAAGGACAAATATATCTGAGTACCATCAGCATAATGATGGCACTGTGCCCCAGTAACATCTACATGACACTACTGGGTTAGGTTAAGATGGTATGAAACTCTTACACTGTGCAGGCTATTTCTACGAGGCTGAACAGCAGCTCCCACATGATCTAAAACATTCTCATAGCTACTGCAGCAAAGTGCCCCTCCCCAAATTCACACAAATTGTTGACAGTACCAAAAGTATTGAGGAAAATCCTCAAAGTCACCCTTCCCTACAAACACTACAATTTTCCTTCCTAAACCTCACTCAGACTTAAAAGGGATCTACATAATTTATATTATTCAGAAGGGCCTGTAACCAATACACACTGCTTACCCAACACCTTGCTAAAAAGAGAAGACTTTAGATAAGTTTAATTTTTCAAAAAAAGGAGCTCCTAGGAGGGTTTTTTCCACAGTTGTCTTGCAACCAAGAGAGGGCAGCATCACTCTTCTCTCCAGATAAATTTCACAAGGCCAGTCTGGCTACCTTTTATTAAAGCATCTGGGAGCCAAGACCAAAAAGTCTGCACATGCATCATATCTGCTAGCAAGCATCTCCAAGCACATCATATGCGTCTGTGGGCATTCACAACTGGAACACCATTGGACAATTCTGCTAATATACCTTCAGTGGCATCCAAATTGGAAAAGAAGAGCAATTTCATTTGCAAAGTACACATTAACATGTTTACAGAGTGCTAATAAGAGCTCTTGGAAAGTTGTAAGTTGGAAGTGGAACAGGTTGAACTCTTCCCTCCCCATCCAGAAGAGCTCCACTAGGCAAAACATATGGGCCCGATGGTAGTAGAGAACAGAGTCTACTACCAGTACAATAGAGTAAGCAGTCAAATATGCTCCTTGATGTCACACAGATTTCATGAGTCTTTATTTACTTCTACTCAAGGCATCATCCCAAATGCACCTTCTTGCCTGCAGCTCCTCAGCCTACCCTACTAAGGTGTTCTGTCAATTGTCTGTGTAAACACCTTAATTCTAGGAATTCACCAGAGCCAAATCAGCTAGACATTACCTTAATGCCACACAGAAACAATTAGGAACCACCAACCTTGGACATAGATCCTCGTAGGTGGTCTTACCCCATGAAAGCAAGACAACTCCCTCCCAAGTCATCAATATTAAGGCACATACCACCATGCTTCTCTCTGCAGAGAAAGTGCCTGGGTCCGTGCATGCAGGGGTTTGTTTCTGCACATGTTTGTTGATTCATGTGAAACCTATAGGCCCGGCCATGTCCCAAGTGGGGTACAACTGAGACATGAAGGAACTCCACTCATGCAGGGGAATCTCCAGCTTATTTCCAAACTCTAACCAGGGAAAGAATGGAGATTCCTTTTCCCCAAGGGTGGGGCTTGGATTTAATCACCCTTCAGTGATTAAGCCATGAATAAATTGGGACCCACTGGGTATGAAAAAGGAGTGGTTGAAGGAGCAATGGGAGCCTAACCAGGCTCTATGGGAGTAAAGGGTTGGCAGAATGACAGGAGAGCTTGTGATTACATTATCCTTCTTCCCTAATAAATAAATAAATAAATAATCCCCTGTGTGAAGTCAATAAAGACCACTGCTCCATACTTTATATGCACTTATCTTTACTCAACACATCTAGATCTCAAACACACCAGCCAGCAGACGAAGAAATAGGAAGATGAGGTTTTTTTCCTTTTTAAAGGAAAGAGGTAAGCAGAACTGCTGCAAAAACGTAAGAGTTATGCCAGATCAGACCAATGGTCCATGTATTCCAGCATTTTGTTTACACAGTGGCCAACCAGCTGCCCAGTAAAAATAAGTTCTCCTTCAATAATTGTCCAAAAAGGACGATCCATTTGATGTCACCTTGAGAAAAGCCTGAGGCTGATCGTCCTCCAAGGGTTCACATGATCAAATGTATTTATTTATTAGACTTTTAATAGGGCAATAGCAAACATTATCTTTAAAAACTCTAAACTCTTAAATGCTTGGGAGACAAGAATAGTCTTTGCCTAGCACCCAAAATTAACAACACAGATTCCAGGAAAACCCCCTTGTGTAGGGTATTCCATAAATTGCTTACCACAGTTGAGAAGGCACTCTCTTGTAGCTACCTAATTTTCTTCATTTGGGTGTTGGGCAGAAGGTCTCTGAAAATGGCTTAAAGTTTTTACAGACCATTCTATAGCAAACTCTCAAAACAGTTTACAGCATAAAACATAATAACAATAATGTATCCAAAGTAATCATAACAATTCAAAAATAACAACAACGATTAGCAGGAAAAATAAAATACACCACAGCACAATAGACACTAGTCCATAGCAAGCAATCATAATCTGAATAAAAACCAATATAAAATCACTGATCTGGTGCCAAGAAGTATACAGCGTCAGTGCCTGGCACACCTCCCCGGGGAGATGGTTCCATAGAGGGGGTGCAAGCAGGAACATACAGTAGGAGATATTCCTTTAGAAACTGCTGTCATGCCGATAAGGTCTTTAAAGGACCATGTCAGCCCTTTGAGTTGGGCTTCAATGGTCTAGAAGCCAGTACAACTGACAAAGGACTGGCATCACATGATCTCACGAACCAAATATGATGATAATGGTAAGCAGCAGCAACTAGGTTGAGCAACTACTATCGCTTCTGGTTCTGGGTAAGAATTTGGTCCAAGGGTAGTCAAACTGGGGTACTACAGATGTTGCTGAGTATAATTCCCTCACCCAGCTTGCATGGCCAATGGTCAAGGAGGATGGAGTTATAGTCCAGTATCTGGAGGACCACAGGTAGCCCACCCTGAGAGGGACTTGAGGTGCCCTGACCACTGAAAACAGCAAGGTTGCCTTCACTTTTCTCAGCAGACAGTATATCCTGGGGATCTCTTTGGGCACTAGTGACAGACTCTTGCAAGCTGCCTTCTGTTCAGCTTCCTGGATGCTCCATGGAAGTGAGCAAGTCTGAGTTTAGCAATAAAATGCCCTCTCCTATGTTGCCCAGCTTCTGCCTGGCTGCCTCATTCCCTTCTTAATGCCAAAACAGATACTTACTGAATATTCGGGCAACAAGAAGGCAAATGGATACACCTTGAGGAGTTAAGGTGGTCACTTTCTTACTCCCTCATTGGGAACATCTAAAAGATGACATTCGCATGCATGTGCATATGTGTACTTTATTATACTGAAGTCGCTAGCCACTTTAAGGGCTCCTCATGAGCTGAAAGATAGGATAAAAATGGAAGATGCAATGCATAAATGACTCATCTAACAGCACAAAGTAACAGCTTTTAGCCCTCACACATTTCTGTTCAGAAACGTATCAAGGAACAGTAAATTTAGCAAAGTAAGGGCTTGGTCTCTACCAATAACATGAGGGCACATGAGGATGACACACTTCTGATCAAGAATTTATCAACCATCTGTATGAAAACTCCTTGGTACCCAAGCCTATGCAAGATGGCTTTAATCATCATAATGATGTAACTAAAAAACTCTAGATGTTATGCTAAACACACAAAGACAAGCCCCACCTGTCCGATCCGGAAAACAGCAGCAGCAGCATCAGAAACAGAACAAAAAATAAAAACCAAAGAAAAGCAAACACAATTAGGCAAAGGTTGACTGAAGTAACTAGTAAGTCCTGAGATTCTCTCTCTCTCTCTTTCTAGGAAGAGAATCAACTGAACGGTTTTGTAAGGCAAATATGCTAACACCCAACAGGATGCAGGGATACTTTACCTATAATAGTGAAAAAACATTTTATTTTCATGAACCTCTCTCTTCTAAATTCCATCTCTAAGTAAAGGTTAATTTTACAATTAGCATTTGGACACACAAATGCAGAATTAAAGTTGTCTCTTGCTCAATTACCTTTCCAAAGCTTGACTGTTCCCTCTTTAGCCAAAACGCTGGGCTACCTTCTTTGAGTGCAGTTCCACAGCCAAATTTGAGCATCCCACCTATGTATTAGGAGTCCCATCAAAGCCAGAATAAAATGCCACCTGTACAGGGTCCTGAGCCACAATGCCAGAAGGACCACATCCTAGAAACACTGCACTCCCACCTTAAAGCTACTCAGGTACCATATGTGTTTATCATAACTACCAACCATCATCAATGGCAACTGGTGTAAGACCCTCCTGGTTTAGTTGGCATTCGACAATCATGGTGCAACACACATACTTTATTTTTCCCTTTTTCCTTTCAAGGAACTCAAGGCAGCTTACAAAGCTCTCCTTTTCCTCTCAATCTTATCTTCACAACAGGAACCCCTGTGAGGTAGGTAGGACTGAGAGTCTGTGACTGGCCCAAAGTCACCCAAGGAGCTCCATAGCTGAGTGGGAACTAGCACCCAGATCACCTGAGTCCCTGTCCTGCACAGTGCATGGGCCCCCATATGTGTTGACTGACTATTCTGTCCCACGCACTCCCATGTATTGTTACCCACCCAGAGCCCATGGGAAAGGAGAACAAAGACAAAAGAACACACCTGAACGATATAAGATAGAGTACCAAACCCCCAGATCATTTGTTACATTTATACCACATCTCCCAATTAAAAAAACGCCCAAGGCAGCTAGCAATAAAATCCACAAGAGAAAATAATTAATCCATGAGCAAGTAAGCCATATATTCTAACTAGCCTCCAGTACTGTACTAGAGGCTTATCCATCCTCAGCATTCCCTGACCAGGCCCCTCTGCCTGAAAGACTGTTCACACCCCAGGGGTCCACTACAGTGCAGCTTCACTACAAATAGTTTTGGGGTACGTGCTGAAGTCTATCTACCGCAGCTGCCCCCAACCAGTGCCTTCCAGAGGTGCTGGCCTGTGACTACTGCCTTTCTGAGATAGCAGAGTCAATGGTCACACTGGTATTTCCAGTTCAAGACATCTGGAGGCAGCTCTTCCTAAAATCACCATGTGCAAGGCATATGCAAGCATCTGTTATCATACAGGTATTGTCAACAAGTCACTAACTAGCCATGCGGCTCCTTGTTAAACTCAGTGCCCTATGTGGGGAAGCGGGGGTACACGTGCAAAACCAAAAGATACACCCGACTCCTTTCCACAGCCTGGCACATAAGCATGCCTTCCATCCTGCAGGGTTTCCCCGAGACCCACAGTGTCCCATGTCAGCGCCATGCTCAAGCCCCACCACGCTTTTGAGATTCCACCCCAGGCCACCTCGGCAGCCCCAAGCCACGTCGTCTTCACACGCTCATTCAACGCAAAACACGCAAGGATCCCTGCCCTTCCTCGTCGTGACCCGTGTCACCCGCTCGCTCGCTCCCTCCCTCCGGCCCGATTCTCGTGGGACCGCTCCCGGGCGGCCCTCACGGCCCTCCCCCAACACGCACCTCCACCTGAAGCCTCTCACCTGGTCCCAGCGCCTCCATGGCGACGGCGGCGGCCTCGCTGCGGTCCCCTCCGGACCCGGACCCGGTCGCCCCGGGCCCCGCAGCTCCGGCGGCCGCCGCCGCCGCCGCCGCCGCCGCAGCAGCGTATCTCTTAATTTCGGGAATATTGACTCCGGGATGAGGGTCGGTCCGCGGGGAACGGGGGGGAGGGGCGGGCAGGGGCGCCCCCGCCTCGCCAACTAGCCGCGGCGAAACCAGCCCGGCCGCCCGCCCGCTCGCCCCTCTCGGCTTATTCCCGCCGCCGCCGCCGCGCTCGCTCGCTCGCGTCTCTCCCTGCGCACGCCCCCGGCAGCGGCGCGAGGGCGGCCCGGGACGCGGAGGGGACGGCGGAGCGCGCGGGAGAGGGGGGCGCTGGGGGAGGGGGCGGCGAATGTGCGTTTCCGCGCGCTGCGGGCGCCGCCGACGCCTCTCGCTCAGGCCCCGTCAGCCGCCCGCCCGCCCGCGCGCGCACCCGCCCGCCCGCCGGCCCGTGCGCGTGCGCGCGCGCTCCCCCAACCTCTTCCTCTACTTTCTACCTCCTCCTCGCAGCTGTCACCTCCAGCGGGCGCGCTCCGCCCACTTCGCCGACAGGACGCGAGGGAGGGAGGGAGGTAGCGGGGGGGGCGGGCGAGCGGGCGAAGCGGCTGAGGCGAGGAGCGCTGCGCACACGCCTGCGCGCGGGGGGAGGCGACAGCGCGCGTGCCGCGCCGGCTTCGTGCCACGGGCGGCTGGGGGCGCGTTTGCGCGCCTAGGTTGGCTTCTTCCGCCTCCCGTCATGCGGAAGAGCCCGAGGCGCGCCGCCTGCTCCGCAGGAAGGAGGCCGCGGCCTCGCCTTCTGCCTCGGCGGCCGGGCGGCTTTACGCGCCGGCCGTTCTCACCTTGTCGACCCACCTGCCCCTTCAGGCGCGCGCGCGCGAGGGGGACGATCCTCCTCGGCAGCGGCAGGGGGAGCGGCCTTCCCACACAGCCCGAAGTTTTTTGGCAGCGCTATAGGCCTCAGTCCCCGCACAAGAGTGCCCCCGCACATGTGAGGAGTGCTTTTCGTCCACCTCCTTTACACCCGTTCCCCCAGCACGACCCACATGCGTAACCCCTGATTACTTCATGGGGCGTCCCAGCGCCGCATTCCGTGACTACTCAGAAGGAAGGCCATTGAACTCACGGACATGCATCTAGGACCGCGGGCCGCCCTAAGCAGCTCTGCCCTCGTCATCTCCCCTTCTCTTTACAGCAATTGCGGTGTGCGTTTACTGGGGGAGTGTGTGGGACACCCTCGTGCTCAGGTTTGTTTTTTTAAAGCCGCGTTAAATATCTTGAGGTTTAAGAGCTGTTCTTGCATTGAGTGATCCATCGCTCCTTTATTCGTGCCACTTAACGTCTTCTTCCCAAATTAGCTCTGGGGTGAGTAGCCTGAGGTAACCCTCTTCCACCAGGGACATCAGCCCTCCAGCCTTGTGCTTGTTTAGACAGAGAAAAGACCTATAACTCCCAGGATACCCCAACTGGCTTAAGACATAATCCTATGAAAGTTTAGGCAGAAAAATGGTCTACAGTTCCAGGCACGGCTGACTGAGAAACAAGGGGAGTTGTAAGGATTTTTCTCTGTCTAAACAGACATAGGATGGCTCTTTAAAACAGCTGTCACCAGTAGTTGCCACTGCTCAAGCAAGGTATTTATTTATTTTGAGTTTTTGTATGCCATCCCATTCGCATAAGCCTCGGGACGGCTTCCAACTCAGGATGGCTTCCAACAACAGATAATATACTATTTAAGGTGCCAGAAGATAATTTTAAAATATATCTGCTGTGTAGCAGGTCAACACAGGTACCCCATAAAGCTTTCCTTTTGGTATCGGAGAGGTTATAAGTTTAGTTTTGGTTTCACAACAGTTTAGAGCTTCCTTGCAAAAATCCTGGAAAATTGGGAATGACAGTTTGAGGGGGGTGCTCAGAATGCCAGATTCATATCACTGCAATTCCTAAAGCAGTCACCAGTCCTATGAGAAAAATAAAGTCAGCAATCCAGGAAGTCTAATTTTCAGTTGGTTTATTGTATACTCCAAAAAGCTCTAATGATTATTCTTTGAACCTGTTTCCCAAGCTAGGAACCTCTGAAAAATAATTTCCAATCATATAGCAATAATTTTATTTCTATAGCACTAAATAGGCAAAGTCCTCTGTATCCTGCTGCCCCCCCCACTCAAAATGAAATCTGTAGACTAAATATTTGTGCAACAGCTTGACAACCCAATCATTCCCCCTTCAGTGTTGCTCCCTTAACGTTTTGGAACCACTCTTGGGGAAACAGTTCCAAGCAACATGCTTTTAAATGTGCAGAACCAAGTACTGAACAAGACACACAGCTGTAATCCTGCCACCACCACATGTTCAACAAAACTTTAAAAAAAAGTCCACTACAGTGCTGTCACTTTCCTTTGCTCATGCTACTTTCTCCTTTCATTTGTAGCCCACCACCCCTGCTTCAAGGAGATACGGTGACCACCATGAATTAATCTCCAAAGAAAAGGACAAAAGATTGTGCCCACTGCCTTCCCAGTTCCTTCCCACACCCTCAGTTTGTCTGCAAACTAACATGCCTGAAAGGCCACGGGCATTTTGCCATTCCCAATCTGTTTATTTTATTTACTTATTGAATTGTTTTGTAAACCATCACAGCCACATGGCTCTATGGATGGTTTACAAAATTAACCCCCCCCCCCATAAAACCACAAAATAACCAATTCAACAATAAAACATTGACACCAATAAAGCATTCATTTCAACAGCTAAGTAACAAATATAATAGTTAATCCCAATCAACACTGATAATGTTGCCTGGAAAGAGGGACACTTGAATTGTAAAGGACTGGTCCTGGTTGTGGGATCAAAACAAGCTTTGTTATTTTCTGCTTGCACCATATAGGCTGAACTCTGCATGAGCTTGGAGACACTCTTCTGTATTACTTCACATACTCCAGGACTCTTCTAGTACTGAAAACAGGTTCTAAGTCTGACCTGTAAACTGTGGCAAAAATCAAGTTCTGCCTGGCACTGTCTCAAGGTGAAACAAGCAAAATTTTGTTTTCCCTCAAAATTCTGTATGAATGTCGAGCCTTTGAAACTGAAGTTTCCACAGTTAGAACCTACCAACAAGATGTACACAAAAACTTTGAGACCTTCCAGAGGGAGGGCACCTTGTACTACCAGTCAATTTTTGCAGCCATCCTATTTTTTCCTCCTAACTTTTTTGTGAAAAGAAAAAAAAGATGGGAAAAAATATGATCAGCTATGTCTGGATCCCCAAATGTCTCTCAATGAGGCGGGCAATTGCACAATAAAAGCCTCCTCAGAAAACACCCTTACTTCAGGAGATATGGTGACCACCATGAATTAATCTCCAAAGAAAAAGGACAAAAGATTATGCTGTTTGTACAAAGTGTGCACATGCTAATTTAAATGTTTATAAAATTAGCAAATTTAGAATTATTTTAAGTAAAAACCTTATTTATTGCCACAGTATGACCATGGACCTAACCATCCAATCAGTTGTTCAAGTTACCAGTTCTCATATCTTTAAAGTGGAGTTGGACATGGGAGAACTTCAAATAGAGAATTTCCTCTGCAAAAAGGGTATGCTTCCACCCTGTGCGGAGGCTTGTTTTTTAAATACAGAAGAGCAGCAGCACCATCTTTACATAAATTTACCAAAGTCTAAAGTTGTTTCTTAGTGGCTCTTTGGCTAAATTAC
This sequence comes from Varanus komodoensis, assembly GCF_004798865.1. Classification (NCBI taxonomy): domain Eukaryota; kingdom Metazoa; phylum Chordata; class Lepidosauria; order Squamata; family Varanidae; genus Varanus; species Varanus komodoensis. The sequence goes on from NW_025335440.1 coordinate 4,514,764, forward strand.
CACAAACTCATTTTACCTTCAAGAGATGTTAAAGTCAAATCTTTCACCCCAGTAGGAAGATAAGGGAAGGAACTAAACACACCGCCAACACTTTTCTACACACACAAGAAAACTTAAAAGAGGATAGCTTCTATAGAAATTGTAGTTTTCAAAAAACCTAACAAAGGGAGAAAAAAAAGGAGAATTGAAGGCATGTCCTTGTTCAACTCCTCGCCTTTCTCCCATCCTGAGACTTCAGTGGATTTGTCAACCACACACAGTTCTTCCTTAAATTGTCCCATGTCTTCCTTCCCTTCACTCTGTCAGAATCAAACTAATATGCAAAAGTAGTGAAAAGAAATAGCTTTATAGCAATGGAAAACACTGTCTGCTTGGTGAGATGCAAAGTTTAGAAAAAGAGGAAAACTGAATAACAGGAGGGCGTGGGTTCAGTTAACTACAGATTAAGCACCTCTTCCATCTCTAAGAAATTTCTTCCAAGTCACATGCAGGGGTCAATGTCATTAAAGTTACTTCTGCACAAACATGAATGGGAGCTGCTTTTTACCTGCAATTAAGGCCTTTTGCATACAGTCAAAACTACTTCAGAGGAAATACACAAGGTTCCCACTCAGGGATGCAGTCTTAAATGCACACGAGGATGTAGGTAGTTTTGGCATCACGGGGAGCTTCCAAGTGAGCATGCTGTGAGTATCAGGCTGTAACACTGCTGCAAGTTTGAGCCGTGATCCTTAGGAACACCACCTCAGGCTCTCCACTTTCGCTTCTGAACAGTTCATTGTTTGTAATTAATTGCAGCGTGTGTGTGTGTGTGGGGGGGTTGTAGTCCAGTGATAAATGTAATAGTTCTCCTCACTGGCATTAATGATTGATTAGCACCCAGCAGCTAATAGTTAACACAGGGAGCAAAGATCAATAGCAATCATGGGATGTCACTCAGAATTTGGAAGGCAGGGAGACATTGGTAGGGAGGACATTAGCTGGTATCATTAGCCCTTGAGCAGTTTAAAATATGATAGGTCCCAATCCTGAAACAACATGAAGTACACACATTGCCACACACAATTTATCTTTAAGGCTACAATGCAAAATATACTTAAGAGGTAGGAAGTCCCACTGAACACAGTGAGACTTACTTCTGAGTAAACATGTATAGTATTGTCCTGTAATAGCCAGAAACTACAATCCTCTGTTTACTTCATAGTAATCTTTACTTCATTAATTTCAACAAGACTTCTACAAAGCAAATCCATTCCGGATTGTGGTCATAGAGCAGGCTTGGGCAAATATTCTGGAGAAGCACAACTTCCATTGACTCTAGCCATTGTTGAAAGATGGGAAGGTTACGGCAAAACTTCTAGGGGGCCACTAGCTACCCACTCCTGCCATAGATATACATTCAAAATTACACAAATGATCCTAGTGGTGTGTTATGCCGTTTATAATGGCATAAGGTTCCTAGGCTGGAGCCCAGTTGAAATTAATGGAACTACATATCCGAGTTCATGGTTGTTATTTCTTATTAACAGACCAGCTTGAGAAACCCACTCTTATTTATTTATTGCATTTGTATGCTGTTCCAGAGCCAGAGGCTCTCTGGGAGGCTCACAGTGCGGAGATGTGTAAATATGAAATGAAATTGCTGTAATAATGCAATCTAATGAGGCCCAATTATGTTCAAGCAAGCATGAACACAGGGGAGAAAACCCTATTGACTGCAGGGGGTCATACTGTGTGCAAGGTGCTGCACTTCAAATCTGTGTGCTTTAAGTTGTCACAGGACTTTTTGTGGACCCAGAAAGGGGTCCTGCTTTCCTTGGCATGGTGTGCCAGCAGCCCATCAGTCTTGCCCCTCTTATTAGCCAGCATAGGGGGCCTGCACTGGTAACAGCTGCAGGAAGGTGAACCCCATGACCTGCTTTACCACATGTATATTTTCTACTATCCCCACAAAAACATTGTCTCCCTCTGTTGGCAATTCACTATTCAGTCATAAAGTAAGTGACAGTTTGAAATTTCAGATGAGTGGCAGCATTTATTTGTTCTATGGGAAATATTTGTTAGGTATGAACTCCAGTATAAATTTTACTTCTTTTTGATATAAACTATAGGAAAAAAGGCAGGTATGGGTCTTTCCACATGGCCTGCAATTGGGAAGAGATGTGGGGGCCAACTGAGTGTAGAGCCTCAGCTCCAGGACCCTTTTCCAACTTCAGCTGTGGAAATCCAAACTTCTTATAGCCCTCCTATGTATAAGGGGACCTAGGACTGTTCTGCTTGTTTGGTTTTATTTCAGACTTTTGTCCTTGTGGGTTAGAATATTTCCAGACTCCTAACATTGTCAGATATTGTGCAGTTACACTATTTTAGGAGGAGGAGGAGGAGGAGGAAGAAAGGAGTTACAAAAAGCAGAGGGAAAACATGGGACGGCTACAAGTGGAAGTCAATATCCTCTGGACGCCTGGAAAATCCCTGAAAATGAGGCAAGGCACAATGGATCCTAATCTGGAAATCAGTTTGAAACCAAAATAGAGCCAACCTCTTATTTGTGTTACATATTCTGCAGAAATACCACAAAGTACATACTTCTCACATGAATTAATATAATTTGGAAACTAAAGTAGCTATGTGATGCAATGATATTAAAAACTGATCCTGTTCCTAATTTGTTTGCTGTGTGTTTAAACATTTTTTTTAACAATGGATGTCCCTGCCAATTCTCAGACAAGTAAAGGCAGGCACTCAACTTCAATAGAACAACTTAATAATGCATCACATCAAGGCTTTCACTATCCAACCAAATAAGGCATTTCTGTACTCTATATTGAATCTAAAAAAGGAGCCTCCTCTCATGCAGAATTAGTCCTTCCCTTGTGTGTACTTCCATATTCACTCAGTTCCACATATGTGGCTTTGTTCCATGTTTTCTCTCTACTAAAGCTCCGGATCAGATTTTACTCAGATCTAGCAGCACTCATGCTCTGAACTACCCTCCCCAGAGAAGACCCCCTCAATATTTATCTGTTTTGCTGCCAATTAAAACTTTTAATGTACATGTTACCTGGAAAGATGGTTGCTAGCTTAGGTGAAGTTTGTGGCACACTGTGTAACACTGGTATTGGAGGGAATGTCTATGTACCAACCTGTCTGATGCCAACTGAGGAATGGGGCTTCAGGCCAGCCTCATCTTATCATTAGGTAATGCTAGTTTTGGAACCTTTGATGCTTAAAAGTGGTCACTTATGAATCACCAATAAGGAGCACATGTGCCACAAAAAAGAAAGCAGAAATGCACACATGCTCTGCTTCTGCTTTTCTCATGGGCAGCCGTGTGAACAGAATGCTGGGCGGGATGGACCCTTCGTCTGATACAGCAGGGCTTTTATGTTTTATGCCTGCTCCCAGACCTGACTCCCTACAGAAACACGCAATCAGTTTTGTAAATTTGTGAGTTTGCTAGAGGAGGAAGAACATCCAGTGCACTTTATCCCTTATATCTGATATTTGTGTGCAAGAATGGATGTCTGCTTTTATGGGGTTAAATTTGCTTTGGTTTTTTGCACAGGTCCTTGAATCATGGGTGAACCAGGAGAACCATCTCCTGGGTGGGAGGATCAGCTTCCAGCTTCCCACCTGTGGGAGGCATGGCATATGTTTGGATCTGATTTGGGATTCTGCCACATAGGAAGTGGGGTAGTTTACAAAATAATATTCAAATCTAATACCTGTTTATTCTTCTGAAACACATGAATTAGCAGGGCCATACCTACCGAATGCTTACTTTAACAAATAATCAGCATGTTGTTCTTTACATTGAGGCTTCTTGTTATATAATTAAAAAATACTTACGATACACACTCTTGGTTAGCACGTAAAAAGCCTTTTTCACTCAAAACAGCAGCAAGTCTTGTGTTAATTAACTCTCTATGTTTCATGCTGCCACCATTTCAAATATACAAGCTCTGATTAGTACAACTGGATGTAATTGTGTGTTATTCGTACCTGGATACTATGGATTAATTGTCGATTAACAACCCACAGTTAACATAATAACCAATTCTAAATTGTTTAGCCAAATGTATGCAAGTTCAAACATCTTGGAACAAGCATTATTCACAATGGCAGCAACCTTGACAAATTGTGGGCCAATTAATCTACAATTTACTACCATTATATGCAGCTAATGCCATAGGTAATAAAATTCTGGTTTGATGTGACATGTGGAGGCAGCAACACTAACAAATCATGATTAATTAACTATGAATAACCCAGCAAAGCCACTTACAATGTTATGTTTCCTTGTTGTTGTTCTGTGTCATCAAACTGGCTCCGACATGGTGATCCTATGAATGAAATTAAAAGACGCTACTTGGGAGGAAAGCTATGGAAAATCTAGACAGCATACTAAAAAGCGGAGACATCACCCTGCTGACAAAAGTGCGTATAGTCAAAGCTATGGTTTTCCCAGTTGCAATGTATTGCTGTGAAAGCTGAACCATACAGAAGGCTGAACACCGAAAAATTGAGGCCTTTGAACCATGGTGCTGGAGGAGACTCCTGCGAGTCCCTTGGGTCGCAAGGTGATCAAACTGGTCAGTCCTAGGGGGGATCAACCCTGACTGCTCTTTAGAAGGCCAGATAGTGAAGATAAAACTCAAATACTTTGGCCACCTAGTGAGAAGGAAGGACTCACTGGAGAAGAGCCTAATGCTGGGAATGATTGACGGCAAAAGAAGAAGGGGACGGCACAGGATGAGGTGGCTGGATGGAGTCACTGGGGCAGTTGGTGTGAGCTTGAGTGGACTCCGGGGGATGGTGGAGGACAGGAAGGCCTGGAGGGATGTTGTCCATGGGGTCGTGAAGGGTCAGGCGTGACTTTGCAACTAACAACAACATGAATGAAAGCCCTTTGAAGTGACCTATCTCTGACAGCCCTGCTCAGCTCTTGCAAATTCAAGGCTGGGGTTTCCTTTTATTTATTTAGGGGACTTCCTAGGCTTCGGCGAATGGGGCGGCATAGAAGTCCCCTAAATAAATAAATAAAATAGAGTCCATCCATCTCAAATTTGACCTTCCTTTTCTTCTTCTGCCTTGACATTCCTTGACGCCTTCTTCATGGAATTTTGCCTTTTCATGATGGGCCAAATGTATGACAGCCTCAGTTTTGTCGTTATGTTTGCCTTACTGGGAAAGAATTGCTTTCCTACGAATAAGTGGGAAAAATCAGGATATTAAGCATAGTTAAGTTGAGGCAGTAGGAACACTTTGTATAAAAATTAAGATTTTAAAAAGTTGCCTGCCTTCTTAGAAATGGGATTTATTATTTATTTATTATTATTTATTTATTAAAACATTTTTATGCCGCCCCATTCGCCGAAGCCTCGGGGTGGCTTACAACATAGATAAAACAATAAATTAAAATATCCATATAAAATAATCTTAATTAAAACACACATTATAAAATAAGCCGCCCTGGCCAGATAAAATTCAATTGTATTTAGCATTTAAAATGTTGCTTAAATAAAAAAGTCTTAGCCTGGCGCCGAAAAACAAATAACGACAGCGCCAGGCGGACCTCTCTGGGGAGCGCATTCCATAACTTAGGCGCCACCGCTGAGAAAGCCCTTCTCCGAGTAGCCACCCTCCTAATTTCTCTCACGGAGGGCTCCCGGAGAAGGGCCTCTCCTGC